>NC_059168.1:101830550-102145147 GCF_019923935.1 Bubalus bubalis
GGAAATTTTAACCGTCCCGGCCCAAGGCGGCGACCGTTAATTCTCGTTTCTCGGTTTTCCTCCGTCTCTTGGACTGTGTTGACCAAAGTAAAATCCAGTGGTTAAATAGGAAAGTCACGAATTATATATTGCGCTATAAGTTGTGTGTTTATATCCTTTAAAAAATAATATTAGTACTTCGAAAAAATAGGGATCCAGCTGGCTATTGAAAAAAAAATTTTTTTTTGAAAAAGAGAGAAACAAGATAGTAAAAATCACTTGAATTTCTATGTGCCTGAGATAACCATTTTCATTTGTATCCTTGCACGATGCATTACATACGTTATTAAACTAGCCATGAAAGGATAGTTGTATAAAATGCTAAAATTGCTCACCATGGTGTAAGAAACGGAATATTACAATGAACACTGAGCAGAAGGGCTTCTCCATCACACATTGTAGCTTGGGCTAGGGACCCACGAAAGCGTTTTAACTTCTTGTAGAATCAGAAAACAAGTGAAATTTTAGATTGAGGAAAATCTATTAATAGTTACCATCTGTCTTTATACCAACACAGTCCTAAAATACGATTTTTGGTATTTTTAAGGAGAAAAGTGCCCGTGAAGGCAAAAAGTGCCACCGCCCACTAAAGTCGTAAAGTCATCCTGCCTCTGAGCCCACTGTGGCCATTTCCTTATCAGTTTACCGGTTGTCTTTAATCTGTAACTATATTAAGTTTTGAATGTTTTTAAACTTTATAAAATTAGACTGAAGGCGCTCTCCCACAAAATTGCTTTTTACACTCAGAGACCCATTGGTCCAAGCTATGTTCAGGAATTAGAGCCCAAAGTCTAGACAACTTGAAGGGTGTGTCTTATGTTTATGTGAAATGAATGCCACAAACTACAGATTTTTTAAATGGACAAAACCCACAGATATTAAAAATTTTGAGAGACAAACATGTAAGCTGCAAACAATTCACTAAAAGTTGTATATTTGGACTTCATACCCTTTAACCTCAACAATGAGGTTGAAGTAGTCCTGTCCGACTCTGTGTGACCCCATAGACGGCAGCCCTCTAGGCTCCTCTGTCCCTGGAATTCTCCAGGCAAGAACACTGGAGTGGGTTGCCATTTCCTTCTCCATTGCATGAAAGTGAAAATGAAAGTGAAGTCGCTCAGTCGTGTCCGATCCTAGCGACCCCATGGACTGCAGCCTACCAGGCTCCTTCGTCCATGGGATTTTTCTAGGCAAAAGTACTGGAGTGGGGTGCCATTGCCTTCTCTGATTACACATAGAACACAAAGATAATTCAGTCTTTTTTCTAGTAAGGCTGATAAAATGTTATTGAGTTTATAAAAGTTTCAAGTTAATATTTCATTTGATAATGTGCGATTTTTAGGATTATCAAGTTTAAAAAATTTTCTATCAAGCCTTTTTTCATATACAATCTATAAAAATTTAGAGCACATAAAAGTTTCTGGTGTAATGATTGATACTAAATACTTGGAACAGATAACACATTACTACTACTAGGTTGTTACAGATTTTTTCATTTTTAGATATGCATTGTGAGTTTTATATGTCAGTATTTTATGTCAAAATTTCAGTACTTTTTCCACTTTGATCATTTGACTCATTACTCGTCGTTTGGATTAACAGAAATCCAGTAACAACATGTTACTCATTATTTCAGTTTGAAATTGATCTGTTCTTAATGAATTACTAAACTGTCATAATAATTTCTATTGATTTCATCATTCAGTTCAGTTGAGTCTCCCAGTCGTGTCCAACTCTTTGCAACCCCTTGAATCGCAGCACGCCAGGCCTCCCTGTCCATCACCAACCCCTGGAGTTCACTCAGACTCATGTCCATCGAGTCAGTGATGCCATCCAGCCATCTCATCCTCTGTTGTCCCCTTCTCCTCCTGCCCCCAATCCCTCCCAGCATCAGAGTCTTTTCCAATGAGTCAACTCTTCGCATGAGGTGGCCAAAGTACTGGAGTTTCAGCTTTAGCATCATTCCTTCCAAAGAAATCCCAGGGCTGACCTCCTTCAATGGACTGGTTGGATCTCCTTGCAGTCCAAGGGACTCTCAAGAGTCTTCTCCAACACCACAGTTCAAAAGCATCAATTCTTTGGTGCTCAGCCTTCTTCACAGTCCAACTCTCACATCCATACATGACCACAGGAAAAACCATAGCCTTGACTAGAGGAACCTTTGTTGGCAAAGTAATGTCTCTGCTTTTGAATATCTAGGTTGGTCATAACTTTCCTTCCAAGGACTAAGTATCTTTTAATTTCATGGCTGCAGTCACCATCTGTAGTGATTTTGGAGCCCAGAAAAATAAAGTCTGACACTGTTTCCCCATCTATTTCCCATGAAGTGATGGGACCGGATGCCATGATCTTCGTTTTCTGAATGTTGAGCTTTAAGCCAACTTTTTCACTCTTCGATTTCACTTTCATTAAGAGGCTTTTGAGTTCCTCTTCACTTTCTGTCATACGGGTGGTGTCATCTGCATAGCTGAGGTTATTGATATTTCTCCCGGCAATCTTGATTCCAGTTTGTGTTTCTTCCAGTCCAGCGTTTCTCATGATATACTCTGCATATAAGTTAAATAAACAGGATGACAATATACAGCCTTGACATACTCCTTTTCCTATTTGGAACCAGTCTGATTCCATATCCAGTTCTAACTGTTGCTTCCTGACCTGCATACAAATTTCTCAAGAGGCAGATCAGGTGGTCTGGTATTCCCATCTCTTTCAGAATTTTCCACAGTTTATTGTGATCTACACAGTCAAAGGCTTTGGCATAGTCAATAAAGCAGAAATAGATATTTTTCTGGAACTCTCTTGCTTTTTCTATGATCCAGCGGATGTTGGCAATTTGATCTCTGGTTCCTCTGCCTTTTCTAAAACCAGCTTGAACATCAGGAAGTTCACGGTTCACATACTGTTGAAGCCTGGCTTGGAGACTTTTGAGCATTACTTTACTAGCGTGTGAGATGAGTGCAATTGTGCGGTAGTTTGAGCATTCTTTGGCATTGCCTTTCTTTGGGATTGGAATGAACACTGACCTTTTCCAGTCCTGTGGCCACTGCTGAGTTTTCCAAATTTGCTGGCATATTGAGTGCAGCACTTTCACAGCATCATCTTTCAGGATTTGAAGTAGCTCAACTGGAATTCCATCACCTCCACTAGCTTTGTTTGTAATGATGCTTTCTAAGGCCCACTTGACTTCACATTCCAGGATGTCTGGCTCTAGGTCAGTGATCACACCATCGTGATTATCTGGGTTGTGAAGATCTTTTTTGTACAGTTCTTCTTTATATTCTTGCCATCTCTTCTTAATATCTTCTGCTTCTGTTAGGTCCATACCATTTCTGTCCTTTATCAAGCTCATCTTTGCATGAAATGTTCCTTTGGTATCTCTGATTTTCTTGAAGAGATCCCTAGTCTTTCCCATTCTGTTGTTTTCCTCTGTTTCTTTGCATTGATCTCTGAAGAAGGCTTTCTTATCTCTTCTTGCTATTCTTTGGAACTCTGCATTCAGATGTTTATATCTTTCCTTTCCTCCTTTGCTTTTTGCTTCTCTTCTTTTCACAACTATTTGTAAGGCCTCCCCAGAAAGCCATTTTGCTTTTTTGCATTTCTTTTCTATGGGATTGGTCTTGATCCCTTTTTCCTGTACAATGTCACGAACCTCATTCTATAGTTCATCAGGCACTCTATCAATCAGATCTAGGCCCTTAAATCTATTTCTCACTTCCACTGTATAATCATAAGGGATTTGATTTAGGTCATACCAGAATGGTCTAGTGGTTTTCCCTACTTTTTTCAATTTCAGTCTGAATTTGACAATAAGGAGTTCATGGTCTGAGCCACAGTCAGCTCCCGGTCTTGTTTTTGCTGACTGTATAGAGCTTCTCCATCTTTGGCTGCAAAGAATATAATCAATCTGATTTTGGTGTTGACCATCTGGTGATGTCCATGTATAGAGTCTTCTCTTGTGTTGTTGGAAGAGGGTGTTTGTTATGACCAGTGCATTTTCTTGGCAAAACTCTATTA
This sequence comes from Bubalus bubalis, assembly GCF_019923935.1. Classification (NCBI taxonomy): domain Eukaryota; kingdom Metazoa; phylum Chordata; class Mammalia; order Artiodactyla; family Bovidae; genus Bubalus; species Bubalus bubalis. The sequence goes on from NC_059168.1 coordinate 101,834,604, forward strand.
GTCTTTGCCCTGCTTCATTCCGTATTCCAAGGCCAAATTTGCCTGTTACTCCAGGTGTTTCTTGACTTCCTACTTTTGCATTCCAGTCCCCTATAATGAAAAGGACATCTTTTTTGGGTGTTAGTTCTAAAAGGTCTTGTAGGTCTTCATAGAACCATTCAACTTCAGCTTCTTCAGCGTTACTGGTTGGGGCATAGACTTGGATTACTGTGATATTGAATGGTTTGCCTTGGAAACGAACAGAGATCATTCTGTCGTTTTTGAGATTGCATCCAAGTACTGCATTTCGGACTCTTTTGTTGACCATGATGGCCACTCCATTTCTTCTGAGGGATTCCTGCCCGCAGTAGTAGATATTATGGTCATCTGAGTTAAATTCATCTATTGCAGTCCATTTTAGTTCGCTGATTTCTAGAATGTCGACATTCACTCTTGCCATCTCTTGTTTGACCACTTCCAATTTGCCTTGATTCATGGACTTGACATTCCAGGTTCCTATGCAATATTGCTCTTTACAGCATCGGACCTTGCTTCTATCACCAGTCACATCCACAGCTGGGTATTCTTTTTGCTTTGGCTCCATCCCTTCATTCTTTCTGGAGTTATTTCTCCACTGATCTCCAGTAGCATATTGGGCACCTACTGACCTGGGGAGTTTCTCTTTCAGTATCCTATCTTTTTGCCTTTTCATACTGTTCATGGGGTTATCAAGGCAAGAATACTGAAGTGGTTTGCCATTCCCTTCTCCAGTGGACCACATTCTGTCAGATCTCTCCACCGTGACCTGCCCATCTTGGGTTGCCCCACGGGCATGGCTTAGTTTCATTGAGTTAGACAAGGCTGTGGTCCTAGTGTGATTAGATTGACTGGTTTTCTGTGAGTATGGTTTCAGTTTGGCAGTAAATCTTCCCATTCACCCAATGATTGATTTAATTTCTATTAACATATCTGTCACCATAGATTCATTTTAGACTATTCTAGAACTCTGTTGATGGAGTAATGTACTCCTTTAACCATCTGCTTTTGTTCAACATGAAGTGTGTGCTGTTCCGAAATGTTGTTGCATGTATCAGGAATTCATTTTTATTGCAAAGAAGGATGTCATTCAATGAATACACCACAATTTGGTCGTTTTTAGTCATCTAATGATGAATATTGGATAGTTTCAGGTTTTCCACTATTATTAATAAAGCTGTTATGAACATTACTGTAGAAGTCTTTAAATTGACATATGTTTTCATTTCTGTGGTTGTTTTTTAATTACTAAGTTGTATCCAGCTGCTTTGTGACCCCATGGACTGTAACCCACCAGCCTCTGCTGTCCATGGGGTTTCCCAGGCAAGAATACTGGAGTGGGTTGCCATTTCCTTTTCCAGGGGATCTCCCTGACCCAGGGATCAAACCCATGTTTCATGCCTTGGCAGGTGGATACTTTACCACTGAGCCATCTGGGAAGCCCATTTAACTTGGATAAATATGCAGGGGAGAAATTGCTGGATTACAGAGTAGGTGTGTCTTTAATATTGAGAAATTACAGTCCATTTTCCAAGGTGATTTTACCATATTAAATTACTATAAGCAAAGTATAAGTTTTCCATTTACTCCACAATCTTGTCAATACTATTCCTATTGTGAATCTTTAAAATTTCAGTCATACCAGTGGGTTAAAGGTGTGCCTCATTTGTATTTCCCTAAAAACTAATGATGCAGAATGTCTTTTCACCTAAAGATTGGGAATTAGTGTATCTTCTTTCAAATTGACTGCATGAGCCCTTTGACCATAAGGTTAAAAGGGACTTTATTTTTATACCAGTTTTAGGTTCACAGTAAAATTCAGAGGAAGGTACAGAGATTTCTGAAATATTCCCTTGCTGCCCTACCCGCCATGGGGCTTCTCAGATGGCTAATGGTAAAGAATCCACCTGCCAGTGCAGAGGATGCAGAAGACACAGGTTCAATCCCTGGGTCAGGAAGATTCCCTGGAGGTGGAAACGGCAATCCAGTACTCCAGTATTCTTGCCTGGAAAGTCCCATGGACAGAGGAGCCTGGTGGGCTACAGTCCATGGGGTCGCAAAGCATCAGACATGAGTTAGTGACTAAGGACACACGCATAACCCTCCCTCATATGCATAGCATCCCCCATTATTAACATCCCCCCTCAGTGTATGTAGTACATTTGTTACAAGTGATGAGCCTATGTTGACATGTCATGACACCCAGAGTCCATTGTTTACATTAGGATTCACTCCTGATATGTACATTCTATGGATTTAGACAAATGTATAATGACATGTTGGAGAAGGCAATGGCACCCCACTCCAGTACTCTTGCCTGGAAAATCCCATGGACGGAGGAGCAGTCAATGGGGTTGCTAAGAGTCGGACACGACTGAGCGACTTCACTTTCACTTTTGACTTTCATGCATTGGAGAAGGAAATGGCAACCCACTCCAGTGTTCTTGCCTGGAGAATCCCAGGGATGGGGGAGCCTGATGGGCTGTCATCTCTGGAGTCGCACAGAGTCGGACATGACTGAAGCGACTTAGCAGCATAATGACATGTATCAGTCCTTACCATGTCAAGAGCACTTTCACTGCCCTAAGAATCCTCTGTGCACTGCCTGTTCATCCCTCCCTAATCTCACCCCTGGCAACCACTCATTCTTCTACTGTCTCCATAGTTTTGCCTTCAGCATTGGAGTCACACAGTATGTAGCCTTTTCTGATTGGCTTCTTTCACTTAATAATGTGTATTTCAGGTTCCTTTGCACCATTTCATGGCTTCATAGCTCATTTCTTCTTTGAGAGCTTCTCTTGTGGCTCAGCTGGTAAAGAATCCGCCTGCAATGTGAGAGACCTCGGTTTGATTCCTGGGTTGGGAAGATCCCCTGGAGAAAGGAAAGGCTACCCACTCCAGTATTCTGGCCTGGAGAATTCCAATGACTGTATAGTCCATAGGGTTCCAAAGAGTCAGGCACAACTCAGCAACTTTCACTTTAATTTCTTTTTAGCACTAATTAATATTCTGTTGTCTGCATGTACCAAAGTTTAGTTATCCATTCACCCACTGAAGGGCATCTTGGTTGCTTCCAAGTTTAGGCAATTATGAATAAAGCTGCTGTAGACATCCATGTGCAGGTTTTTATGTAAATATAAGTTTTCAGTTCATTTAGATAAATATCTAGGGCACCATTGCTGGATCCGACAGTAAAAGTATATTTAGTTTTATGAGAAACCACCAAATGGTTTTCCAAAGTAGCAGTACCATTTGGTGCTGTCAGAGTTCCAGATTTTGGCCACTCTTAAAGGTGTATAAGAGCATCTCATTATTGTTTTAATTTGTATTTTTTTGATGACATGATATGGAGCATTTCTTCATATACTAATTTACAGTCCATATATCTATTTCAGTGAAGTGTAGTTTGTTTTCTTAATGTTAAGTTTTAAGTGTTCTTTGTATGTTTTGGGTTGTTGGGTTGTTTGTTTTCTTAATGTTGAGTGTTATGAGTTCTTTGTATGTTTTGGATAACAGTCCTTTGTAAGGTATCTATTTTGCAAATATTTGTTCCAAGTCTGTAGCTTCTCTTCTGATTAACTTGAAATTATCTTTCACAAAGCACAAGTTTCTACATTTTAATAAAGTCTAGCTTATCAATTATTTTCTTCATGGATCCTGACTTTGGTGTTGTATCTACAAAGTATAGGCACACGCAAGGTCATCTGCGTTTCCTCCTATGTTATCACCAAGACTCTTATAGTTCTGATATTTTACATTTATGTCTCTGATCCATTTTTGGTTCCTTTTTGTTAAGGGTATAAGGTGTGTGTCTACCTTCATTGTTTCTTTAATGGATGTGGTTGTCCAGTTGTCCAGCACCATTTGCTGAAGAGATTATTTTGACTTTATCAGTGATCAGTAGACTGGGGTCAGATCATGTATGGGGATCTGCAACTGGGCTCTATATTCTGTTCCATAAATCTACTTGTCTATTCTTTCACCAATACCACACTGTCTTGAATAGTTTTATAATAGTCTTGAAGTTGGGTAACATAAGTCTTCTGACTTTGTTCTTCACCTTCAATATTGAGTTGGCCACTCTGGGTCTTTTCCTTCTCCATATAAACTTTACAGTCAGTTTGTCAATAGCCAGAAAATTATTTTGTGGCTGGATTCTATAGCTTAAGTTGAGAAGAACAGATACCTTGATACTATGAGTCTTCCTGTCCATGAAAATGGAATGTCTCTCCATTTATTTTGTTCTTCTTTGGTAGCTCTTGTCAAAGTTTTATAGTTGTATTCATATCAATCTCGTACATATTTTGTTGGATTTATATGTAAGCATTTCATTTTGGGGGTGCTTATGTAAATGCTGAGCTTCCCTGGTGGCTCAGTGGTGAAGAATCCGCCTGCAACGCAGGTGACACAGGTTCGATCCCTGGGTCACGGAGACCCCCTGGAGAAGGAAATAGCAACGCACTTCAGTATTCTTGCCTGGATAATCCCATGGACAGAGGAGCCTGGTGGGCTAGAGTCCACAGGGTCACAAAAGAGTTGGACACAACTTAGTGACTAAAGAAGAACAATGTAAATGCTGTTGTATTTATAATTCAAATTCCATGTTTTCATTGGTTGTGTATAGGAAAGCAGTTGACTTTTGTATATTAACACATTATTGACCAAAGCTAGTGGAGGTGATGGAATTCCAGTTGAGCTCTTTCAAATCCTGAAAGATGAGTCTGTGAAAGTGCTGCACTCAATATGCCAGCAAATTTGGAAAACTCAGCAGTGGCCACAGGACTGGAAAAGGTCAGTGTTCATTCCAATCCCAAAGAAAGGCAATGCCAAAGAATGCTCAAACTACTGCACAATTGCACTCATCTCACACGCTAGTAAAGTAATGCTCAAAAGTCTCCAAGCCAGGCTTCAGCAATATGTGAACCGTGAACTTCCAGATGTTCAAGCTGGTTTCAGAAAAGGCAGAGGAACCAGAGATCAAATTGCCAACATCTGCTGGATCATCAAAAAAGCAAGAGAGTTCCAGAAAATTATCTATTTCTGCTTTATTGACTATGCCAAAGCCTTTGACTGTGTGGATCACAATAAACTGTGGAAAATTCTTTAAGAGATGGCAATACCAGACCATCTGACCTGTCTCTTGAGAAACCTGTATGCAGGTCAGGAAGCAACAGTTAGAACTGGACATGGAATGACAGACTGGTTCCAAATAGGAAAAGGAGTATGTCAAGGCTGTATATTGTCACCCTGCTTATTTAACTTCTATGCAGAGTACATCATGAGAAACGCTGGGCTGGAAGAAGCACAAGCTGGAATCAAGATTGCTGGGAGAAATATCAATAACCTCAGATATGCAGATGACACCACCCTTCTGGCAGAAAGTGAAGAGGAACTAAAAAGCCTCTTGATGAAAGTGAAATCGAAGAGTGAAAAAGTTGGCTTAAAGCTCAACATTCAGAAAACGAAGATCATGGCATCTGGTCCCATCACTTCATGGGAAATAGATGGGGAAACAGTGGAAACAGTGTCAGACTTTATTTTTCTGGGCTCCAAAATCACTGCAGATGGTGACTGCAGCCATGAAATTAAAAGACGCTTAGTCCTTGGAAGGAAAGTTATGACCAACCTAGAAAGCATATTTAAAAGCAGAGACATTACTTTGCCAACAAAGGTCCGTCTAGTAAAGACTATGGTTTTTCCAGTGGTTATGTATGGATGTGAGAGTTGGACTATGAAGAAAGCTGAGCACCGAAGAATTGATGCTTTTGAAATGTGGTGTTGGAGAAGACTCTTGAGAGTCCCTTGGACAGCAAGAAGATCCAACCAGTCCATCCTAAAGGAGATCAGTCCTGGGTGTTCATTGGAAGGATTGATGTTGAAGCTGAAACTCTAGTACTTTGGCCACCTCATGCGAAGAGTTGACTCATTGGAAAAGACCCTAATGCTGGGAGGGATTGGGGGCAGGAGGAGAAGGGGACGACAGAAGATGAGATGGCTGGATGACATCACTGACTCGATGTACATGGGTTTGGGTGGACTCTGGGAGTTGGTGATGGACAGGGAGGCCTGGTGTGCTGCAATTCATGGGGTCGCAAAGAGTTGGACATGACTGAGTGACTGAAACGAACTGACCAGAGATATATTAATACATCTTTTTTCACCTTGAACATTGTTCATCGGAGATATTTCAATAGTCACTTAAATAACAAATCACAGGCCATAGGCATTAGTTTCCGCAAAAATCCCCCAGTCAATAATGTCAATAATTAATTAACCTACGTCCTGTTACCTTGCTAAAATCACTTATTCTGTTTTTTTTTTCCAATTACTTTGGATTTTCTACATAGATTATAATTTCACCTATCTAAAAAGTCAGTTTTATTTTTTCCTTCACAGTCTATTCACATTTTACTTTCCTTTCTGTCCTTAATGCTTTAGCAAGGACTTCCAGAATGACCCTGAAAAGGAGTGGTGACAGTGGACACCCTTGCCTGTACTTATCTGAATGGGAGAGCTTTGAGTTTCTTACTTTAAGTAGGACACAGAGAATTAAGTGTTTCATTTTTCTCCTTTCAGGAGTTTGTTTTTCTGCCATCTGAGCACGCTCTGCCTAGTTGCAGAGCTTCCCAGTTGTGGTTGTGGTTGTAGCTGTCGTTGTGGGGCCTCCCTTACCTAGCTGTAGTGGTGAGGAATTTGCCTGCCAATGCAGGAGATGCAGCAGACTCAGGTTCGATCCCTGGGTTGGGAAGAATCCCTTGGAGGAGGAAATAGCAACCCACTCCAGTATTCCTGCCGGAAAAATCCCATGGAAGAGGAGCCTGGTGTGCTACAGTCTGTGGGGTCCCAAAGAGTCAGACACAGCCGAGCACACGTGCACACACGCACACACGCACACACATGCACATGCCTAGTTGTAGTTTGGGGACATTTATCCTACTTGGTGGTCTCTGAGCTGCCTGGGCCGCAATTTAGTGTCTGACGTTAATTTGGGAAAGTTCTCCGTCATTTCTGTTTCAAATATTTCTCCTGTCCTTGTCTTTCTTCTTGTACTCCTAGGACGCCTGTGTCACAGCTTTTGTGCTTGTCCCTCAGTCCTTGGATTCCGTTTTGTTTTTCAGTCTTTGTTCCTTTTGCTTTTAGCTTTGATAGTTTGTCCTGAGATATCCTCAAGCTCAGATTCTTTTCTTAAGCCCATTGCTTGCATGCTTAGTCACTGAGTCATGTCTGATTCTTTGTAACCCCATGGACTGTAGCCCATCAGGCTCCTCTGTTCATGGGATTTTTCAGGCAAGAATACTGGAGTGGGTGCCATTTCCTTTTCCAGGGGATCCTCCCAACCCAGGGATCAAACTCGCATTTCCTGTGTCTTCTGCATTGCAGGCAGATTCTTCACCTGCTGAGCCATCAGGGAAATCCAGTAAGCCCATTAGAAGCATTTATGTCTGTTACAATGTTTTTTATCTCCAGCTTCTTTTTTTTTTTGGCTCTCTCTTAGGATTTCCAAGTCTCTGCTTACTTGTGTATCTTTTCTTGCATGCTGTCTGCTTTATCCATTAGAGCTCTTAGCATAGTAATTATGTGGACTTCCCTGGACTTTCCCTTATGATAAAGCATCTGTCTACAATGCAGGAGACCCGGGTTTGATCCCTGGGTCAGGAAGATCCCCTGGAGAGAAATGGCAATCCACTCCAGTACTCTTGCCTGGAAAATCCCATGGACGGAGGAGCCTGGTGGGCTGCAGTCCATGGGGTTGCAAAGAGTCGGACACAACTGAGCGACTTTCCTTTCAGTTTCACCTTTCTGGTCTGAAAACCCTCCCATGTCTAGATCTGATGCTTGCTCTGTCTCTTCAAATTGTGGTTTCGCCTCATGGTATGCCTTTGGGTTTTGTTGTTATTGTTTGTTGGTTTTGTTATTTTTTTGGCTGCAGAGGGGGACATGGGGGATCTTAGCTCCCCAACCAGAATTGAATCCGTGCCCCTTGCAGTGGAAGAGTAGAGTTCTCACCACTGGACCAGCGATCTCGCTGTAAATTGTTCTTGACAGTGGGACAGAATGCACTATGTAAAAGTGACTGTTACAAATAGGCTTTTAGGGAATGGTGGTGAGGTGTGGCAGGAGGCATTGTTGTATAGTCCTGTGATTAGGTCCAAATCTTTTACTGATCTACCACTGAACTGTGAACTTCACAAGTGTTTTCCTTTTTTTTCCACAAGTGTTTTTAATTTTTTTTTTCTCCCTGTTTCGGTTGCAGTGGGTGGGTAGAACTGCAGGAACTGGGTCTTTCCCTTCCCCCAGGTCAGTTACGCTCTGACAATATTCTGCCTGCTAGGTTGTCCTGAAGGTAGGTTTTGTTGAGAACAGAATGCTCTGGTGTATTTCTTCTTCTCTTCCTGCTGGAGGAACAAGGGGAATTTTCTTTGGTACTGTGGGAACCTCATCAAATTCCTGGAGGTAAAACTCATAAAATTGGTGGGGATTGGGGAGGGGATGGGGGGGGCCTTCTCTGTGAGTCAGTGCTCCTAGAGTTTTTAACCCTCTGAGTTGTCCACAGTAGCCTGGATCTCCTGCATTGCAGGCAGATTTTTTTACCGTCTGAGCCACCAGTGAAAGTGAAAGTCGCTCAGTCATGTCCGACTCTTTGCGGCCCCACGCATAGTCCATGGGATTCTCCAGGCCAGAACACTGGAGTGGGTAGACGTTTTTCTCCAGGGGATCTTCCCAACCCAGGAATCGAACTCAGGTCTCCCGCATTGCAGGTGGGTTCTTTACCAGCTGAGCCACCAGAATACTGGAGTGGGTAGTCTATCCCTTCTCCATCGGATCTTCCTGACCCAGGGATTGAACCAGGGTCTCCTGCATTGCAGGCAGATTCTTTACCAGCTGAGTTACCAGGAAAGTCTCCAAGCCACCAGGGAAGCTGGTGGCAATTGTAGTTGAGATTTTCTTGAGTAGCACTGGTTCCCATGGCAGTTTTCATTTGTGGGTTTCTGCTCAGGTAAATTGTTGTTCTTTGTATTTGCCTCTGTCTCTCCAGTCTTTCAGGTGGCATATTGCCCTTATTTCCTGCTCTCTTATAGATGTTAGAAGGGTTGATTTTTCAGTTGTGTATGCATGTTGAGTCACTTCAGTCTTGTCCGACTCTTTTCAACCTCATGAACTGCAGCCTGCCAGGCTCCTCTATGGAATTCTCCAGGCAAAAATACTGGAGTGGGTTACCATCACCTACTCCAGGGGATCTTCCCAGCCCAGGGATCAAACCCGAGTCTCCTGCAGTGGCAGACTGATTCTTTACCATCTGAGCCACCAGAGTTTGTAGTGGTTGATAATTATCTGATGCAAAACATGTAACAAAATATATTTGCTAGATTGTTTTCCAGATTGCACCTGCCCTTTGGCATCCAATATAAAGCTCTCCCATAAACAGTGGTGAAATTCACTTAATAATTACTTTATATTAATCATTTTTCTCCCCACCCCTCTTCTCACAGTGGCACCATATTACTAAAAGCTATAAGTACCTAGGATTTGTGCCTCAAATCAAGACATCATTTGGGTAATTTCAAATAATGTACAGCTCTTCATGTAAAAAAGGTCCTTTATGGTCACAAGTCTAAAAATAATTATATTCCAACAGCCTGATATACCATGTGTTAGAAATCACAAAAGCATGGTTTTGACACATATAATTTTTTAAGCTAAGAAAATGCGAGATGCTGAAAGATGAGAACAGCCATCCTTCTGTGTAAGTTTGCAGTGCTACGAAACTCAGGCAATGACTTTGCTTTTTCAGCTAACTTATCCAGCCCACAGTGGTGGTGGCTTAGTCACTAAGTTGTGTCTGACTCTTGTGCCCCCAGGAATTATAGCCCACCAGGCTCCTCCGTCCATAGGACTTCCCAGGCAAAAATACTGAAGTGGGTTGCTATTTCCTTCGCCAGTGGATCTTCCCGACCCAGGGATCGAACCTGAATCTCCTGCATTGGCAGGCAGATTCTTTACTCCTGAGCCACCAGGAAAGCCCATCCAGCTCATAGGGACAATGTATGAAATAAGGACTTTGGGAAGTACAAATAACTTTACCAAGTTACAAAATTTTGCCAAATCAAGCTAGTGGCCTGTAATACAATAAAAATAATACTTTTGTTGAAGTCACGTTACTCTCTTGATAGTTTTCATTCTAAAAATATAATTTTAAGTACCAAATCAGAACGTTGTGGCTTTCATGGTGGGTTTATAATACTGCAGGATAGTTGATATGAATACAAATACATATGACTGCTGCTGCTGCTAAGTCACTTCAGTCATGTCTGACTCTGTGTGACCCCATAGACGGCAGCCCACCAGTCTCCCCAGTCCCTGGGATTCTCTAGGCAAGAACACTGGAGTGGGTTGACTTTTCCTTCTCCAGTGCATGAAAGTGAAAGTTAAGTCGATCAGTTGTGTCCAACTCTTAGTGACCCCATGGACTGCAGCCTACCAGGCTCCTCCATCCATGGGATTTTCCAGGCAAGAGTACTGGAGTGGGGTGCCATTGCCTTCTCCTACTTATGACTTTAAAAGTACTTAATTTCTCCTCTTAAAAGTAAATTCTTTCCCTTCGCTGTTCACCTGAAACTATCACAATATTGTTAATCAGCCATACCCCAATACAAAAAGTTCAAAAGAAAATAAAGTAAATTCTCAGACTTCCCTGGTGGTACAGAGGATGGGAGTCTGCCTGCCGATTCAGGGGACGCATGTTCGATTACTGGTCAAGGAAGATTCCTCATTCTGTGGAGCAACTAAGCCTGTGTGCCATAACTACTGAAGCCCGTGTGCCTAGAGCCTGTGCACCTCAACAAGAGAAGCCACCTAAATGGGAGGCCCACATACCGCAAGAAGACCCAGCTCAACCAAAAATGAAAATAAGTTAAATTCTTTCATGGAAGCTGTTGAGGTTTAATGCACCTGAGCAGGTACATGTATATAAATTATGGCTCTTCTCTGAGGTTGGTCCCATGCCAGGTAGAGTTTATATGCATGAAAAGCTTTAGAATTGTACCTTAGTGAGATTCAACAGTCTCTAACTTTTCCCCCAATAATTTAGATTTCCCAATTTTATAGTTGTTTTTTTTTTAATTTTCATAGAGGACTTGCTTGTATTCTTTTAAAAAAATTAACTATTTTATTTTGGTTGTGCTGGGTCTTCACTGCGGCTTGCCAGCTTTCTCTAGCTGCAGCGAGCAGGGGTTACTCTTCATTGAGTGGCACTGGCTTCTCATTGCAGTGACTTTTCTTGGGGAGCATGGGCTGTAGGCATTCAGGCTTCAATAGTTGCAGCACTGGGGTTCAGCAGTCATGGCACATGGGCTTAGTTGCTCTGAGGCATGTGGCATCTTCCTGGGCCAGGGATTGAACTTATGTCCCCTATCATTGGCAGTCTTCATCACTGGACCAGCAGGAAAGTCCTGATGCCTGAGCTTTGGAGGATGCTTCAGAGTTTGGTAAGCAAATGAGGTGGGGAGGATATTCCAGGTAAAGGAAATAGCACCTGGAGAATCAGGGAGACAGGAAGGATGTTGTGTGTGAGAGCTGCTAGAGAAAAACATTGGGGACTGGGAGTGTGGAAGCTTCCCTGTTGCTCAGTTGGTAAAAAATCCACCTGTGATGCAGGAGACCCCAGTTCGATTCCTGAGTCGGGAAGATCCACTGGAGAAGGGATAGGCTACCCATTCCAGTATTCTTGGGCTTCACTTGTGGCTCAGTTGGTAAAGAACCCGCCTGCAATGAGGGAGGCCTGGGTTCGATCCCTGGGTTGGGAAGATCCCCTGGAGAAGGGAAATGCTACCCACTCCAGTATTCTGGCCTGGAGAATTCCATGGACTGTATAGTCTATGGGGTCACAAAGAGTCAGATACGACTGAGCGGCTTTCACTTTCTTCACTTTCTGGGAATGTGGAATTTGGGAGAGGAGATGACTGCAAAATGTGGGCACACGCTGGATGTGGGCCTAGATTGTCAATAATGAAAGCACTGACAACACCAGCTCTCATTAAGTCCTAAGCTTCTGTAAGATAGGTCCCCTTCTACAAGTGAGGGAAGGGAGGCATGGCTCACTCATATCTTGCATCTACATAGCTAATAACCGTAGTTGTCCAGGCCGTGTGCTTAATCAGTACACCACACTGCCTGCCTGGAGACTGTGGTTAGGGTCTAAGTCTTTAGCTTACAGCCAGCAGGAAAACAGCTCCACAACCACCAGGAACTGGATTCTTTCAACGAGCCAGAGGAGCAGGAGCCAGACTCCCTCCAAGAGCCTCCAGACAAGAAAGCCTCCAGTCCTGCTGACATCCTGACCTCAGCCTCATGACACCCATACAAGACGTCTGACCCACAGGACAGTACGATAATAATTTCTGTGGTTTTAGGCCACGAACCTTGGGATGATTTTTTTATTGCAGCATAGGAACTTAATATTTACATAAAATTTAAAATTTTGTTTATCACTGGTATAGAGATGGAGTTGATTTTTATATATTGAACTTGTCTCTAGTAACTTTGCTTAACACATTAATTCCAATACATCCTTTACAGAGTCTTTTGGATTTCCTGAGTTCACACTCAACTCATCTATGGATAATGGCCATTTTAGACCTTCATTCCCAATCCATGTAGCTTTCACTTCCTTTCCTTCCCTGACAGCACTGACTGGCTAAGGCTGAGGAGTTAAGTGTAGGAATCCTTCTCTTTCTTTATCTCAAAGCGAAACATTTCAGTGTGTTGCCTTTAAGAATAATGTTGGCTGCAGGTTTTTGCAGATAACCTTTACCAGTTTGAGGTGGTTGCCGTCTATTCTTATTGGTTGGAGCTGGAATTTATCAAGTGCAATTTCCTTATTTTTTGCCCCCACATGTAGCTTTTATTCTTCATTAACATGGTGAATTGTACTGATGGGATTCCTTAAGTTTTTATTTATTTTTTTGTAGAGCGAGGGGAATGGGAGCCTAGAAAGATAAGATTGTGCAGAACCTTCGTAGACAACGACATAGAGTTTGAACATTATCCAAAAGTGCAGCGAGAAGTCATTTCAAAGGTTCTAAACAGGGTGATGACATGACCCATTTTGCAGCTGTAGAGAGTCTAGCTTGAAAAAGGACCAGTAGTGAATGCAGGGAGGTCAGTATATTTCCTACAAAGAGGGTGCTGCCCAAGATTAAGGTGGCTGGTGGAGGCACACCGCAGGTGCAGGTCAGTGTCTGGAAGCAGAATTGAGGGGGCCTGCTGACCGGCTGACTGTGGAGGCGCTGGGGGAAGGTGCGCACAGCAAGGACGGATGACTCCCGGGTTTCTGACTGGAGCAGTGCCGTGAACAGTGACACCAGCAGCAGCCATGAGGAAGGCTGGGCGCGGGTGAGACTCTGAGGTGTGTGTAGACAACTACAAAGCTGTTTGTAACATGTCAAAGTGAGGTGTAAGATGCTTGAGTGGAGATGGCAGGTAGGCAGATAAATTTTGTAGCTTGGGGTTTGTGGGAGAATCTGACCTCTAACTACACATTTCAGAGCCATCAGCCTATAGATGTTATTTCAAGGCACTGGGAGACTGTGAAGAGCCCCCCAAAGCCTCTAGGAACATGAACAATTAGAAGTTGAGGGCAGTGGGAGGAGTGTAGCAGAAAGTGCTATTTGATTCTGTATACGTAGAATCAAAGGTGGCTTGAAGGATCCAGAATAGGTGTTATTCAGTCACCAAGTCATGTGCGATTCTTCACCACCCCAGGGACTGCAGCATGCCAGGCTTCCCTGTCCTTCACCATCTCCCGGAGTATGCTCAAACTCATGTCCATCGAGTTGGTGATGCCATTCAACCATCTCATCCGATGTCATCTGCTTCTCCTCCAGGATAGATGATGAAACTGATAATTTAGAAGAGTCAGCAAAGGTTCGAAATCTCTAAGATAAAGGAGACAGACTGAAGGGCTCAGGTAGAGGGACTCAGCTTGCAGTAGGAGGAATGAGTATAGATGAAGGCACGGTTGACTGGTTGGTGTAGGGGAGAGGGAGTTGATGGACAATGGCTTCAATTTTCTCAATGAACCGAGGAAAGAACAGAGGAGGGACATGGGAGAGTTGAATATACAGAATAGCTGATGCGGGTCAAAGAACAGTAAGCCTGTCAGAGGGTTGCTGATAACACTGGGTCCTTTCAAGGTTTACAGTCATTCAACCAGCTCAGTTGTGTGATTTTTTTCTAGGAATACTTGGCTCTTGTGGTGCAAGTAGGAGGCAGATGGAAGGACTCACCCAGGTCTTGTTCAGAAGGGAGGGAGTGTCACGATGAAGCCCTGGATAGGCTAGGAGTGGGCTGATGGATCAATGGATTATTTGATGAGGTTGAAGAATTATAATTGTGGCGTGTATTTCAGGAGGTGAATTTGAAAACGTGTTCAGGAAGGGCTAGATTGTGTGGCCTCCAGGAAAACAGGAACCAAGTCTGCGTGGTTCCCTCTCGCATCTTTAGCTCTGAACAGGGCCTGGCTCACAGCACAAGTGGCCCACGATGTTTGCTGAGCTGAAAGTAGTGCTCCGAGGAGAAGAGGCGCCCGGCTCCTGCAACGACTCCAAGAGACGCCCGGCTCCTGAAACGACTCCAAGAGACGCCCGGCTCCTGCAACGACTCCGAGAAGAGACGCCCGGCTCCTGCAACGACTCCGAGAAGAGACGCCCGGCTCCTGCAACGACTCCGAGAAGAGACGCCCGGCTCCTGCAGCGACGCCCATTGTTTGCCTCCTCCGTGCTGTGGTCCTGGCCTCCTCGTTAGACAATGAAGTCTACAAATCAAGATAAACAGCTACAAGTCATGCTTATTCAAAGTGCTCAGTGGCCAAGAACAGGGTCAAGGATGCAAATAAATGCAGTCAAGACTATTAAAAGTTTTATTTGTTCCAATGTCTTGTGTTAGGTCATTTTTTTCCTCTTTACTTCTGTTCAATTTCTGAGTCTACTCCTCAGAGTAGTACAGGTTTCCTCTTCTGCCCTTTTTCTCACTCTAAATGGGGTTGTTCATTTCATGGCCCCAACTTTCACCCTGGTGGAGTTAACATACCAACCCATCACTCTAGTGTGGCTTTTTCTTTCTCTCCATGCTGTGGACGGGGGTCTCCTCAAATGGTCCCTGTCGGTCCTACAAAGTCTACACATTCAAACCAAACTCAGGGTTTTCCATTTTCTCTACTCTCAGACCTGCGTTTGACAAATACAGTCTAGTAGTCCCGTCTCTGTCTTCCAGATTTCTGGATCTTTATATGTAAAAAGGGCGTTTGGCAAAGGTAAGATTTTTTTGGGGGGTGGGGGTGGAGGGGCATGGAGCTAGGGATGAGAAAAAATTAAAAAACTACACTTTCACGAAGTGCCGAAGTTTATCGGGTCAAATCCACAGCACAGGTAATGACCCACACTCCTGCATGTATGGGTTGCTTTCTCTGAGTCCGTTCACCTCTTCTGCTATATTGCGACCCTGGTTTTCCGTTGGGCTGTTTACCCTTTCAGTCACATAGGCATGCTGAGCTCCAGAAAGGACCCAGGTAGGTTGAAGACCATCCTGTTTTCCTGGCTGGGGCGATGGCTCAGAATTGGGCACAAGCTCTAACTTGGGCACTGGGAACAAAAGCCAGGATTTGAGCAACAGCTCTTGTTCTCTTCTTTGAATGGCACCCTCTATTTAAATAGTAAGAATGCTATAACATGGGGCTCCATGAAGGCATCCTTGGGGCAAAAGGGGCCCCCATTGTGTGGACTGAAGACGAAGTGGACTCTGGAGAAGGGAGAGCCTAGAATCAGCAAGAACACATGTTTTGAGGATGCTGAGTAACGGGACCCATCCTCTCCCTCTGGATTTCCAGTCTTGAGAGTTCCCAAATCCCTTTGGTCTACCTGAGTCTGATTTTCTGGCATTTTCAGATTGAGAGTTCTAGCCCCAAAACTCAACAATCCCACTGCCTGGAGAGACCCACTGTCAGCACTTCGGGTTTCATTCCTCCTATACATTTTAATGCATCTGTATTTACACAATTTTCTTTTACTGGTAGCAAAATTAAGAAAATATATGTACTTTTCTGCATGAAATACAGAAAGTACTTCATTCAGTATTTTAGATGATAATACTGTTCACCTTTTATGTTAACAAAATCTATCATCATTTTTAATTATTGCCTAATATTCCATTTTCAATGGACAGGAGTTTTGAGCAAACTCTGGGAGATAGTGAAGGTCAGGGAAGCCTGGCATGCTGCAATCCATGGGGTCACAAAGAGTTGGACATGACTTAGAGACTGAACAATATTTGATTCGAGGAATATACCGTAATACAGTGAATTTCCTCTAAGGAACACTCATTTCTAGGTTGCATATTGTAAATCTGCCAGTCTTTTACACTTGTTCTATTTTCTCTTTAGGTCCTAGAAGTACAATTGCTGGATCACAGAATACGTACATTCTTTTTTCCCACATTTTTTGGAGCATTTACTAGGTGTCAGGCACTGTTTAGCACTTTACCTTGTGAACTGATTTACTCTAACAGTCTTCTAAGACGGGTACCACTCTCCCCACTTTACACAGAAGAAAACTAAGGCAGCAAAAGGTTAAGTGCCTTGTCCACAGTCACGCACTTAGGAAAGGGCCAACTCAGGCTTCGGATTCAGGCCCTTCAGACGCCAAAGCACAAGTGCTCTTTTGCACGTGCAGCAGCTGGCAGGCCTGCTCCCCACTGGGGCCCGGGGTAGAACTCTGGCCTCCCCAAGGGCTTAGAACCTCTTCCCAATTACCCACAGCCCTGCAGGGCCTGAGTCAGCGCATGGAGTACTGGTGGTCTTGAAGCCTGGCATGGAGAGCCTGTACCTCTGAATCTGCTGGGGTTTCCAGTACAGGGGAGAGAGCTGGCAGGGCAGGAGTTTCCTGTGGCTGCCACCACAAATTGCTGCACACTTCGTGGCTTTAAATGATGCAAACGATTATATTACAGTTCTGCAGGTTGGAAGTCTGACATGGGTCTCTAAAATCAAGGTGTCATCAAGGCTGTGTTCCCCCTTAGCATCCTGGCGAAGAATTCACTTCCTCACTTTTCCCAGTTCCTAGAGGTCTCCTGTATTCCTTGGCTGGTGGCCTCTTCATCTTCAAAGACAGACCACAGCAGATCCTGACCTTCTGGTGTTGCTCCACCTGACTCTGCTTCCTTCATCCTTTTTCTTCCTCTGACTCTCTGGGACTTCCTGCGTTGCTTCAGAGGCCTGCTGCAGGGAAGGGTCAGAGAGCTGCCTCCTCGTCCTTCTTTGCAGTATAAGACTCCAGTCCCACCACTACCTAGGGGGCAAAGGTGGTCTTGGGGGGCACTCCATGGCAGGCACCATGCCTGCTTTGCAGTTTCTGGAGGACACAGCAGAACTGGCCTTGGCCCCCAGCATTGGTTCACATTCTTTGTCTGCTGCACAGTGGACATCCCACCTGGCTTTTCTTGGTCTCCCTGAAGGCGTCCTGCCCCCAGAGGACCTGTTTAGACACTCAGAATATGTACATTCTTAAGGCTCTGATGTATTCTACCACATTGTCCTCCAGAAGTGAAAGTCGCTCAGCGTGTCCAACTCTTTGCAAACCCAAGGACTATACAGTCCATGGAATTCTCCAGGCCAGAATACTGGAGTGGGTAGCCTTTCCCTTCTCCAGGGGATCTTCCCAACCCAGGAACAGAACCCAGGTCTCCCACATTGAAGGCTGATTCTTTACCAGCTGAACCACAAGGGAAGTCATATTTCCATCAGCATGAAGATTGGTATGTTTGACAGACAGAAGGAGGTGACTAGGGCAAAATGCTTGTTATATAGAAAATCCTCACTTGTTTCCTGAATACTTATTGTCTGTTCTGTGTACAACATGGTGATAGGTCTGGGGATATACTGTAAAGAAAGCTGAGCGCCGAAGAATTGATGGCTTTTGAAATGTGGTGTTGGAGAAGACTCTTGAGAGTCCCTTGAACTGCAAGGAGATCAGTCCTGGGTGTTCACTGGAAGGACTGATGTTGAAGCTGAAACTCCAATACTTTGGCCACTTGATGCGAAGAGCTGACTCATTTGAAAAGACCCTGATGCTAGGAAAGATTGAAGGTGGGAAGAGAAGGGGACGACAGAGGATGAGATGGTTGGATGGCATCACGGACTCAATGGACATGAGTTTGGGTAAACTCTGGGAGTTGGTGATGGACAGGGAGGCCTGGTGTGCTGCGGTTCATGGGGTCGCAAAGAGTCAGACACGACTGAGCGACTGAAGTGAACTGAACTGAACTGAGGACTCCTAAATTCGTTCTCTGTATTCTTCCTTCTCCCATGATGGCAAGTTTGGGAGAATGTCTAGCTCTGTGGATGAGTTAACCAACATCGCATATCATGGTGCCACATAAACAACATCAGAGAATTCTCAGGGGAGGGGGTGTCGCATCTTGGCACAGAGGGGGACATCACAGCATGCGATGCTGTTCACCCACACCTCCTTTTCTATGTTCTCCCCTGTAGAGACGAGGCTAGAAGCCTGGGAACTTGATTCCCCTCGCCAGCAGGGTTCTGCTAAGGGGCTGCCCATGGGAGGCACTTGTGGGAGGCTAGGCTAGGCTAGGAGGGAGGCAGAAGCCGTTGTGTTCTAAGCAGACACAGGTGCATAGGCTCCTGCAGCAGCAGACAGCCCAGAGTCTGCAAAGTCAGCACCAGGGCGTGTTCATCTGGGCCGCTCGGGGCTGTAGCCGCTTCCCCTCAGTTCCCCATCACTGGGCAGTTCAGCCTCTCTCCCGTTTGCCCCTTTGTCCTGTGAACAATTTCATAACCTAAATCCCTATACTAAATTCTCTGTTTGAAATATCTAGAGCGGTTTGCTTTCCAGATCGATGGACTAGCCCAATGTTAAAATTACCTTTCAGCTTCCATCAGGTATGGGTTGTGACCGAGACCCAGACAGCATCTGCCAGTAAGTCTTAACGGAGGCAGTTTTTTCCAGAAGCAGTGGAAGAGACTGCTGGCTGGTTTGTTTTTTCCAGTTAAACAGCAGGTAAATTCTGTGACTGGCTTTGAAAGGGCCAGTTTTATGGACAACACCTATCTTCAATACTAGAATCACACACAGGAAGACGAGATACACCCACCATGACGGGCACATGGGAACTGAAACTGGGCTGTGGAAACACAAACCTCCCTGTACCACTTACCTAATACACACACAAAACATACGTCTAAACAACTGAAAAACAGAAAGCAGAATGGCATGCACTAACAAAACTGTTAATGTTCTTTTTTTGCCGAGTGTACATACAGTTGAATCCACACCATGAAAATGTTCACTGGAGGAATTCCGTGGCGGTCCAGTGGCTGGGATTCTGCGCTTTCATTGCCTAGGGCCTGGGTTCAGTACCTGGTCAGGAAACTAAGACCCCAAAAGTTGCACGGTGCAGCCAAAAAAAAAAGAAAGAGAGAAAATGTTCTTCAGACGTGACTGCCTTGTTGCCATTAGAAGGATCTGGGACCCTGCTGTTTTGTGAAAACCATTCAAAAGCAAAGTGCTAGTCACTCAGTCGTGTCCGACTCTGCAATCCCATAGACTGTAGCCCGCCAGGCTCCTCTGTCCATGGGATCTCCTAGGCAAGAAACTGGAGTGGGTTGCCATTCCCTTCTCCAGGGGATCTTCTTGACACAATGGCACAGAAATATTAAATGAACCCATACACTCACCTTTCTTTTCACATTCAGACAGACTTGAATATGAAATGTGAACCAATGTTTAAATGCTCCAGAATGTAAGTTATCATTTTCAGACCCTTCTTTAGTAAAATCAATAGTGAAAATATCTTTATTGACATCTATAAATAAAACCAAACCCAGAAAAATGGACAAGAGAGAGTAACAGCTGCTTAACTTTTTTCATCTCTGTCTTCTCCCTCACTGTCGTCGTCATCATAATAAAAGATGTCTCGAAACAGGAAGACAGGCTTAGGGGCTGCTGGAGCCTGGATCTCAGTCCCTTTTTTCTCCATCTTCTTCTCCAACTTCTCTTTAAGCAGCGGGAGACTAGTCTCATAAAGGTAGTCTATGATCTCTAAAGAAAAGAGATTGAATCTTGAGATGGTCTGACAATGCCTCATTTCAAAGTCAAGGACAGAGGGTGCTTATGATGACAATGTATCGCTACTGGCTTTACTGTGTGCCAAGACCCAGCTCTTACTGGTTCACTCACAGTCCCTTGTTCAACCCACTAAAAAATCCTATGAGGGGTAGGCACTATTGTTCACCCATTTTTCAAATGAGGCATAAAGACATTATGTAACTTGCCCAAAGTCATGGAGTCAGGAGGGTAAAGTCAGATTCAAAGCCAGGAAGTGGGGTCTGCTGAATGCAGGAAGCAATTGGTCACACTACGGAGCAGAGTATCACTCAAGCCAGCAGTTCCCAAACAGACGCTGGGCAGGGTACTGGTGACTCAGTTGTAAGTTTGTTAGAGAAAAATCTCGCCTCTGGACCCAGCCTAGACATTAGGATGCACCGTATCTGCGGTAAAGCCCAGGGTAAGTCCCCTACATAGGAACCTTCAAGCTGAGAACTTTCAAAATACGAGCATGTGTTTGCATCTCCAATTACGTACGTCAGTTCGCGTGTCTGGTGTGCCCTGTCACAGGTGTGCATCCCCTACAGGTGGCTTTGCTTTGTGTACTTTACATATACCTCTTACTCTCATGGTCCAGGTTTGAGAATTACATGTGGAAATCACTCACAAAAGGCTTCAGACAAA
Organism: Bubalus bubalis; assembly: GCF_019923935.1. Lineage (NCBI taxonomy): Eukaryota > Metazoa > Chordata > Mammalia > Artiodactyla > Bovidae > Bubalus > Bubalus bubalis. The sequence goes on from NC_059168.1 coordinate 101,855,417, forward strand.
GAGCTGGGCGCATCCAGTTGTCTGTGAAACTGTGTGTGCAGGCATGTGGTGTGAACCAGTGTATGTAAGCGTATGGTGTGTGCAACCCAGGATCACTCACAGTTACACGTCAAGTGCTTGCTAAGTGCCCAGCACCCTGGTGACCACATTTTACAAGTTTGTTAGCTCTTCTAGTACGTTCAAAAAAAGGTGGGGTTGCATGCGTGTGTGTTCACTTGCTCAGTTGTGTCTGACTCTCTGCAACCCCATGGACTGTAGCTTGCTAGGCTCCTCTGTCCGTGTGATTCTCCAGGCAAGAATACTGGAATTGGTTGCCCTTTCCTTCTCCAGGGGATCTTCACAACCCAAGGATTGAACCCATGTCTCCTGCATTGGCAGGCAGGTTCTGTACCACTGAGCTGCCAGAGAAGCCCCAGGCAGGGGTTATCATTTGTCAATTTTCACATTTGAAAAGTCTGAGGCTCCCAGAAGTCACCTGCCCGAGGTCACACGACCAACATGTGCCCGCACGCGCTGCTTTAACTATTCAAATACTGACGGCACTGACCTGGGAAAGTCTTCTTCTGCCAAAAGGGAACGCAGGTAGCTTTCAGTTTATAAAATTTAGTCTGGACGTAAGATGGGGGAACATCCCTTTAGAAAGGAAAAGGTGTCAAAAAGTTAGTGGCAGTTCAAAATAACTCATTCCAGTCCTGTGTACTAAACGCGCTGATTAAGGAAGGGGTGGTCTACAGACACAAGTAGCTTTCTTAATCCTCGTGTCTGCACACGTGTGACAAAAATAAGACATATGAAAAGCTACTGTCCACGTAAACACACACATACGAAAGGAAGACAGACAGCAGTGCACTGAGATGAACTCTGTCCAAACTAGAATAAACCACCTGCGACACCAGTGCACACGGGCTGATGCTTCCGTGTCCTGGCCTGGCTCCCTGCTCGCCACGGAGCAGCAACGAGCCTCACCACCGCTCTGCGAGGGGGCTCCGACTCTGAGCCCTCACTTTGGAGATGGGGAAACCGAGGCACAGAGAGCCAGCCAAGGTTTTACAGCTGTGAAGGGCAAGGGCTGGGACGTCGCTAGGGTCCATTCCAAATTCTATACTTTTTTTGGCTATCAGATAGATTTTTTTTTAAATTGAAGTTAATTTATAATATTAAGTTTCAAGTGTGCAGCAAAGTGATTCAGTCACACACAGTCACACATATTCTTTCCTCAGATTTTTTCCATTATAGATTAGTATAGGATATTGAGTATAGTTCCCTGTGCTATACAGTAGGTCCTTGTCATTTACATTATATAGTTGTATAGATATGTTAATCCCAAACTCCTAATTCATCCCCTCATCCCTTCCCACTCTCCTTTGGTAACCATAAATCTGTTTTCTATGTCCATGAGTCCATTTCTGTTCATAAGTAAGTTCATTTGTATCATCTTTTTAGATTCCACACATATCACATGATATGTGTCTTTCTTTGACTTATTGCACTTAACTAGGATATCTCTAGGTCCATCTATGTGGCTACAGATGGCATTATTCACAAGTCCTACACTCTTTACTACAGTTAGGATAACTATATATTTGTCACGATGCAAAGGCAGGTGTCTGGACTTTTAATTTTGCAAAGCTGAAGAAAGTGGACACTTACGGTGTGATGGTGAGTCAAATTCATTTTCCACTTACAAGAAGCAGGATGGACACAAACAAATCTTAAAAACTTTTTTTTAATTGAAAATTCACTAATGTCACTTCCTGGGCATGTGAAAGTGAAAGTCGCTCAGTTGTGTCCAACTCTTTGTGACCCCACAGACTATATAGTCTGAGGAATTCTCAAGGCCAGAATACGGGAGTGGGTAGCCTTTCCCTTCTCCAGGGGGTCTTCCCAAACCCAGGGATTGAACCCAGGTCTCCCACATTGCAGGTGGATTCTTTACCAGCTGAGCCACAAAGGAAGCCCTCCTGGGCATGTCTTCCCCTTTAAACCATAAAAGTGTGACATATTTGTTTTGACAATTAGCTAATCTAGATGTTATATGATTAGTGGGAACAATTTGATCTGCTACACACGTGGAAGACAGCTGGGCTCTTTATACCTCTTTGCGGCAGCGGCGGCTCGCCGAGCACACACTATGCGCCACGCACCGTCCCCTTCGGTCCTGATTACGGACGCGTTCAACCATCCCGCAAACGAGGAACGGTGGCGCGGAGACCAGCGAGGGGACCGCCTGACGAAGGCCAGCTAAATACCGAGCAGAGTTCTGGGTCTTGACGCCCAGTCTGTCTGACTGCAGAGGCCAAGTTCTAGGCCATCTGGAAAACCTTCCTTCTTCCCACAGTGCCCTGTGCCAGACTGCTCTGCAGATCAAAGCTTGGGCTTCAAGAAGTAACATTTTCAAATGAAGTGGGTGTTACATCTCATTAGGCAGGGATGCTGTCTTTAAAATCCTGCCTAAATAATTCATGAGGGAGGCTTCAAGAACCTGAGGAGACCAAACTTTCAATTTAATTACTTTCACTGTTTTAATTTATTATTAAAACTTTGAGAATGTTCTACTTCCAACAGTATTTGACTGGATGCCACGATGTCTATTTTATAGCTTTGAGATTCCTAAATCTCTTTTTTCTTCTTTCTAATCTTTTGGCCATGCTGCACAGCATGTAGGATCTTAGTTCCCCGACCAAGGATCAAACCCACGTCCCCTGCATTGGCAGCGCGGACTCTTGAGCACTGCACCTCTAGGGAAGTCCTGAGATTTCTAAATCTTAACCAGAACATTCAATATTTAAGTATATAATTCTACTTAAAATCACTAAAAATCCACTTTAAGAAACGTGATTTGAGGCAATGTTGCAAGATACCCAAACACTTATTGGAAAAGTCAGGGTTTTTCAAAAGTGGTTTGTATGGCAAAGGCAGAGATGTATCCACATGAATACTTCTTGGGGTGGGAGTTGGTGGGGTGCACAGCAGGATCTCCTTCCTTCAAAGCCCCTGACACCTCCCCCTTAGGGACCCACCAGCTGAAGACCAGATGGTGTACTGCTGAGACGAGCGAGAAAGAAAGGAAAGGGTTTGGAACCGTGGGCGTGTGTGACTCTTGACAGGGCCTGCCACTAAATGATTCCAATGCCAAGTAAAAACAAACAGCCAAAACTGACTGTGCTTTGTCCATAATCCTGAGATATAAATAACTGACCACTATGCCTTATGTTTGAAACTCCAATACTTTGGCCACCTGATGCGAAGAACTGACTCATCTGAAAAGACCCTGATGCTGGGAAAGACTGAAGGTGGGAGGAGACAGGGACGACAGAGGATGAGACGGTTGGATGGCATCACTGACTCAATGGACATGAGTTTGGGTAAACTCCGGGAGTTGGTGATGGACAGGGAGGCCTGGCGTGCTACAGTCCACGGGGTTGCAAAGAGTCAGACAGGACTGAGCTACTGAACTGGACTGATGCTTTATGGACTATGCTTTGTCCATAATCCTGAAATATAAATAACTAACCACTAGAACCAGTTTACACCCTTCCTAATGGGTCAATGACAACCTCACATCAGCAGCCAGGGTTCTGAAAGGCAGCCAGGCTGCAGGAGCCCTGCTCCCTGCTCCACCGTTCAAACCTAAAGGCCAGAGGGTCCCTCAATGCCCCGCCTCCCAAAGCCCACCAACCCTGCGCCCCACAGTGCCTGGCAATCTGCTGGGCTTAGAGGCACAGGGCTCTGCCGGCCAGCTCTCCCTGCTGGGCCAGCAGTGGCTTCAGATCTTAGGAGGGGTGGCCTCTCCTTCACTGGCTGAAAATGCAAGGACTTGTAGCAACAAAGGCAGAGAGTGACAGCGGATGAGAGTGAAATGGCACTCCTCAGGTGAGAAATGCAAATGATCAGCACAGCGAGGCCCCGAGAGGAAGAGGAACCTGAGGGGGTCTCAAAATATCTCCCCACAGCCGTTTCCTACCACCAGGAGAGAAACTGTCACTTTTCTACAAGGGGAAATGAGGCAGAGTCCAGGGGTCAGAACCACAGGCCTCAGGACAAGGTGGGACCTGGTGACAAAGACACAGCCCCGCCCCTGAGGGACTCCCATGTACAATACAAAACGCAAAGCCTAGCCGTGAGGGAGCCTCCGACAAGCTTCAGCTGAGGCAAGTTCTACAGGACGACTAGCCTGCGTTCTCCCACAGTTTCAACATCATTGAAGACAAAGGCGTTAACAGATACATGCTGTTGTGTATAAAACAAATAAACAGCAAAGACCTAGCGTATAGCCCAGGGAACTATATTCAACACCTTATAATAATGGAACAGAATGTGAAGGACTTCCCTGGTGGCCCAGTGCTGAAGAACCTGCCTTCCAACGCAGGGGGCGAGGGTTCGATCCCTGGTCAGAGGACTAAGATCCCATGTGCGGAGGGGCAGTGCCACAACAAAGACTCAGTGTAGCCAAAATAAATACAATTTCTTTTTTAAAAAAATGGAAAAGAATCTGAAAATACACACACACACACACACACACACACAAAACTGAATCGCTTTGTTGTACACGTGAAACAAATCAACGACACTGCAATGATAAAAAGAAAGAAACACAGAGGCAGAAGAATTCTGCGGATTAGATGACGCTAAGGAGACAGATCCTGGGTTGGATCCTAAGACGGTGGAATGTGCTTTGAAGGGATTTCTGGGACAACGGGTGAAATCCGCACGGGGCTGTGTGTTAGAGAAGAACACTGCAGCCACGCAGACGCCCCGGGCGTGATCACTGTGCCGGCAGATGCAGGGTAACATCCTTGCTGAGGACACGTCGTCCACCACTAACCCTCAAGTGGTTGATGGAAACAATTCTATTCCCTTGGAACGGGGAGCAGGAGGGGGACAGGGACGGAGGGATGACAGAGCCAACGTGGCAGATGGTAGGAGGCTGGTGATGGGTGAGGGCCACGTGGGGTCCTCCTGCCAGTCGTAACTGGTGAGTTCTTTAAGAGACTCTACACACATTTCATTCACTCTTCGCAGGTGTCCTGGGGGTGGAGATGGGGGCTGGAGTAGAGGGAGGGTTGGTATGATTAACCTGGTCTGGTACTAAGGGGGGCAGGGGCGGTTCACCAAGACAATACATTTTCTAAGGTTCATAAATATAATTTATAAGGTGAGTAACATAAGCAGCGCAAATTTCAGTCCTGTTCTTTGAAGTCTGATAGCCAGTCATTTATTAGATGTCATCTCTTATCTTTTCATTAGCTTAATATTAAACAAATGGCCTTACCCTATGATGCTAGCAAGATCTTCCCAGTCTATTTCATTAACATCTTGCACATTTATTTCGTACAACCTATGAGAAAAAAATAAAAATTTAGTTTTCAAGCCAAAATTCAGCATGATGGCCATCTTCATGGACTCACAGAATATTAAGAGCTGGAAGGCCTCAGTGTGTCCACCTCTGTTCCAGCTCCCTGTGTTACCCAGGCCCAGTGGGTAACACAGGCAGGCAAACCCAAGGTTAGTCCAAGGTCATGGGGTACGTGAACTCCAGACCAAAAAGCCTCCTCTCCTCCTCCTGAGCCCTTTGCACCTGCCACCAAGCCATGTCGCCTCCTCACAGTAAAAAACATCAACTTCACAGTTAATGTTCAACATCCTGTGATAAACCGTCATGGAAAAGAACGAAATATGAAAAAGTATACTGTATATATAGAAATACACATATATATGTATAACTAAGTCACTTTGCTGTACAGCAGAAATTAAATCAACTTAAGACTTCCCTGGTGACTCAGACGGTAAAGCGTCTGCCTACAATGCGGGAGACCCGGGTTCAATCCTTGGGTCGGGAAGATCTCCTGGAGAAGGAAATGGCAACCCACTCCAGTATTCTTGCCTGGAAAATCCCATGGGCGGAGGAGCCTGGTGGGCTACAGTCCAAGGGGTCACAAAGAGTCGGACATGACTGAGCGACTTCACTTTCACTTTCCTTTCATACTTCAATTTATAAAAACAAACACAAGCTCGCCATTCAACGCAGACACACAGGAGTAGTGACTGTGCGCTCAGCAATGACTATGTGACAGACACTGGGTTAAGGCCTTGCACCCGTGAATCCACTCGCCCTCGACACTATCTGCTGAAGCTGGGGGGACTGTGTCTATTCTGCACACCAGGAGACGCACTGAGAGCTCGGGTCACTGTGGGACCACCAACACGATGTACCCTCACTGGAGCCCAGGCCCGCCTGACTTGAGAGGTGCTCCTTGTCTCTGCTAGTCCCTCTGGTAGAGAAATAAAGGGGGGGCGGGCATCCCCAGCCAGGCCAGGGTGGAGAATGAGGAAGCCCACCGAGGAAGGAGCAGCAGCATTCCTGACAGAGAAAGGATGAAGGGTGCCCAGAATCCAGAGGCTTCTTCAGCTCTTCGGCGCCCCTCCTTTGACACAAGCCCAGGTCCATTAGACCCACAGGCTTGGTTAACTACTCATTGCCTAGAGGGAAAAACGGGTAAAACAGTGTTGCTGACTATTTCTGTACCTTTCGATCAGATTGATCTTGGCCTGCAGGGCGTTCACTCCTCGGTACACGTCCCGACCATTCGTCATCCTCTTGGTTAGAATTTCCGTCCTGTGTTAACAGAAAAACAGTTTACTTTCAGGGTAAAGTTTCCATTAAAATGTCCTTTGTTTTCCTCATTGAAATTGTCCTTATTCAGGATGTTGTTCAGGCCGTAAGGTGGTATCTCAGTGGTGCTTCCTCTAGGATGAAAGTACCTAAGTTCCATATGGAAGGCTGAGCACCGAAGATTCGATGCTTTTGAACTGTGATACTGGAGAAGACTCTTGAGAGTCCCTTGGACAGCCAGGAGATCAAACCAGTCAATCCTAAAGGAAATCAACCCTGAATATTCATTAGAAGGACTGATGCTGAAGCTCCAATTTGGTCACCTGATTGGAAGAGCTGACTCACTGGAAAAGACCCTGATGCTGGGAAAGACTGAGGGCAGGAGAAGGGGGTGACAGAGCATGAGATAGTTGGATGGTATCACAAACTCAATGGACACAAGTCTGAGAAAACTCTGGGAGATAGTGGAGGGCAGAGGAAACCAGCGTGCCATAGTCCATGGGGTTGCACAGATGGACATGACTTAGCGAACAACAACCAAGTTCCAAGGCATCATACACTCCAGCACTGAAGCAGCCCCCCAGCCTTGGCTCACCTCCCCTCAAGTATAGAGAAAATTAAAGAAATATTTGGAAAAATTAAAAAAACAATTGTCCTTATTCAGAACTACTTTCTAACTTTTGCAACCCATCACTGCTAGCATTTACCACGATCAAGAATACACTTGTTTTTAAGTGGGAAAGTACAAATAAATTGACAGAAAGCTGTTGATTATTTATTGAAACTGGATGATGGCTACAAGGAGTTCTAAGTTAGTGTGTCATAAAATTTTAATGATAAACAGTTAAACAAAGGAAGAAAGAAAAAATAAGCCTGCTTGCTGGTGCTAAAGGGTGCTGTGTAGACTCAATTTATTTTTGATTGCTTATAGAACAGGGACATGGCTGTTATTACCTTTGAGCTGTTGAAATACCAAATAAGAGACATTGAGTAAAGTGATAAATGATTCAATGATTCCTGTAAGGCTCAAAGCTCATGGCTGAGGAAAAGGGTTCCCTGGAGTTCCTAATGAGAGCAGGAACCTAATTAAAAATATTTAAAAAGTGCTTCTCTTAAAGAGTGAAATTTGTCACAATCTGATGGACAGATCACAAGCTGTGACATTTGCTTTCCTGAGAAGGAAGATGCATGACACACTCAGAAACCGACACTTCTTGGTCGGCTGCCCACGTCCCTGGTTTTGAAATGTATCACCTGATGCCACTTCAGTGTTTCGTGAAGTAAATCAATGTTCAGTGTTCCAGTTTTCTACATTTTCTTCCAATTAAAAAAGACGCCCTGCCTGTTATTTAGTTACGCTGATTCTGAGGCATGGCCCTCTTGGTCGTTTCCCTTCTAAGACACTGGCGTCTCATCTCTAAGGCTTATCACCCACTCTTTTTCTTAGCCACATGACTTGCAGGATCATAGCTCCCCGAGCAGGGATCAAACCCAGGCCTGACCCAGTGAAGGCATGCAGTCCTAACCACAGGACACCAGGGAAGTCTCACTGCTTTTTGTTTGGCCACAACCTGCAGCAAGTGGAACTTCTCCGACCAGGGATCGAACCTTTGCCCCCTGCAGTGGAAGTGCAGACTGAAACCAGTGGACAGCCAGGGAAGTCCTCCCACTTCTTCAAGTCTAAGTTACCAGAGGTAGAAAGGTCTCTGATTCCTCCATAGTACCTGTTTCCCCACCTAAAACATTATCTGTTCTTTGGAGTTTATGTCCTGAGGACAGTCTTCTAGAAAAATAAATAAGTACCCTACAGCAGAGCTGCCAGGTATGTACACGGTATACAGTATAATCCAGGAGTTTGCTTTTAACGCACAACATGCCCACTCTGGAGTCCATTCTTCAATAGTCAAGTCGATGGGGCCCCCTTTGTGTAGGAGGCCTGGGGCGTGAGCTCAGGACCACTGCTGCAAGCTATCATGTTGCAGCTGAAGTTCAGCTCAGAGCCTTTGCAGGCTGGGGAAACACTACCCCAGGCAAAGAATGTGTGGCCAGAGCCAGACTGAAACCACTTCTACGGATGCACCTAAAAGCCTTCCAGGACGAACGTACGGCCGCCCTGCTTCGGCGAAGGGGAGTCTGAATGAGAAAGAGAAAGTCAAAGTCAAAAAAACAAAACAAAACAAAAAAAAAAAACCAAAGAAAGCAAAAATAAAGAGGGAGAGCTATTTCTGATCATTAGGCTTGTGATTTCTCTCCTGAATGTTAGTTTTGTACTTTTTTTTCATGCTATAAATAGGTAACAGCCTTGTTTTATGAAGAAAGGGACAGAGTGAAAAAACCAGAAGTCAATACAATATTCAATAATATTGAATACAATATTCAATATTAAGAAGATTCAAGTTCTATTTACAAAACAGACATAGAAAACAAAGTTTTGGTAACGAAAGGGTCAGTGGGGGAGGGACAGATTAGGAGATGGGGAGTAGCAGGTGCTAACTCCTAGATACAAAAGAGACACACCAGGTACAAGCACAGGGAACTGTACTCAGTATCCTGTAAATACTGGAAAAGAATATGAAAAATTCTCTCTATATAGCTGAATCACTTAGCTATATCTCTGAAACTAATACAACATTGTAAATCAAGTATACTTCAATTAAAATAATAAAAAGAATTTAAAAGGTTCAAGTTATTTATGAAGTAGCCACACGATGAATCAGGGTTGGCTAAGTGCCACCTTACATCAGACACTGACATCGAAGCTGCTGGAGCCGAGGATCAGAGAGGATTCCTCTTGACCTGCAAGGCTTTCCACATGGTAGGTAGTTACAGGTATTCTTAGCAACCTCCCCAGCCCACCCACTCACTACAAACTGCCAAGAAGGGGGAGGTCGGCACCTTGTTGAGATTTAGGTAAGAAGCCTCAAACTTACCACTTACTTTTACACTGCATCCAATTCCTGGTTTCCACTCTAGCCTCCACTTCTACCCAGGATATGCCTTTGTAGAGCTTCTCCCGAACAATCGACAGGCGGCCTTCAGGGTTCAGCTGCAGTTTAGAATCCATCTCGTTTAACTCCTGGGGAGACATTTTCTTCAGAATCACTTCTTCAACGGCCTTGATTAGTTTCTGGGTTTCCGTCTTGCTCCAGGCACCATGATTAATTTCTGTTGACAGAAAAGGATGGTCTTGAAGCTGCTCATCGATTTGCTTTCAAACACAGTATTAAAAACACGACGAGAATGATGCAGATGTGTCACGGACATCAGTCCAAACCCCCAGAAGGGACAACAGCTAGAGAGGTTCCTGTCGTCGACTGTGGACTCTGGGGGGCTGAGACCTGCCACCGTCGGTTCATGGACTGTAACACGTGGGCCACTCTGCTGGGGGGCTGCTGATGGTGGGGGAGGCTGTGCGTGTGAGGGGTGGGCATACAGGAAATCTCTGTACCATCCTCTCACTTTAACCGTGACCCCGAAACTGCTCTGGAAAAATGAAGTCTTTACAAACAAAAAGATAATCAGCCACTTTCCAAAAGATAACGGGCAACATCTGAATTCTACAAACAGTTTACATGCAAATCAAGACGAAACTACTAAAGTGCCCACAGATTCTTTTTAAGAATCAAGGGTGTGTATACACGCACACGCATGCACACACATACAACCAATGGCTAAAAAAAAAAAAACAAAAAAAACCAACCCTTTCTTAAAGCAATCTATTTTTTGTTTTTAACTTTGAAAAAGCCGTTCTTTCTGTTTCTAAGAGTAATCTCTCCTGCAGGTAGTTGTGAGTTCCCTAAACATTTAGTGGGGAAAAAAGCAACCAAAGGTCTTCCATGTTATATGCGTAACTCCCCACAAGAGTTCCCGGAGAGGAGTACACGGTGGAGCGAGGCCACAGCAGCACGTGAGGATGAAGGCATCTGAGAACCTCGACAGCCAATCACCGCTGCAGGCGCCAGAGCACCCACTGTTCACCCTTCTTGTCTAGCTGCTCACATGCTAAGGACGAGGCCGCAAACCGGCAGGCTACACCTATCTTTGATTTGGCCTCAGTGTTACTGTTACTATTTTCCCAATAACAATTAGGATGAATATTTAAAAGTCAGGAGAGTCCCAAGGATAAAAAAGTAAAATTCCCAAAAGATACTTTGATTTCACATGTGCGCGCAAATTCGGATGTTTGCTTTACTCCCTGGAAACTGGCAGAACTGGCCACGCTGAGGCTTGGCTGGCACTGGTGGCACAGAAGGCCTGGTCTCCACCCCCTCGGGGTCTACCGCATGCAGACATGCAGACGCCTGGCTGGGACCCACTGCCCCGTTCTGCCTGCAGGCGGGAGACTGGCCATCGCCCCATGAAACTCTGCATTGATGCAACTGAATCACGCTGCAATGACATCACACTCGTGCTCAGCTCCACCTTCAAATATTTACTGGAAACGCAAGGCTGATTTAGCCTCTGGGCTGATGCCAACACCTGCTAAGGACTGCCTTCTTAAAGCTAACTGGGGATTTTTTTTAATGTGGAGAGTACAACCAAGGCAGCTTTTAATGAAAGAGGAGGAAGAGAGACAGGCGATGGCGGACACTGTGGGAAACACCCCCACCCAACAGGCCCTCCCTGCAACGGCCTCCTGGGCCACCTCGGGGAACAGACCTTGGCGGCCCCAGCTCTCCTGTCCACCGGCTTCCTCGGGTTTCGGTTTATCTGGCAGTTACAGTCAGGCTGAAAGCTACTGAACTGAGTTCAGTGCAGCATAGAAATCAGCCTGGGGAGTAAGGGTTGTGTGGTTTCAACCGTGCCCATGAAGAAATGAATCGGTCAGGGAATGGCTGAAAAAGTGATGGCTCTCTCAGCAGACAGGTGGGCAGTGATGCCTGGGCCCTGGGCCATTCTGGGCTGGGTTGTTCACCCGGGTGGGCACCAGGGGCCACGACTTACGACCGCTGATCTGGGAGAACTTCAGGGCCACGGAGAGGCTGCTTCGAGACACCATCTCGCCAATCTTCTTCCAGTCGTTCCCGTGCAGGGACTGGTATATCTTCAACTTCTCGGTATCTCCTTTGCTGTACCTAAGAGGAAGAGAAAACAGGTCACAGCTGAGCAGGAACCATAAGCTTAAAACCTGTATCCTCACTGGGCACTCTGCGGTGCTGGAAGCGGCTGAGTGGGGTGGGCCATCAGGATACCAGCTCCCAGGATCCAGAGCCCTGCCCCTTCCTGCCTTGGCATCTCACCCGTGACAGTGAAGTGAAAGTCACTCAGCTGTGTCAGCTGTGTCTGACTCTTTGGACTGTACAGTCCATGGAATTCTCCAGGCCAGAATACTGGAGTGGGTAGCCTTTCCTTTCTCCAGGGGATCTTCCCAACCCAAGGATTGAACCCAGGTCTTTCGCACTGCAGGCGGAGTCTTTACCAGCTGAGCCACAAGGGAAGCCCATCTCACCTACGGGCATCCTATAAATCGGTCACCACGGTCCCTGGCCAGAGGCCTGGCTCACTTACGCAGAGGCTAGGGCAGATGGATCTGATTATTCTCCAGCCAGACACATAAAGGCTCCGAACAATAAAACCGGGACTTTTGGACTATGCCTGCAAAGGCCAGCGCTCTCCACGGTTCAGCTCCACCAGTCACCTTGGCCTCTAGACCTGCGATGGGAAGCCCTCCTCTCCCTTCCACTCGACCCCCTGGAAAGCTCCTGCCGGCTCTTCAGATGCAGTTGAAGTGGTGCGTCTCCAGCCAGGCTTTCCTGACCATCAGGGCTGGCGGTGCCCTGCCATCCCATTACTGCCCTGTCACTACTTCCAACCGTGTACTGTGGCTCCCTGGTTTGCCTGACCTTCCCCCACGCCACCACCGGCCAATGGAAATGTTGTCTGAGTCAACTGTGTCACTTAGAAATTTCTAGGGGTTGTGTGAAAATTAATTGTATTTGGTTTTAGATGAGTTAATTTAATAACACATTTTATTTAACCCAATGTATTAAAGTTAGAGTAAACTCCGGGAGTTGGTGATGGACAGCGAGGCCTGGCATGCTGCAGTCCATGGGGTTGCAAAGGGTCGGACACGACTGAGCGATTGAACTGAACTGAACTGAATGTATTAAACCTGCAGCCATTTCAACATGTAATCAGAACCTCAAAATATGAATAAGGGACTTTATATTCCCTTCTCTACACTGGGGCTTCCCTTGTGGCTCAGCGGGTAAAGAATCTGCCTGCAACGTGGGAGATCTGGGTTTGATCCCTGGGTTGAGAAGATACCCTGGAGAAGGGAAGGCTGCCCACTCCAGTGTTCTGGCCTGGAGAATTCCATGCAGTAGGACGCAGAGAGTCAGACGTGACTGAGTGACCTTTACTCCACTTCTTCTCCATACGAGGCCTTCTAAATCCAGTATTTTATTCTTCAGAACGGCAAGGCTTGGACTAACCACGGCTTGAGTGCTCCACGTCGTGTGAGGGTAGTGGTCCCAAGACGGACAGCACAGCTCTGCAGGGGACGTCCTTGGAGGGCGGGGCCCCATGGACTTTCTTGACACATAATAGACTCTCAATAAAGACATGACAGGTGGCTTAGCACAAATCTGTCAGTTTAAGGAAGTTAAGGTGAATGAACCCCACATAAAAGCAAAGATATTCAAGAAAAGAACTAAAATGCACTATAAAGAGATTTTTGAGATCAAACACCTAAAATGTTTAAGTGAAGAAGCAGCCATCTTTATGACATTCTACAACTCCTTATGGATGGAGTGGGGGACGTGGAGGTTGATGTTATTACTAATATGACATGAAAGCAGCCTTTATAAAATACTAACCATCTCTAGTGAGAGTGATCCACAGCTATCTCAGGACAGTTAAGATTCCAGTGTTCTCAGAAATGTATCTAAAATGCAGAGAATGGTTCAACGACATTGAATGGCAATCCTTCACCACTAAGAATCAAGCGTTCCAGCAGTTTCCTTCTCAGGGCAGGCAGGGTCTTACTGAGATTTAAAACATGACTTAAGAGCACCTTTGCAGCCACAGAAAAGAGGTGCGGAGAAACTGAGTGGACGAAAATGAGGAAACAAGTGTTCTGACCTCTGCAGCTCCTTGGAGCCTTTCAATTCTTTGATTTTTGACTTCCTGTGGCTTTCTCACTTAAGAATTCCTTAAACTATAAAAACACTCTTAGGGTACATGGCCACCACAACATAAATATGGCAGCAATGAACTGTATGATCAGAATGAGACTTCCATTATTCTAAAAATGTCATTCCCACACCTAGGTTACCTCATTTGTCAACACTGATTTAGCAAAAGTGTTCTTTTAAGTCCCACTGAACATGTCATCTCTGGTGAATTTTCTTAAAGTTCTGTCCACAGCTGTGTGACGCTGGGGCTTGGGGAAGGGGTGGGGGACAGGTTTCAGTCCCCATGAACACCTTTCCTCTACTTTAGCTTTATTTCTTTCAGGCAAAAGTTTCAAAAAAGAAACCAAGGTCATATCTGTGTTAAGATCTGATAACACGTATGTCTTGGTTTAAAATCATGGCGCTAAGGAGGACCCAATGGCCCTGATAGGTTCACACTGTCTGCCTCCTGGAGGTGGGATCAGTGGTTGAGCCCTTGGTGGCTGGCTGGAACCTCATGCGCGGGAGCTGACACTTTTCTGCTCATCCCTTTGTTCTGAAGCAGAGTGCTTACCTACAACCGATGCTCAATCTACATTTGTTTTATTTGGAGTGTTAGAAACAGACCATAATTGGGTATTTTACTTAGGAAAAAACGAGAGGAAAGACTGGCCATTGCCCCATGAAACTCTCTGCACTGATGCAACTGAATCACGCTGGGATGGCCTTACTCGTGCTCAGCTCCACCTTCCAATATTCACCGGAAACCCAGCACCGGGCTCAGCGCTGCAGGCGCGCTGCACTGAGAAGGGGCGTCTGGGCTCCCAAGGAGCTTACAGCTTGGGAGGCCACCGAGAAAACCTCATGAGCAATGGTAAGAGGCAGTGCATGGTGAGTACTAAGATAAAAGCAGAAAGGAAAACTAGGGGTTTAAAAGAGGGATATTGTGGAAGATTTACTCAAGAGGTTGCACCTGAAAGGGTCCTTGGAGACATACAAATGGCAACACACCTTGTCTCGCACACAAGAATCTTCACCATTTTGTTGTGGACCCTTTGACTTATATTATCACAAAGACCAGAGAAATGTCCTGCTCCCGTTTTTTCTTACCTGCCTTTGTAATTGTTGACATCAAACATCTTCTTTGCTCGATAATATACGAGTTTCCAGGGCCGGGCAATGCCCTTACCTGAAGCCAGAAAAGAGGTGGTCAGAGGGACTCTGGGAGTGTGGCAGGGAACGCAGTTGCAATTATAAAAGAAACCCAGGAGAGCCCCTTTTTACTACATGAGCGATCCTAGACCCCAGGTGGAGGCCGGGATTTCCTAGGTCCTGCAGAAAGCTGTCTTGGGAAGCAGATATATTGATACAAAATCCCATTTCCTGGATGGTCTCTGAAAACTACATGCTCAGTATGGAGGCTCTCTGGCTTCTGGTCTCCTAAATTCATGAAAAGAACCTCATAAGGCACAGGCGCTGAATTAGAAGGGGAGGCTGAGGTGGAGGACACACACCAGCAGTTCTCTGTAAGATAAAACAAAAATCTTTTCCAAGCGAATAAGCTTTTTCCTGCTTTTCCACTCCAACGATGAAATGGTCCCCCAGCAGGCTGACTGTTCTGCTTTCCTTTGTGCATTCCAGACAAAAACCTAAGAAATCCTCCTCTTTAAATACAACAGAGATTTACTATTATTATTATTTATTTGTCTCCACCAGGTCTTAGTCGTGGCGTGGAAATTCTTTCAGTTGCAGCATGTGGGGTCTAGTTCCCTGACCAGGGATCAAACCCAGGTCTCTTGAATTAGGAGCGCCGAGTCTTAGTCATTGGACCACCAGGGGAGTCACAAGAGACTTTTTTTCAGTCCAAACCTATACTGCTTCATGACCTTCTCCGACTTTCCAAGGATACCTCCAGGACGAGGGTCCCAGCTCAAGCACACACATGGCTCTACTTAGAGACCCTGGGAGGTGCTGGCACACAGAGGGATGTGCTTTTTGCAGTATATGCAAAAAAATAAAATAAAATAAAATACACAGTACAGGACTGTGAGAGGAACCAAAACTGTGACTGTTACCCAGTAGCAAAGAGTCAGACAGGACTGAAGCGTAAGCATGCAGGAAACCCGGAAGCCGATCATTTCTTACACCTGTCAACGCGCTAGTGAACACGTTGCAAAGCCCTGGAAGTACAGGCTGGCAGGAAAAGGACTGCTCACACAGCAGCCACCACGCGCTGCTGCAGCGGTGGCCAGAGCCCGCGCTCACTGATCGCCGTGATCACACACGCAAGGCTGGAAGGCTGTGGAGGCTCAAAGAGCCCCAGTTCTAAACTTACTAATGTGCACTCTGAACGCGTATTTCCTCTTTAAGTCGGTGATCACAGACTTCTCCTCCGGGTATCTGTCTGCGTACAGCAGCTTGTCTGCATTCTCGATTCCCGTCAGGGACAGGAATTCTTGCACATTCTTCTCCAACTGCTGATTTTCCTTCACGGAAAACTTGCCAAATTTAATAGTGACACCTAGGATTGGGGGTGGTGGGGGCGGGAGAAAAAGGCACCAATGTTAAGTCTTTAGGAACTTATGACACAGTGCCTGTCAGCCCCTCCCCTCGTGTCAGGGAGCAGCCCCCGCCTGGGCCCTGGACATCTGCTCCCCTAAAGAGTTCAGCTCAAGCCACACTGTCCTCCCCAAGTCTCCCCTGGTCATCCTACTCCAGTGTGACCTCTGCTGTGTCATCAATCCCTTCTTATACAGTTACTTTAAAGAAATATTGAGAGTAATATACATTAAAAATTCAAACTATTGACACAGAAGTTTAAAAGAAGCCCCCTTCACTCTCCTCTGCCACACAGTCCCCTAAAGCAGTGCTGCCGATTGGCTTGCACTTACGTGAACACGTATGTACATTCTGTGTGTGGACCTTGGGGGATGGAGGGGTCAAGGTCACTGCGATTCACGTTTTATTCCTTGTCATAATTCCAAGCACTCAAGTCTCATTATTAATGACTGCGTTACACAGTACACCTTCCCATTCTTAGACTTATTTTTTGGCCAAGCCACGTGGCATGTGGGATCTTAGTTCCTAACCAGGCATTGAACCTATGCCCCCTGCAGTGGAAGTGAGGCCACTGGACCGCCAAGGAGGTCCCAGACTTATTTTTAAAATCTTTTCATAAAATACACACTCATAAAAATGTCAACATAAAATACAGAAATAAAATGGGGTCCTTTATAGATACTGCTCAATGAATTGTTCTTGCTTAGTTTGTCTATTTTTTTAAAAAACTAATCAACATGATGAATTCTATAAGGCTAACGCCCCCCTTTTACTTTTGTCAATAACCAGTGGCACCGGGCGTCACACGGCAGACAGTCGTGAGTAAATACCACTCACTTGCAGTACGAAGCCCTACACTAGCGGTTCATTCTGAAATCCAATAGGCTTTCTGAGAGCTTCTTGTAACACAGTGAAATCAAGGAGGAGACCAAGCTGGGTAATGCTTGAAACCAGCTCACCCTCCAATTAACACCCTGGAAATTACATCTCATCAAAGCCAATGATATTTGATACGAGTATTTTCGTTTAATCTCAGTGGTGCATCCTTCCCAGCCTCTTAGCCACTTAACCTCTTTCCCCACATTTTCCAGGCTTCATCTGTGTTCTCCGGGTTCTTTCAGCCTTGTTCTTCCCTCACCTCCCCTACCAAAACTTGCGTCAAAAAAGAGGAAAACCATTGCGCTTTATTTTGCTAATTTTATAGCACAGATGACGGTTCCGGAAGGAGATGAAGCTGCAAGCAGCTAAGGGATGCTTCCCGTAAACTATAAAGCGGAGCCTGTGCACAAAGGAGGTCCGGGCAATTTACACACATATTAATAGCAAAGAAGTCTGACCAACATTCAAGCTCAGTCCACAAACTCACCCTGGGCTTTGAACTCTTTAAACCGCCCCAGGTCATCTCGGTACATCCGCTTGATGGTGGTGGCAGCCCTGTCCTTGATGTCGGGGATGAATTCCTGCAGCTGCTTCACTGCAGACTCCAAGTCCACCTCCGGATCTTCGGAATCTCGCGAATCTTCAGATAAATATTTAGCTATGGAATCTTTAGCCGAATTGCTTTCATCGTCATTTGTAGGTTCTGACCTACGGAGAAAAACTGGGTTGATTAACCTCAATGGGTCACGTGCCCAATGGCTTTCAGATTCTTTTCTTACAATGACTCTCATTTAGACTGTGACAACATTAAAGCTTGCAGGGATCCTGCAGTTGATTCAGTCCACGACATCTGAACTCTTTAATGTGCTGAACAGCTTTACTAACTCGATACACCTTTGGGGCTGACAAGAAGGTAAACACGCAGCCCTAATCCCTATTTCCACAAGGTGTTGCTTCTTATATTTAGTGTTTCTCAACTTTATTGTTTCAGATATTGACTTCCTAATAAACCAGGCCCTCTTCTACGCTCATGGATACTCAAGACACCTCTGGGACTCTTTCAGTGAGTTACGTTCTATAATAATGGTTATTAATTAGGTAAGTCAATATTTAGGGTCTTCATAGTTACCACTACTTCAGTGCAGTTAACAACGGCCATATTTTTTCCCCTTTGCAGTATAAAGAAACACAGTTTTCTATGTATTGGTCATTAATTCATCCCCAGAAACTTCCAATCAGCTGTCCAAAGCCGCTCTTAGTCAACTATATCAGCTAGCTGCTCAGATAGGTAACTGAAAAATGAAACTGAAACTGTATGCACTTGTCTGAGCAAAGGGTCGACAGTCTTCACAGGTTCACAGCTCAGTACAAGAACCATGAGCCTAGAACACTCCTGCCTCCTTATGAGTGACCTAAAATGCCCTGATGAGATGACACGGAGGGTGATGTGAGCTGGGCCCTAGGCCATTTAACTTCTACTTCAAGCCAGGACAATCTTCTAGTCAGCAAAGAGAAGAAAGTCACTGATAAGGAAATGGGGAGGAAACCGGTCCCAAGCGCCAGGAAATCAGATAAAGTGGTTTAGGAAAACTCCTGCATCTATTCATCAGCCGTGATATTTAAATGATAACTATGTAAATAACAATATCTAAACTTCTTTTATTTGGGAGAACCCTAATTCAAGTTTTCTTCCTGCTCCAGTAACATTCTAAGTTCTCTAATCCTTTCTCCTATCTATGTGCATACAGACAAAGGGAACTTTGGGGTCTTAAAATGCCTTTTAAACTTATGCATAGAATTTCAGAGCCAGAGAGTCAGAGACATAAAGAAGGAACTTAGGGTTGTGGTGGCGGGGCGGGGGAAAGGGGGGGGAAGATGGGAGGAAGGAATAGTTACTGGGTTGGGATGGACAAGTACACACTGCTATATTTAAAACAAACAACAAGGACCCACTGTATAGCACAAGGAACTGCGCTCAGTGTTACATGGCAGCCTGGAGGTGGCGGGGGCGGGGGGAGGGGGCGTGTGCAGTTTGGGGGAGAATGGATACATGTATATGTAAGGGCTGAGTCCCTTCACTGCTCACCTGAGACTATCACAACGTTGTTAACTGGCTACACCCAATACAAAAGAAATGGTAGGGACCTCACAGAAGCAGAGGATATTAAGAAAGAAGCAGAAATGGTAGGGACCTAACAGAAGCAGAAGATATTAAGAGGTGGCAAGAATACACTCAAGAACTGTACAAAAAAAATCTTCATGACCCAGATAATCACGACGGTGTGATCATTCACCTAGAGCCAGACATCCTGGAATGTGAGGTCAAGTGGGCCTTAGGAAGCATCACTACGAACAAAGATAGTGGAGGTGATGGAATTCCAGCTGAGCTATTTCAATTCCTGGAAGATGATGCTGTGAAAGTGCTGCACTCAATATGCCAGCAAATCTGGAAAACTCAGCAGTGGCCACAGGACTGGAAAAGGTGTTTTCATTCCAATCCCAAAGAAAGGAAATGCCAAAGAATGCTCAAACTATGGCACAATTGCACTCATCTCACACGCTAGTAAAGTAATGCTCAAAATTCTCCAAGCCAGGCTTCAGCAACATGTGAACCGTGAACTTCCAGATGTTCAAGCTGGTTTTAGAAAAGACAGAGGAACCAGAGATCAAAGTGCCAACATCTGCTGGATCATGGAAAAAGCAAGAGAGTTCCAGAAAAACATCTATTTCTGCTTTACTGACTATGCCAAAGCCTTTGACTGTGTGGATCACAATAAACTGTGGAAAATTCTGAAAGAGATAGGAATACCAGACCACCTGACCTGCCTCTTGAGAAACCTGTATGCAGGTCAGGAAGCAACAGTTAGAACTGGACATGGAATAACAGACCGATTCCAAGTAGGAAAAGGAGCATGTCAAGGCTGTATATTGTCACCCTGCTTTTTTTTAACTTATATGCAGAGTACATCATGAGAAATGCTGGGCTGGAGGAAACACAAGCTGGAATCAAGATTGCTGGGAGAAATATCAATAACCTCAGATATGCAGATGGCACCACCCTTATGGCAGAAAGTGAAGAGGAACTAAAGAGCTTCTTGATGAAAGTGAAAGAGGAGAGTGAAAAAGTTGGCTTAAAGCTCAACATTCAGAAAACTAAGATCATGGCATCCGGTCCCATCACTTCATGGCAAATAGACAGGGAAACAGTGGAAACAGTGGGTGACTTTATTTTTCTGGGCTCCAAAATCATGGCAGATGGTGATTGCAGTCATGAAATTAAAATATGCTTACTCCTTGGAAGGAAAGTTATGACCAACCTAGATAGCATATTAAAAAGCAGAGACATTACTTTGCCAACAAAGGTCCGTCTAGTCAAGGCTATGGTTTTTCCAGTGGTCATGTATGGATGTGAGAGTTGGACTATAAAGAAAGCTGAGCACCGAAGAATTGATGCTTTTGAACTGTGGTGTTGGAGAAGACTCTTGAAAGTCCTTGGACTGCAAGGAGATCCAACCAGTCCATCCTAAAGGAGATCAGTCCTGGCTGTTCATTGGAAGGACTGATATTGAAGCTGAAACTCCTAATACTTTGGCCACCTGATGCGAAGAGCTGACTCATTTGAAAAGACCCTGATCCTGCAAAAGATTGAGGGCAGGAGGAGAAGGGCACGACAGAAGATGAGATGGTTGGATGGCATCACTGACTCGATGGACATAGGTTTGGGTTGACTCCGGGAGTTGGTGATGGACAGGGAGGCCTGGCGTGCTGCGGTTCATGGGGTCGCAGAGTTGGACACGACTGAGCGACTGAACTGAATACAAAAGAAAAAGTTAAAAAAAAAAAATAGTTCTCATGAAAACAGAATCTAACTGCCTTATTATATACACGAAGAAAGGAAGGTCCCTGACAAGTTATGCAGTTAGTTCTGCACGTCACTCTATACCCGGATGGTACACCTCTTCATGATTTCTAGCACTCACTATAGCTCGGCTGAACAAAGAGGTCACAGGCAGGATTCACACACAAGATGTACACCATCACGTTACCTCTGCACCTTTTTGGAACAGGCCTGGGGATTCTCCTCTTGTGGCCTGGGTTTCGCACTTCCTTCAACCAAGGTACCTTCCAGGGAATCAAGAGGCGTGTCCTCAGAGCTCCTCCTGGGCACTGAAAAATCACCAGGCTCCATGGTGCTCTCAAGAGATCTTCGCTTCCTTTTCTTAGACTTTTTCTTGAGGCCGCTGGAATCCTGACTGCCTCCTGAAGTCTCGACCTCGTCGGCTACTCGGGATCCCTCCGAGTACACACTCTTGGCCCTCTTGGGCGCAGCCAAGGCCTCGAATTCTGGGGGATCTGGATGCTTCCTCTTCCTTTTCCTGGACTTGCTGTGACCCGCAGACATTGAGAGTTGCACGATTCCCTCTTCTTGGTCCACTTGAGGCTGCGGTTCCTGCTCCTGGGAGGCTGCCCTGGGCAGGGCGATGCTTGCACCCAGACTTTCCTGGACAGCATCCCAGGATTCAACTTCCCTCTGACGTTTTTTGTGCTTCTTCTTCTTCTTCTTCTTCTTCCGAACTTCACTGTGCAGCTCCTCGGACGTGTTTTCACGTGGCTTAGTAACTGAATGGGGTTCGTCTACTTCAGGCCGTTCTGCCGACTTCTGCTCCTTGCTCGCATCAACGTAAACGACATCCACATCGCTTCTGAAATTCTTCGGTGTGTTCTCAATATTTTCTTTATCCACCAGGACGTACGCAACACCTGTTTCCTCGTCGACTCCCGAAGCACTTTTTCTTCTCTTTTTCTTCTTTTTTGGTTTAGATGTGGCCATTTCAGTCTCATCGCAGATTTCTGATATCTTCAAAGGAGAAGAAACGAGACACTGGCTGTCCTTTCTCTTTTTTTTACTCTTTGTTATGTCACACTGCTCGTTTGCCAGGGAGTCGGTTCTGAAACTCTCCTGGGAATGCCTCCGATGTCTGTCCTTATGTTTAGAATGCTTAGCCTTTTTCTTCATGAAAACGGGAGTTTGGGTTTCCAAGCTGCTTGATTCTCTTTCCATTTTACTCCTGTAGGGGAACTTAACAACACGGTTTATTTTTGCAGTGCATTTTATACATTAGCCTCAGAATAAAGAAAACAAAATCACAGAAGGATGAAACTGCATGACAAACGATAAGCCTGGAGTCATGATTATAAATGTCCTATTACTCTAAAAGCACAGCAAGCTCACTATAATTCACTTGTCTGCTTCCATTGCCTTTATGATATAGGAAGAAAAACCAGTTAGCTGAGAACAATGCTCTGGCGTGATCAGGCCCTTGCTCCCCCTCCTCTTTTACCTCTCTTTTGTGTTCCAGCCAAACATGCCTTTTTCTTTTTCTTTCTATGGCTCCCCAAACATGCTCCAATCCTCTCCTTGGCTCAAAGTCTGATAAAACATAATTTCCTCTCTCCAGGATGCTCTCCATTGCCTCCCGCCCCTCCCTGCCTCCTGCCTCCTTTCATCTTTCAGAGCTTGGCTTGAACATCGCTTCTTCAAGAAAGTTTTAAAAGAACACATACATTATGATACCATGTATATTAAATTAAAAAAATATACACATTATGGTTCCCAGGTGGCTCAGTGGTAAAGAATCCACTTGCCAAGCAAGAGACACAGGTTTGATCCTTGGGTCAGGAAGATCCCCTGGAGAAGGGAATGGCAACCCACCCAGTATCCTTGCCTGGGAAATCCCATGGACACAGGAGCCTGGCGGGCTACGGTCCATGGGTTTGCAAAGAGTCAGACTAAATAACAACCAAATATATTACATTTAAAACACAAAAAAACAGTTTTCTGAATGGATATATATGTGGCAAAACTATGAACACAGTAAACTGGCAAATCATGGATTAGGGACAAGTAGAGAGCCAGCTCGGAAAAGGCAAGGGCACCCCACTCCAGCACTCTTGCCTGGAAAATCCCATGGACGGAGGAGCCTGATGGGCTGCAGTCCATGGGGTCGCTAAGAGTCAGACATGACTGAGCGACTTCACTTTCACTTTTCACTTTCATGCATTGGAGAAGGAAATGGCAACCCACTCCAGTGTTCTTGCCTGGAGAATCCTAGGAACGGGGGAGCCTGGTGGGCTGCCGTCTATGGGGTCACACAGAGTCGGACACGACTGAAGCGACTTAGCAGCTTAGCAGAGAGCCAGCTTCTCTCATATCTGTAAATTTTTCTTTCTCTTCCTTTTTTTTTAGGCCACGCCCTATGACGGCATGTGAGATTTCAGTTCTATAACCAGGGATCCACGCGTGTTCCCTGCAGTGGGAGTGCAGGGTCTTAACCACTGGACTGCTAGGGAAGTCCCTGTAGTCTTTTATTTCTTAACTGGAGTAATGAGTACAGGGGTGTTTGTTATATTTTTGTCTACGCTTACTTGACTGCCTTAAATAGTTCACTTTATAAAGCAAGGGGCAGAACAAGGGCACAGGTTGCTTTCACTTGTGTTAAAAACAAGCAAATGAAGGATATAAATGTACTAAGTATCTACAAAAGGGAAAGACAGAAAAGAAAGTTTTCCTGATCACTTGGGCTTTGTCTATTCCCCAGACAATATACTTTCACAGCAAACTACTTCTCTTTTACAGCATTTAGCCCAGCTGTGGTTCACAGCGAGGACAGCAGGCAACCACTGACCTCAAGCTAAAAGATTATCTCTTTGAGAAAGAAGCTGAATGGGCCTTATTAGTGGTTCAAAGAAGAGTCCAAGTTCTGCAGTTAGTTGGAATGAAGTTTAATAAGGCCCCCAAGTCAGTTCTTATACACAGCACGTGCACTCTGGAGTTTGAATACAGGAATAGAAATGTACTTCACAAAAGACATGGTTAAAAATATAATTTTACAAACATGTCTTATACCTCTCCTTGCTCTGTACTGCTTCTGGGTTTCAATTTTTAAGATTTTACTTCTCTGTAAGTAGGAAGTATGTTTACAGGGGTCAAACATCAAAGTAATCTCTGAGTAGCCCTCCTCCTTTTCACACAGAAGGTGCAGGAGTGCTAAGTCACTTTGGTTGTGTCCAGCTCTTTGTGACCCTCTGGACTGTAGCCCACCAGGCTCCTCCCCGCCAGGCTTCAGGCAAGAACACTGGATTGGATTGTCGTTCCCACCTCCAGGGGATCTTCCCCACCCAGGAATCGAACCAGGAATCTCTTCTGTCTCCTGCGTTGGCAGGCGGGGTTTTTATCACTGGCACCACCTAGGAAGCCCCTCACACGGTGTCTGTATTTTACGATCTGCATTTTGTGATTTTCATTTAACAGATTCTGGAGACCTCGCTGTATCAATGGTCTTTCAATTCGGAATGCTACGCACATTTTCTACAGAAGCTACCTACTTTTTCCTAGGTAGTAAAGAAACTGTAACAGCTGTGGGGCTTCCCTGGTGGTCCGGTGGTTAGGAGTCCCCCCTACCAATGCAGCGGACCTGAATTCAATCCCCAGTCCAGGAAGGTCCCACATGCTGCAGAACAACTGGGTCTGCGCTCTAGAGCCCGTGCTCTGCTCTGCAACAAGAGAAGCCCCCCGATGAGAGGCCTGTGCACCGCACCCAAGAGCAGCCCCTGCTCGCCACAACTAGAGAACGTCCCTGCAGCAGCCAAATATTAAAACAACAAAAAAAGAATTGTGTAGCTGGAAGGTCTGGGAATGACAAACATGTGGACTGATCAGACTAAGAGCCAAATCCCCAGTCTCACGATTGTACCTTCAACGGAGGCACCAGGAGCTTTGGTGGAGGCCTCTCTTCCTGGCATCACTCGGAGACACATGGGCACCCATCTCTGACTCTCTGAGACCTCAGCCGTAAGCAGTGTAACGTCTGCAACTCGATGGCCTGTTCAGAGAGGGCCCAGCGGGCTTTGGCTGTCTCCTCCACTATCAGAGCCCCAGC
Source organism: Bubalus bubalis (assembly GCF_019923935.1). Taxonomy (NCBI): domain Eukaryota; kingdom Metazoa; phylum Chordata; class Mammalia; order Artiodactyla; family Bovidae; genus Bubalus; species Bubalus bubalis. Next base: position 101,880,523 of record NC_059168.1, read on the forward strand.
GTCTAGCACAGTGCCTGGTTCACGGGAGGAATCCAATAAATACGTTTTGAGAATGAATTAATGCCTTCTCTTTGGTTGCTCTGGAACTGTTAAGAACAGGTGGAGGAAAAAACTCACAACTGGGCAGATGGGCACTACTTTAAGCCCTTAGCTGCTGACAACAGCTGGGACCTGAGCAGTGACCAGCAACTGAGCCCTGTCTCTCTAGTTCTGTGCTGTCCAATACAGCAGCCACGAGCCACATGAGGCTGCTGAGTGCTTAAACGTGGTTAGGCCAAACTGCGTCTAAGCATAAATACACACTGCATTTCAAAGACTTGGAACAGAGACAGAGAAAGAGCTCACCCATAGCTGTTGTTTATTGCTTTCATGATGAAATGATGGTTTGGATATAGTTCAGTATGTGCATTCCTACTTCTCTTTCCTTTTTATGTTTTTTTTTTTTAATGTAGCTACTAGCAAATTCTAAATGACACACGTGGCTTGTGTTCTTATGTTTTCTGAGAACAGCAGTGCTCCAGAAGGCTCACTTGCCTACTCTTCTTGAAATGGTTATTTCAAATCTTCCCAGGTGGCGCTAGTGGTAAAGAACCCACCTACCAATGCAGGAGATATAAAAGATACCGGTTCAATCCCTGGGTTGGGAAGATCCCTTGGAGGAGGGCATGGCAACCCACTCCAGTATTCTTGCCTGGAGAATCCCATGGATAGAGGAGCCTGGCAGGGTACAGTCCGTGAGGTTGCAAAGAGTTGGACATGACTGAAATGATTTAGCACACATGAATTTTGCAGCTCAACAAGCTACAAAATTTCATCCTTCACTCTGACCTGAAGTAGATTAACTTGCCTCTGACCTCACACACTTACACACATTAGCTAAGAAATATGTCCCCCCAAATCTAACATGTTTGCCTGCATTTGCCCTGTTCTCCCCTCTTGCTGCTGCAAAGGAAGTGTTTCTTCTCCGTGGACCCCAACCTCCTCCTCCTCCTCCTCAGAGAGATGGTGATCCATCAGCTAACCAGTCTCTCCCCTTCTACCTCCTGCACTGGATCCCTTCTAGCAATGTCCAACAATCTTCAGACTATTTTCTAACTTAAAACAAAAAACAAGGATGCCACTATCCTCCAATCCCAAAGTCCCACCTAGCTATTCTCTTTCCTCCCCTTCACAACAAAATTTCTTTTTTTTTTTTTTTGCCACACCACACAACTTGTGGGATCTTACTTCCCTGAAAGTGAAAGTCGCTCAGTCCCATCCAACTCTTTTGACCCCATGGATTATACAGCCCATGGAATTCTCCAGGCCAGAATACTGGAGTGCGTAGCCTTTTTCCTTCTCCAGGGGATCTTCCCAACCCGGGAATTGAACCCAGGTCTCCCACATTGCATGTGGACTCCTTGCCAGCTGAGCCACCCTGACCAGGGATCAAACCTATGTCCCCTGTAGTGCAAGCATGGTGTCCCAGCCACTGGACCACCAGAGACTTCTCTCAAGCTCTCTTAATAACAATGAACAGAGCAGATAATTCTTTTAAATATTCATTTACCTTTCATCCGTTTCTTTCTTTTTGGTAAATACCTTGTATGTTGCTCCTTCTGGTTTCTTGAACTCAGCACAACCTTTTATGTATAGGGTCACTTCCCCACTAAAAACCATTTTTCTTTTTTTTTTTTTTTAATGGCCTCTCCATTGTTCTTAAGACAGAATCCCAAATCCTTACAGATCTACCATTCCCTTTATGATTTAGTCTGGTCCAAGACCACCTCTCCACCTCTCATTTTTCTGTGGGTTTCAGACATCCTGTTTTCTTTATGTCCCCAGAATATACCATGATATCTTTATCAGGGGATTTACAAAAGCACCTCATTCTCCCAGGAATGCATTTCCCTCTGCGTTACCTTTCTGCGCTATAACTAGTCTTCCCCGCCCCCCCTTCCCCCTATAACTAGTCTTAAGTTTGAAAATCACTTTCTCTAATTCCTCCTGGGTCCCGCCTCCTCCTTACAGGGTTTCTCAACAATCCAGCTGTTTCCCCGATGGCACTTAGCTCCGGAGGGACGTAACCGGCCACCTAAGGGCTGCGGTCTCCTCGTCCTGTTTGTTTCCCAAACGGTTCCCTGGATATGCATTTATCCCTATTTATACGCATTTATCCCTGTTTATGGAGAAGGCAATGGCAACCCACTCCAGTACTCTTGCCTGGAAAATCCCATGGACGGAGGAGCCTGGTGGGCTGCAGTCCATGGGGTCGCTAAGAGTAGGGCACGACTGAGCGACTTCACTTTCACTTTTCACTTTCATGCATTGGAGAAGGAAATGGCAGCCCACTCCATTGTTTTTGCCTGGAGAATCCCAGGGACGGGGGAGCCTGGTGGGCTGCAGTCTATGGGGTCGCAGAGTCGGACACGACTGAAGCGACTTAGCAGCAGCAGCAGCATCCCTATTTATATGCATTTATCCCTATTTATATTCAGAATAGACCACTTCCTGCCTTGCAGGGACGTGCCCAAGCTTGGTCCCGGATTCCCTCCCCACTCTGGGGTTCCATGAAGACCCCGCTCGGCCCCAGGATGGGCATTCCGGGCCTGATAGGAAAAAAAAAACAAACAAACAACGAAAGTTCCCGCGTGGAAGCGCCTGGAGCGGCTGCGAGAAAACAGGCACCACGTCCATCCCTGGGGACCTGGGTCCAACGCAGGCCTCTGGGGAGATGAAGACAAGCGGCCATAAACAGCTCGGTTCAGACACGATCACTGGGGAAAAAAAACCGGAACAACTGAAAAGCACTCTCACCCACCTGCCAAACGCGTCGTCTCCTTGCCTTTCAATCCGGAAGTGCCGGTGTCGTGGAAGCGGATATCGTCGTGCGTCACTTCCGGCCCGCCCTCCGGCAACGCGTTGCTATGACAGCATGCCGGCCTGCTCTAGGCTGTAATTCGTAGGCCTTTGTTTTCTGCAGGTTTTGTTTACTACCGCGATCTTTGGGAGTTGGGTGCGTCAGGGGAGGGGCTTCCCAGGTGGCGCTCATGGTTAAGAACCTGCCGGCCAAGGCAGGAGATGTGAGAGACTCTAGAGACAAGGGTTCGATCCCTGGGTGGGGAAGATCCCCTGGAGGAAGGCATGGCCACCCACCAGTATTCTTGCCTGGAAAATTGCCATGGACAGAAGAGCCTGGCGGGATACGGTCCATAGGGTCTCACAGAGTCGGAAACAACTGAAGTGACTTAGCATGCACGCACAGGGCAGGGGAGAAAGTGGGACGACAGAGCTCTTCCGTCGACTTGCTGGTTCATGCCTACACTGCCATGTATTCAACGGTTATTTTGCTGAGGTCCATCTACACTGAACTGTGATGTTGGAGAAGACTCTTGAGAGTCCCTTGGACTGCAAGGAGATCCAGCCAGTCCATTCTGAAGGAGATCAGCCCTGGGTGTTCTTTGGAAGGAATGATGCTAAAGCTGAAACTCCAGTACTTTGGCCACCTCATGCGAAGAGCTGACTCATTGGAAAACACTCTGATGCTGGGAGGGATTGGGGGCAGGAGAAGAAGGGGATGACAGAGGATGGTGAGAGAGTCATTTCCTAGGCAGATTGATAGGAAATCTAGGGGTCCCCAAGGAGAGAGGGGTCTCCAAATGGAGAAAATAGCCTGCAAGTGTCAGACATTTTTATCTCTCTTAAACGGCAGGAGGAAACAAACTAACAATATTTTTTTCCTTCTCTATACAAATTTAAAGAGAGGTTTCTCTTAAAATACTGTGTTGTCATAATGACACCTGGTTTCGCCTGAAGTTAGCTATTCTTGAGCCTAGAGATAACCAATGCCTTTTTCTTATGGAAATGTTTGTCTTAAGCTATGCTAATGTACTACACCTTTACCCCAAACTCTGTCTCCAAGTCGGTTCCGCCTCTTGGCCCAAAACCTACTTGACAAACCAGTATGTTATACTCAGATATTGTTCCCCTAATCTATGTAAATGAAACTATTTGTATGGTGGTCTGCCCTTCTTTAAGATTCAAGTTAATCATTTTATGGCCCAGGATAAACCATTTGGTGCCATTCTGAATTTTAAGACATTCCTTTCTTTCATTAACAGACTGCTAGTGACTATATAACATCCAATTGAAGACTAGCAGGGGGGGTACTCTTTCTGCCCCCTTCTGATGCCTATGTCAGAAGCTTTCTCTATCTCCTTTATACTTTAATAAAACTTTATTACACAAAAGCTCTGAGCGATCAAGCCTCATCTCTGGCCCCGGATTGAATTCTTCTTCTCCGGGGGCCGAGAATCCCAGTGTATTCGCGTGATTCAACAACAACCTTTCAATGAGATGGCTGGATGGCATCACTGACTCGATGGATGTGAGTCTGAGTGAACTCCGGGAGTTGGTGATGGACAGGGAGGCCTGGGCGTGCTGCAATTTATGGGGTCGCAAAGAGTCGGAATCGACTGAACGACTGAACTGAATTGATCTACAGTCCAGGAGTGAACGAGAAGGTGAGGATTACCCGAGGAAGACAGAGAACAAGCAGATCAACCAAAATAATTTCAGATTACCCTCCAAGGAAAATAAAACAGGGCAATGTGATGGAGAACGACTGGGGTCAGTGAGTGCTAGGTTAGAAGACTGATGAGTGACAGTTGAGTTTGAAACGAAAAAGATGAACAAAAATCAAGATGGTAGAGTGTTCCAGGCTGGGAACAGATCCGGAGGCCCTGAACTTGGTTGCTGGAGGAACTGAAAGAAGGCCAGGGCAGTGGGAGCACCGTGAAAGACAGGGGAGAGGTGGGAGGTGACCTCAGGGGTTGGCAGGGGTGAACTGGTGCAGGGTCTGATGCACGTTGAACTTCCGTTAAAGTTAGAGCTAGAAGAAGCCTCGAATATCTATTCCGATTCTTTGATTTCCACTGTGTTCCGAAGAAACATAGTTTATGATTAAAAGTAAAGTTTTAAGCAGGTCATCAAGTCAAAGACAGAATGCATGCCACGCAAACTTTTTAGCCTTATTGCACAGTGAACATAATCACACGAGCGACGAGACTCCTCATTGAATCCTATAACAACCCGCTGCTGTAGGAATCTTTATTAGGCGATATCAGCCTTACCTTGGGCCTGAGAAAGCTAGTTCAGTTCAGTTCAGTCGCTCAGTCGTGTCCGACTCTTTGCGACCCCATGAACTGCAGCACGCCAGGCCTCCCTGTCACCATCTGCAGTGATTTTGGAGCCCCAAAAAACAAAGTCTGACACTTTTCCACTGTTTCCCCATCTATTTCCCATGAAGTGATGGGACCAGATGCCATGATCTCAGTTTTCTGAATGTTGAGCTTTAAGCCAACTTTTTCACTCTCCTCTTTCACTTTCATCAAGAGGCTTTTTAGTTCCTCTTCAGTTTTTGCCATAAGGGTGGTGTCATCTGCATATCTGAGGTTATTGATATTTCTTCCGGCAATCATGTAACTTGTCCCAGCGGACTTACATTGCCCCCAGCTAGGATTAAAACCTGTGAACTTTCCATTACTCCAGGAGCCTACCCCTTGCTGTACCATTTGACCTTCTCTGTGTGTGAGTTGCCGAGCAGCTTTGATTAAAAAATGAACAAGAGGGACTTCCTTTGTGGTCCAGTTGCTGAAACACTGCACTTCCAGTGCAGGGGGCTCTGGTTCCCTCCTTAGTCAGGGAACTAGATCTCACATGCCGCAACTAAGAGTTCACATGCCAGCACCTAAAGATTCCACGTGCTGTAACTAAAGACTCCAGTGCCATGACTAAGACCTGGCACAGCCAAATAAATATTTTTTTAAGTGCATAATGTACATATATGTGAAAACCTGAAAGCAAAGTAGACTAGAGAAACCATAAGCCTGCATCATACATACATATGCTATGCTAAGTCGCTTCAGTCGTGTCCAACTCTGTGCGACCCCATAGACGGCAGCCCACCAGGCTCCCCCGTCCCTGGGAGTCTCCAGGCAAGAACACTGGAGTAGGTTGCCATTTCCTTCTCCAATGCATGAAAGTGAAAAGTGAAAAGTGAAAGTGAAGTCGTTCAGTCATATCTGACTCTTCTCGACCCCATGGGCTGCAGCCCTCCAGGCTCCTCCATCACATGTCACCACTCAAAGGCTGCTCCAGGCCTCGGATGAGCAGTTGGAATTCTGGCTTTTGCTCTTGAGATGCAATGCTGGTGTTGTCCACTGTTGGTGTGAATGGCCTGAGTGCAGGTTTGTTGTCTGTGCAACTAACTCTGTGGTGAACCCCTTACCCAGAGCCTTGTAGACATTTGCACATTTAATGAAGGTGATCATGATGAGTGAATGACCCCACAGAAGGCTGAAACTAGAAGGCAGACCAAACATCCAGGCTAGTGGTTCCCAAAACAGTGCAGCGGTTACTAGGGCAGCTCTTAAAGTGCAGATTCCCAGCTTTGCACATGGACTGCAGAGTGTGTTAGTCGCTCACTCACGTCCGACTGTTTTCAACCCCATGGGCTAGCCATGGGTGGGCATGAATACTGGAGTGGGTTGCTATTCCCTTCTCCAGGGGATCTTCCTGACCCAGGGATGGAACACAAGTCTCCGGCATTGCAGTCAGATTCTTTACCCTCTGAGCTACCACTGTATCACATTAAAATCCATAGACATAATAGCATTCTATAAGAAAATGTCCTTATTCTTGGCAAATACATGTATTTAAGGTCAAATATGATACTGTCTCCCTGGAGGAAGACATGGCAACCTGCTCCAGTATTCTTGCCCCATGGACAGAGGAGCCTGGTGGGCTACAGTCCATTGGGTCTCAAAGAATTGGCCACAACTGAGCGACTTAGCACAAATGCACGATACTGTCTGCAGATATTTTCAAAATGATTCGGCAGTATGTGTGTGTGAAAGTAAATAGGGCAAATACTAAGGACCAGTGAATCTAGGCCTTGCAGATGGTGACTGCAGCCATGAAATTAGAAGACACTTGCTCCTTGGAAGAAAAGCTATGACTAACCTAGACAGCATATTAAAATGTAGAGGCATTACTTTGCCGACAAAGGTCCATCTAGTCAAAGCTATGGTTTTTCCAGTAGTCACGTATGGATGTGAGAGTTGGACCATAAAGACAGCTGAGTGCCAAAGAATCGATGCTTTTGAACTGTGGTGTTGGAGAAGACTCTTGAGAGTCCCTTGGACTGCAAGGAGATCTAACCAGTCAATCCCAAAGGAAATCAGTGCTGAATATTCATTGGAAGGACTGATGCTGAAGCTGAAGCTCCAGTACTTTGGATTCACTGGAAAAGACCCTGATGCTGGGCAAGATTGAAGGCAGGAGGAGAAAGGGACGACAGAGGACAAGATGGTTGTATGGCATCGCCGACTCAAAGGACACGAGTCTGAGCAAGCCCTGGAAGCTGATGATGGACAGGGAAGCCTGGAGCACTGCAGTCCATGGGGTCGCAAAGAATCGGGCATGACTGAGCGACTGGACTGGACTGAATGAATCTAGGTGAAGTCTACACAGACTTTCATTGCACTCTTCTTTCAAAGTTTCTGTAGCTTCGAACTTAAAAAAAAAAGAAAAAATCCAAAGGGGAAGGAGTATTAAAATGCAGATTCCTAGATCCCATTTCCAGATATTCTGATTCAGTGAGTCTGTATTTTTCAACTTCTCTTTGTTCTGTTGCGCAAAGTTGAGTACCATTGATTTCATTCAACTCTAGACTTTCCTCACTACCCACTTCACAGAAGAAAACAGAGGACTCAAGAATACGACTAATCTGAGATTAGCAGTAACATCAGTCCTAGAATGCCAATTTCTATTTCATCCTGAAACGCATAGCAGCCTGCCCTGTGTGTGTGTGTGTGTGTGTGTGTGTGTGTGTGTGTATGTGGCAAGGGAACGGCGCGGGGGGGTGGGATGGAGACGGGGGAGGGGCGCTGGGGAAAATGGGAAGGGGTGGAGAGGGGAGGGGTGTTTTATCTTGGAAATCAGGTGTAAATGGTCCTCTAGAAATCCGTCGCTTTTAAAAATCTGTGTAGACTTCAGCTAGATTCGTAGCCCTGTGGTGATTCCTGAGTTTTCCTCGAGTAAGAAAACTCCGAAACAGGTCCAATTAGGTGGCCGCCAGTAAGTTTCCTGTAAGTCAATCGACCTGTTCTGTTCCAGCGCCGTTGGCGTCCCGTCGCCACGGAGACGGGCGGTTCCATTTTTCCTTAAGGGGTGGTCATGATTTTCTCCCCTTTTCAAATCCACAGCGAGGCTCCCAGAAGACGCTCTCATAAACCTACAGAGAGGTTTATGTGGGTCTTAGCTCTCCTCGCAAGGAGGCGGGGGAGTGCGAGGTGGGAACGCCTCCCTCCGGATGGAGCCCGGAGTCCTAGCCTACCCCGGGGTCCAGGTGGTGCGTCCCGGGACAGGGGGCTCACCCGCTCTGAGCTCTGCGGCTGCCCGCCCCCAAGCTGGGAAGCGCGCTGAATCCAGCCTGCAGGCGGACTCCCGGCGACCCCCTAGGATGCCAGAGGCTAGGAACTCCTGCCAGGACCTCACGCGATGGAAGAAGAAGAAGCCGCCGGTCCGCCGCACGGTTAGCCAGATCTGCCCACCCCCGCGGCGGCCCCTGACCGTGGCCGACATCCGGCCGGGCATGGAGAACGAGAGGCTGGGGGTCGTGCGGGATTCCATGTTTCAGAACCCTCTCATCGTCAAGGTGAGGCCCGCCCCACACCCACTGGCCCCTTTGCGCTCGTCCCCTCACTGGGCATCCGCGGGGCCGCGGGTTTCTACCTGTTCTGCCCGGGTCCCACCCCTCCCGCCCGAGCGCGGCGTTGGAAGCTCCAGCTCTGGTCCAGACAGACCTGGACCCTTCCCCCCTCCACGTCCCCCGGCCTTGGTGCGGTCAGTGGCAGGCCGCGTAGTCTCGCTGAGCCTTAGTTTCCTCATCCTCAAAGTGGGTCGAGAATGGAACTCTTTCAAGGGAGTGATCGGGCAGATCGCATAAGGTAATCCCTGCGGGACCGCCGACACGCGCGCGGTAAGCCCTCCACGTTGGCGGCTGCTATTTGCATATGTATTCGCCCGGAATGAACCCAAGGGGTGACGGACTGGTTGTCCTTACCACCTGCCAGCCCTCCCAGGGTGCAGGCCGCCTCCCTCAATTCTTCTGCACGCCCGGGCTGCTGTTATGTACGAGGGTTCTGTATCTATCCTGAAAGTTTAACTTCCGTGTTAATTTCCACCCGGTCATACTCTTATGCAAAATTACGACCCGACGCATCGTCACCACACCCACCACCAAAAACCGCAGAACTCTCTGCCATAGGGGGCCCACAGGCACCGGCGAGAGGGAGGCACAGTTTCCAAAGAGTTCGCCTCCCCTTTGATCGCAAGCCCGCTCGCGTTAGTCACGTTTCCAGGCTAGTGATAACCCAACGCCGTGGCATCCAAGCGCCTTCCCGGGATGAGGGCGCCAGGAAAGTCAAGTTGAAGTTTGGCGCTAGGAAAGCAGGTCATGCAATTTTACCTTGCGTCACTGGAGGGCAGTGTGCCTTTAAAAATGCGCGCAGCTCCCCAGACGCGGGAGGTGGAAGGCGCAGGTGATAACGGTGGATTCAGTAGCAATTATTTATCTGAACGCCAGGAGCTGCTCAGAGCTCAGAGGTTTTGGTTGTTGTTTGTTTGTTTGTTTTTGGTACAGGGAACCTAGGCTATCTTAACATCCTAGTAAGATGAGCTGAGTTAATTGGCTCCTTTGAAAACCTTGACTTTCTCCTCTTGCCTTTTTCAAACTATTTTTATGTTCCTGGGCCAGCAGCTGGGAGAAGCTGGCTTGTTTCACTGGGCACTCTTCTATCTAATATGCTCCCCTTCTTTGGCCACCCAAAGTGGAGCAAAGTTCTTCACCTGTTTCTAGGTGAGAATAGCCATTCTCAGAGGACCGGTGCCTCCCACAGATGGGATCAAGATCAGACATTCTGGGATCAAGAGGACATCAACATCCCTGCCTCTGATCATTGCTTTTACTCAAGCAGTTACTGATGGGCCAACACCTTCCTACTTCAGTACAAAATGGACAGACAACATAATGGAGTTATTCTCCATGGCGAATGAATAGTGTGTGATACCCGTCCCAAGCTACCATATATACATAGAGACACATATACATTATAGGTAGATGTGTAGATATACAGGTGGCACTTGCTAAAGAGTCTGCCTGCCAATGCAGGTAGATGCAGGAAACACAGGTTCAGTCCCTGGATTGGGAAGATCCCCTGGAGGAGGGCATGGCAGTCTACTCCAGTATTCTTGCCTGGAGAATTTCATGGGCAGAAGAGACTGGCAGGCTACAGTCCACAGGGTCACAAAGAGTCGGACACGACTGAAATGACTTAGCATGCACACACATACATATTATACACGTATGTTTTGCATATGTGTGCACACATGTATGTATGTACAATATACATGTGTATGTATATTGTGTCGTACATACATGTGTATGTATATAATGAGCTTCCCAGGTGGCTCAGTGACAAAGAATCCACCTGCCAAGCAGGAGACAAAGGTTCCCTCCCTAGGAACGAAGGAAGCATTCTTGCCTGGGACATCCCATGGACAGAGGAACCTGGCAGGCTACAGTCCATGGGATTGCAAAAAGTCGGACACAGCTTAGCAACTAAACAACAGCAACAAACATGTATAATATACGTCTACGGGTAAAAATTCCTGTGCCTTTTCCCTTTTGCTTGTACTGCGTATCAAGAAGGACAGCATTTGGCCTCTGGATGGCGCTAGCTGCACAGCTTCCAGACATTCAGTCCTATTTCCTGAACCTGAACTTTGGGTTGGAAAATGTACAGGAGTCACTGGCCTACGGGTGGGGGTTCTGTCTTCAGGGCCTGAGACACAGAGCCAGCAGGGACGGGGCTCGAGCGGCAGGGGGCGTCCTGGTGACTGTGCCCAGCTTGTTTCATTGGGGCAGCTGGATTTCTTTCTTTCCTCCCTCCAGTTTTTTTTTTTTTAAACGTCATTTTAAAAAAAATTTTATATTTTACTTTATTTTTTTAACTTTACAATATTGTATTGGTTTTGCCATATATCAACATGAATCCGCCACCGGTATACATGTGTTCCCCATCCTGAACCCGCCACCCTCCTCCCTCCCCGTACCATCCCACTGGGTCGTCCCAGTGCACCAGCCCCAAGCATCCAGTATTGTGCATCGAACCTGGACTGGCAGCTCGTTTCGTATATGCTCCCTCCAGTTTTTTATGGGCCCTAAGGTACCGACAGAGGGTGAGATGGCTGAATGGCATCACCGACTCGACGGACATGAGTATGAGTAAACTCCGGGAGTTGGTTATGGACAGGGAGGCCTCGCGTGCTGCAGTCCATGGAGTCGCAGAGTTGGACACGACTGAGCTACTGAACTGAACTGAAGGTACTTTCAGTAGCAGTTAAGATTATGTCCACATTTCAATACTGACCTCTGCTGCCGGATTTTCTACCAAAACCTGACCTAAGTCAGAGTTGCAGAAACGCCGAGCCCGAGGCGCAGCCTTGACTGTTGCCTTCTCCAGACCTCTCCTGCCCTGGGCATGCTGGGGCTGTGTGGCAGGCTCTTTGTGCCAGGTTCTGGCGGGACTCAGGGTAGAAGCGACGTTCACTGGCTCCCAGGGCAGCTCTCCTCTCACCACTTCAAACTCCAAACAGCTTCCTCTATTTTAAAGAAAATTTAAATTATGAAAAAACTTGGGGAGGGAGGGTTTCAGCTCTCAAGGAAAGGAGAAGATTGAAAGTGTCCAAGATGGTGGAGCCTTTAAAAAAAAAATCTTTTCAAAAATAATATATTGCTGAACTTTCTGTTGAGGCATGGCTTGTGGATTTCTTCACTGTGGCATGTCAGTTTCACGAACCCAGATTTTCAGACCCTCCTTTCTGTGCGCTTTCTCATTGTGTGCAGCAGAGGCGGGAGTGCCCTCTGCCCGGGGTGTCTGCAGGAGGATGATTGGAACTGAGATATATTTGGGTTTTGTCTCACTCTGAACCTGAAGGCTGTTATCTATATTGGGAGAATGTAACACCATAGCTATAGTCATTTACTCCCCCGGAACTGGGGGTGTTGTTGCTCAGATTGTTTTCTCCAGTGAATAGGATCAGGGCTTTTTTTCATTTAAAATGCAGACACACTGCCTTGAACAAACACAACAGCGCTGTTTCACACCCATGGAATTTACCGGGACGTACACATATCAGTTATTCAAGAATGTGTCTGCAAGATGCCACCGTAACCAAGTGAAAAGTGAAAACCTCAGACATCCAAGCAGATATTTTATCAGCAAATGCTCAGCAACTGTTTGCCTCATTTAAAACCAAGCCAACCGGCTACTGAGTGGGGCTGGTTGAATCAACCCCGTGTTTTCATGTGGCCCCCAAGAAGAAGTAAATATTTTCCACTAGAAAGGGCTCCTATTCTATTGTATAAAGTGACGTGAGCCAGTTTTCCTTCAAATGTGATTCTCTGGGAAGAATAAAATTAAACAGAGAAAGAAGCCAGCTTCTCCCTGCTCGATTCTCATTCCGCCAGAACTCTGTGACTCAACATAGGATCCTGCTCCAATAGCCTTCAAGGCTCCTTCACAGAACCTGTCAGGGTTCACCCTTCCTGCCAGCCGAACTCAGCTGATAGCCTGTCAATACAATTATGGGGAGAGACTGTTTGGTTTGCTTCGCTGACAGCCTTGAATCTTCTGTCGCCCTGGAGAGGCAGGCGAGGTACAGGGGTGGAATTTATTGAATTGAGCATCCTTAGAGAGTGCAAATGATCACGGCACCCGATTTTTTCATAATTTATCACCAACTTTGTTTTTCTGTGGGGGTTTATGTCACAAATAAGAAGTGCATGCGTTTGTAAGATAGAGTTACAGAATCACATCATTTGGGGGCTGGAAGGAGGCTTACAGCCATCTAGTCCAATTCTTTTTTTTTTTTTTTTTTTTGAGGATCTTAAGGCTCAGAGGAGGGAAGAGACTTGCCCAAGGTGCTACCCTGACCTGCTCACCAAAGTGGGGTGAGACTTACATCACCTAGCCTCCAGTCCCGTGCTCTTTTTGGCCACAATACATGATTAGCTAATGAGTGATGACCCGGATTGGTTATGTATCTATACAGCAGGTAGTCAAAAGATGTTCACCAATGAGTCTGATTCCATTATTGTTTCACACAACATGCCTTTCAGAGTGAACTCTACTAATTTCTTGGGATTTGTTCAGAGTCAAGAAATATTTACTAAATGTTTATGAAGTACTCAGCACCATGCTAAGCTCTGTTGAGGGCATAGAGGCAAATTCAGAGCTCAGCTTTTGCCTGCAAGGAGTTAATTATTCAGCTACAGAGATGGAATATATATATTTATGTAATTATTTTTGTTGCTGTTTAGTCACTGAGTCACATCCAACTCTCTTGCAACCCCATGCATTCCATTTGTGGCTCGCCAGGCACCTCTGTCCACATATATATGTGTATTTCATATGTATGGCATATATATGTGTGTGTGTATTGTATATATGTGTATGTGTATATATGTGTATACACCCTTCCTGCCAGCCGAACTCAGCTGATATCCTGTCAATACAATTATGGCGAGAGACTGGTTTGCTTCGCTGACAGTCTTGAATCTTCTGTTGCTCTGGAGAGGCAGGTGAGATCTGTTTGGTTTGCTTGGTATATGTGTATATACGTGTGTAACACAGGTATATTTGTGTGTGTGTGTGTTACTATTGTGTGTGTGCATGCACACACACACACATACACAGATAATAATAAGACAGGCAATGTCATAGGTCACCCTTTGTAAGTTTCAAGTTTCTGCACTACCTGGGAGGGCTCAGATTTGGGAGGAGGAAACGCTGAGCAGGACACGAGAGGCTTTATAGAGGAAAAGTCCCGAAACTGGACCTTGAAGGGCGAAAAGGTAGATTCTGGTCCTGGGGTGGGGGTGGAGACTAGGAGAAACCAAGCCTTCCAGGGCTGTTTGATTCCACCCTCCTCAGATCCTGAGTGTTCACAGATTTCCACCCCAACCCCAACTGAGGTCTAGTTCCTCAGCCTTGGCACCAGCGCTGGGATCGTAGTCATCGTCATCACGAGGAAGCATTTATTTAGAGCCAGTGTGTTCAAACTGGATGCTTGACGAAATTAGGCAACCACACTAGGAACGTAACATCTCTAATAAGTGTTGATGCTGGTGAACATCAACGCGTAGGTAGAGACAGATGCAAAGAGATTGGCAGACCCACAGTCGGGGGAACACCCCAGTGCGGGTCAGGGTCTTTTTCATGATCGAGTAAAGCGTGACAGTGTTACGTTCCGCTTCTGCACTGAAGACGATGTGCCTCTGATTGTTCAGATGCTTTTACATTCAATTTACAGAGTAACTGGGGAAAATACAGCATGAGGAAGGGGGCTGAAATTTCACCACCACCCTAATGACAGTCTCAGCCAGCTGGTGGGAAGCTTTTATTTTTCCAGGGAAAGCTGTGGGCTCATTCATCCCTGGAACTCTTTCTCTCTCGGTCCTTTTTTTCTTTTCTCTTCCTCCTTTTTTTCTCCCCCTTTTCTTTTAAATCAGAACTTCTGGCTTCCTGGCACCCAGGCACATCCTTTGGTGATCAGGGTGAGCGAGCAGGGGCTGTAGCTGTTTCAGAAAGCAGACTTGCTCCCTCTCAGGCTTTTTATCATCATGGTAGGGGGCGCAGGTTAGGGCGGAGGCAGCTCTGCTTGAGACCTGCCTTCCTCTTTGTCCTTCTGAAGAAGGAGCCTTTGGCTCTCAAAACTCAGGAATTTGGGTTCCCCAGGATGAACCCAGCCCCTTTCTAAAGTCTCAGATCGCAGGCAGTAAGGCTGTTCCTCTAGGAAGAATTCTGAGTCCTGTATGGACAAGTCAGCAGTCGTTTCCAGCACCTTCCAGAACCTTCCAGGCTCAAGTGCTGCTCATTCATAGAATTTAGGCCATTTTTCCTGTATTTGAAAGACAGAGTTTTCTCGATTTAGAACTGGCCCTGTGGAAATTTCAAGCCCCTATTTCCTATTGCAGTGGTTCTCAAGTCAGTCATCTGTTTCTAGCAGCATGCGTTCTCATAAAGTGTCTCACTCAAACCACTTGTTAAGAAAATGCACCTTATAAAAACCCCCAAAACGCACCTTTAACTGTTTAAAAAGTATAATGGGAAGGCAACTCAATTAAACGTGTTCTATATGGAGACCCTAACTTGTTAGGTATGATTTGAGTTGGTCTTGTGTTTGTGCTGACCCTGCAGTGAACGAGTCACAGACTGAGGGGGTTGGAAGCAAGCTCAGACCTTGATGGGCTTTTGAGGCTGGGCGATTCCGTTCCTGGAGGCCAGTGTGCAGAGCCATCGTCCGGCCCTGGGGGCCCGGCTCTGTGAAACCCTGGGTTCCTCTGCTGGGCCGTCACTCCAGGACCCTCTGGCTGGCTGGGCAAAAACAAGCCAAGGCACAGTCACAATCGTACTGCATTTTGGCGGGTTTTAGCAGATATTGTGAGTGTTGTGTGCTTCTTGCCTGACTTGTATTAAATATTTGTAAAGAAAAAAAAGATGCGAGCATTTGTTGACTGTTGGTAACAATTCAACTCTAGATGAAATTGCCACTTGACTCCTTTCAAACACCAGAATTTGTGTGAACAAGGACTGTGAAAACAATTCCAGGCTACAGCTTGTGTTTTCATATGATCGCAAGACATACAGCTGTAAGTTGGCTGCTCAGGCAGGTATAAAACTGCAGCCGCCGCACTGGAGAGGAAGGCGGTGTGGGGATGGCAGGCTAGAGCCAGGCAGATCCCAGGGTGGGTTCTGTCTCAGCCGCTTTCTTGCTGTGCCACGTGTGAGGTTACTTAGCTTTGAGCCTCAGTTTCCTCTCTGTAAAATGGGCCGTTAGAGTTAACATCAGCCATGGGGGAGTCATGAGGATTCGATGAGACGACTCATTAGAAAAGACCCTGATGCTGGGAAAGACTGAGGGCAGGAGGAGAAGGGGACGATGGTAGGATGGCATGGTCGGCTCAGTGGACGTGAGTTTGGACAAACTCCGGGAGATAGTGAAAGATAGGGAAGCCTGGCGTGCTGCAGTTCATGGGGTTGCAAAGAGCTGGACATAATTTAGTGACTGAACAACGACAAATGAGATGACACGGCTGTGCCAGGCTCAGGAGGGCACTGAATAAGGGGGCACTTTGGTTATTTTCCTTCATCCTGCTTCCAACACTTAAGTTCCTCAAAACAACCTTATTCTCATTAATCGACCTTCAGTAAATGTCCTCAGTCTGAACTTATGAATGTATCATGAAACAGATCCACTCAGGGGCTTACTCTTTTCCCCCTTTGTGCTCTTTTTTGGAAAATACCTTTGCCCACCCCACCGGATATATCCTAAAGCCATGTATCCTGGAACAGATGGGTGCGCCCTGGCTAAGGGTGAAGACAATCCTACTTCTAACTCTCTTGAGGGTTCTTGGGCAAATGGCTTAATGTCTAAGCCTGTTTCCTCATTTGTAAAGTATGAGTTGGAGAAGACTCTTGAGAGTCCCTTGGACTGCAAGGAGATCCAACCAGTCCATTCTGAAGGAGATCAGCCCTGGGATTTCTTTGGAGGGAATGATGCTGAAGCTGAAACTCCAGTACTTTGGCCACATCATATGAAGAGTTGACTCATTGGAAAAGACTCTGATGCTGGGAGGGATTGGGGGCAGGAGGAGAAGGGGACGACAGAGGATGAGATGGCTGGATGGCATCCCTGACTTGATGGATGTGAGTCTGAGTGAACTCCGGGAGTTGGTGATGGACAGGGAGGCCTGGCGTGCTGCGATTCATGGGGTTGCAGAGTTGGACACGACTGAGCGACTGAACTGAACTGAAAGTATGAGTGCCAATACTTACCTTGTTTACTTCTCAAGGATGTAAGGAAGACAGATTTGAACGAGACACTATCTTACAGAAGAGATTATGGCACTCTAGAAGCAGACCAGTGGTTCTCAACCTCGAGGGGCAGCCTGGCTCCCTAAAGAACATTCAGCCATGTCAGAAGAATGCTTTTGGTTATCAGAACTGGAAAGGGCGCTGCTAGTGGCTAGGAGCAGGGGTGCCCTCCAACAATGCACAGGACGCCCGCCCCCACCACCCTAAGAAAGAAATCATCTCCCCAAGTACCAATAGTGCTGAGGCAGGGTTTCTCTAAAACCCTGAACCAGAAAACATCAACATGTGGAGGATTCATTATTAGTTCATCTGTGGTCCAGGGTCTCTTGAAAATTTAACACAAAGAAGATAGAAATGCAATGCTTTAGTTTAATTGCTTCTGTCCCCCAACTCCATTCATTGTTATGGCCATTTAATTTCTTTTAATTTTGAAAAACTTTTATTTATTGGCCGTGTTGCACATCTTGCGAGATCTTAGCTCCCGGACCATGAGAACCCTTGGACCGTTTATGGCCATTTAAAATCCCTTGCTTTTTTTTTTTTTTAATTTAAAGATTTTTTTTTTTGAAAATTTGGACCATTTTAAAAGTCTTTACAGAATTTATTACAATGTGGTTTCTGTTTTATGCTTTGGTTTCTTGGCCATGAGGCATGTGGGATCTTAGCTCTCTGACCAAGGATTGAACCTACACCCCCTGCATTGGAAGGCAACATCCCAGCCACTGGACCACCAGGGAAGTCTCTCAAATCCCCTTCTTTGGCTCCATCTCCTTTCCCTTCGTTACACGTTCCATTTGCTTGCTGGTTTCCGTCAGGGCTTGTCTATCTCCAGCCTCACCCACGTTGGAGTGAAAAAAAAAAAAAATCATCTCCAGCCATCCGCAGAGTGTGGCCCGGTAATTCATCAGCTAAACTGGTTAGCATGGGGCTGGTTTGTCTAGCGGCCACTGGCCGCCGCGCACAGGCTCTGTCTCCCTGGCGCGTCGCCTGCCACGGGCTTGTGTTGGTTGCGTTTTTCTCAGCATGGACTCATTTAAGATTTAAAATGGAATTGATTTGGTTAATCAGAAATTAAACTCCTGGTGGACCGGAGCTGCAGCCCAGCCCATACACTCTTGTTGTGCCACTAACCACAACATTTCAGGCGAGCAGGTCAACGTGCTTTATAAAGAAAACAGCTGTATTTTTCCACCCAACAGTTTAAAGGCCCATCAGGGTTTGGTCAAGAAACTGACTGACGTGGGTCAGTGAGCAGAAAGGTCAACATGAAGGGCACGCGGGGGGAGAACAGCTAACCAAGAGCATTGTAGAAAACACATAATGAGCCAAGAAAAGGGATTTTTTTGATCTTTTATATGAACCAAACAATACATATTGGCGGGGAGTGGGTGGAGGGTGGTGGGGAGGCCAATGAAGCCAGAAGCGAACAAGATGAATTTCTTTGTGTGGATCAAAACCTTTTGTGTTTGTCCAGAGGAATGAAAGTGGAGAATCAGAAGCGCTTTGATTTCGAGGTAAAACATTCGTGAGAGGCCACATCACTGCCAGGTGGCTGGCCCTTTGGAACCAATGGCACAACGTCCAAGCTCTCTCGCCACATCAGAGAAAAAGCCCCAGCTAGCTAGCCAAAGCTCAGAGGCCGCAACCGCTCACAAAGATGCGGGCACCCCAAAAGTCACGAAAAGGGGCAATCTTATGGCCGGAGAGTTGCAGTTAAGGGAGTTGGAAAATTTGCTGGCAGCTTTTTGGGTCAGTCTTGCTGGACTCTAGTCAGTTTGGCCATATTGCTGCCTAAAATGCTGTTTTAATGGTCCCGTTTAAGAGCTGCATTCCTGTATCCCCATGGTCTCCCACAGATCTTTAAGAACAGAGACACTGACTTTAAAACATTTGTCTTCGTGTGTGTTTGAAGCTGTCAGTGAACCCATCTGTCAATGAGCAAATATTTATTGCACACCTATAATGCACAAGGCACAAGTGGAAACAGGAGAGGTTTAAGACTTCGTTTCTAAGGAGTTTATGGTCCGGTCAGGGAGAACTAGACTCGGTGCATTAAAACGACTCCTAAGTCATTAGAGGCGGAAGGAGGGGCGCTGAGAGGTGTATCTGAGGGTGAAAGTAGAGCAGTATTGGAGCACCCAGGGCAGCTCAGAGAGCCTGTGCACCTGGGCTGGGGCTGTGGGGTGGGTTGGATACCAGTGACTGGACAGGAGAGGAGAGGGCACCTGGGGAGGAGCTGGCCCGAGCAAGGGTCTGAAATGGACAAGAGAAGGTGCAGCCTTAACTCACTGCTTGAATTAACAGAATTAACTGCTTGTGTAGCAGACACAGAGCTAAGCACCAAGGATACGGGGTTGGGGGAGGGGTATAAACCAATCTGGTTATGGGCCTTGCTGTCACAGAGCTTACAATCTCATAGAGAGAAACAGGCATTAAAATAAACAGCAAAGCCTGGCTGGGCTTCCCAGGTGGCTCAGTGGTAAAGAATCTGCCTACCACTGCAGGAGATGCAGGTTCGATCCCTGGCTTGGGAAGATCCCCTGGAGGAAGAAATGGCAACCCACTCCAGCATTCTTGTTTGGAGAATTCCATGGACAGAAGAGCCTGGTGGGCTACAGTCCACGGGGTCGCAAAGAATTGGACATGACTGAGTGACTGAGCAAGCACTCGGTGATGGCTGTCTGTCTGGATGGATTTGTGTTTAGCGCCTGAGGGCAGCTGTGCCTGGATGGAGGGGTGTGAGGGAAGGTCTTCTAGGCCGGATGACTTGAGCTGAATCTTGACACCAAGATGAGCCAGGAGAGATAAGATGGGGGCAGAGTTAGAGAAAGGTAGGGATTGTGTGGCCTGCAGCTTATGCAATTCGGGGATCTCTTTTTAAGTAAAAGGGTACAGGGACTTCCCTGGTGGTGCAGTGGTTAGGGCTCAGTGCTTTCACGGCAGGGATCCAGTTTCAGTCTGTGGTCTGAGAACTAAGATCCTGCAACTTGCATGGTGAGGCCAAAAAAAAAAAAAAAAATTAAAAATTGAAAAAGAAATAGTATAAAACTAAAAATGATGTTGGAAATGAGATCCAAGGCCCTGGAAGGTGCCACGTGCAAAGAAGGGCCCTGAAGACGAAGCTTCATTCGTTTCAGGGTGAATCAACTTTGGACTGAGAGAAACTTTCTGGGAAAAAAGGATGGCATGTTCATGGGGAGGGGGAAGGGGGAAAAATGCACTGAATTGTCAGACTTGAGCATCCTCAGTTCCTCCTCAGGTTATGTGTCATCCATCCATCCATCCACCCATCCATCCATCCACCCATCCATCCATCCATCTACCCATCCACCCATCCATCCATCCACCCATCCATCCATCCACCCATCCATCCATCTACCCATCCATCCATCCATCTACCCATCCACCCATCCATCCATCCATCCATCCACCCATCCATCCATCCATCCATCCATCTACCCATCCTTCCATCATCCATCCACCCATCCATCCATCCACCCACCCATCCATCCATCCACTCATCCATCCATCATCCATCCACCCATCCATCCATCCATCCATCCACCCATCCATCCATCCACCCATCCATCCATCCATCCACTCATCCATCCATCCATCCACCCAACCATCCATCCATCCATCCATCCACTCATCCATCCATCATCCATCCACCCATCCATCCATCCACCCATTTATCCATCCATCCACCCACCCATCCATCCACCCATCTACCCATCCATGCATCCACCCATCCATCCATCCACCTACCCATCCATCCATCCATCCACCTATCCATCCATCCATCCATCTAACCACCCATCCATCCATCCACCCATCCACCCATCCATCCATCCATCCACCTATCCATCCATCCATCCATCTAACCACCCATCCATCCATCCACCCATCCACCCATCCATCCATCCACCCATCCACCCATCCATCCATCCATCCATCCACCCATTTATCCATCCACCCATCCATCCATCCATCCACCTATCCATCCATCCATCCATCTAACCACCCATCCATCCATCCACCCATCCACCCATCTACCCATCCTCCATCCACCCATCCACCCAGTCATCCATCCATCCACCCATCCACCCATCCACCCATCTATCCACCCATCCACCCATCCTCCATCCACCCATCCACCCAGTCATCCATCCATCCACCCATCCACCCATCTATCCATCCATCCACCCATCCATCCATTCATCCATCCATCCATCCTTCCACCCATCCACCCATCCATCCACTCATCATCCATCCATCCATCTATCCATCCATCCATTCATTCAGTGCTACACACTTCCTCTGGACCAGACACTCCAGGCCCCAGAACTAGTCATGAGCTCTTAGTTTCCTGCACACTCTTGTTGACTCAGAAACCTTGGGCAAGTCCCTGGAATGTCCTGAAGCCTTGGTTTCTGCACACCTGCATGGCTTTCTCCCTGAGAACCATCTGGAGCCTACCTTTCATTTGCTCATTCGACACTTTGCAAAATGTTTATCAAGGGGCTGTTGGGTGCCAGGCAGCATGCTGGGCCTGGAGTGACCTCTGTGGACAGGAGAGCCTGAGTTCCTGTTTGGAGGCAGCACAAAGCCCTGGTGAAGACAGTGTGTGCATGTGTGCTAAGTCGCTTCAGTCATGTCTGACTCTTTGTGACCCTATGGACTGTAGCCCACCAAGCTTCTCTGTCCATGGGATTCTCCAGGCAAGAATACTGGAGTGGGTTGCCATGCCCTCCTCCAGGGGATCTTCCCGACCCAGGGACGGAACCCTCATCTCTTAGGTCTCCTGCACTTGGCAAGCTTCTGTACCACTAGCGCCACCTGGGAAGCCCCTGATGAAGGCAGACAACAGGGCAACTCCCTCTTCCCTAGGGATAAGCATCGTGGAGGTGGTTGCAGTGTCAGGAGGCTAAAGTCCAAGCCCAGGGATGTGACATCTCATCCCAACCTCCTGGAATGAGTGGAGTGGTCAGTTACTGGGTGCTGGCCGGAGTGTGTATGTGTTTGTGTTTGGGTGGGTGGTCGGTGGAGACTGTTTCAGACAAAATAAGTGGTTTCATGCCTCCAGGGCAAGGAGAAACTTGGAACTCAGGAAGTTTCAGGGAAGCAAAAGCTGAGAGGAGGCTGGGTGAGGAGTGAGGCCAGATAAAGTGGGGCTCCCGGTTGGATCTGAGAGCTGCAGGGGCCAAAGCAAGTAGGATAAACAAGACTGAGAACAGAGGGTGAGAGAAAAATCCAGACATCAACGGTAGGTCTAAATGCCAGCCTCCCCCCACGCCCGCCCCCAGTGCTACTGGGGACAGAGGGACCCATGCCTGGCTGCAGGATGCTGCGGGTGGACTGGAGGAATCATCACAAGCCCTTCTCTGCTGGGACAGACGTGGTCATTGCAGCCTGGGACCCTACCAGGCTGCATGTTTGGAGCACCGTGGGTGGGATGAGCAACACGATGGTTTAGGGTTAATGCCTGTGATTTGTTTACTTTTTGCAAGTTAAAAAAGCCCCCTAGTCTGTCATGCTCTGAATTTTCCCCACATTATTTGAGGGAGCCTGTTGGGGCGATTCTGAGGGATCCCTTAGGACTGAATGCCGGGTTTCATGTCTGCCTCCAAAACCTTTATAAACTGTCACTTAAGACTTTGCTCTCTTTGTAGGCACCCAGTGGGCATAAATCTGGAGGTTTAAGCGAGTCTTTCAGAAACTCCCCTTCTAAAAGGAAAGTGTCTGGTGTTTCCGAAACCTCCATCTTTCCTTCGAGCAGTAGTGTGGTCCTCTGGCGGCAGATCCACCCAGGATGGCCTGGCAGGATGCTCGCAGGCCTGACTTCTCCTGGAGAGGGAGTTTGTGTGGAGGTGGAGGCCTGGAGTCTGGGTTTCCAGAAAGTTCCTGGCTGGTGACCCGTTTGGCCAGCTGATGCTCTCCTGAGGCAGCTGACAGCAGTTGTACTTCGTGGAGCCCACTGTGTACCAGGCACTCTCTGCTGGTTCTTCTTAGGCATCACCTCCCTAAAATCTTGGCCACAATTCTAAAAATGTGGGATTACCATCGTTCCCATTTTACAGATGGGAAAGTTGAGTCTCAGAGCGGTTTCACAAGTTGCCCACAGTCATCCAGCACGTGGGTGGAGGTGCCAGGCTTTGAGAGGTCTGGGACTCTGTAGCCTGAGGTTCCAGCCACTGGACTAATCAAAAGAACTTGGTGACATCCACAGCCCTCATTGTTAAATACCTGCTAAGTGCCAGACTTTTGAGTCTATGATCTCAGCTCGATCTATGAGAGAGAAAAATCTAATCCATCTACATCTGTGTGTGCATGCGTGCTAAGTCGCTTCAGTCATGTCCAACTCTTTGTGGCCCTATGGACCATAGCCCATCAGCCTCCTCTGTCCATGGGATTCTCTAGACAAGAATACTGGACCGGGTTTCCATGCCCTCCTCCAGGAGATCTTCCCGACCCAGGGACTGAACTCGCCTTTCTTGCATCTCCTGCATTGGCAGGCGGGTTCTTTACCTCTAGTGCCACCTGGGAAGCCCCCATCTATGCCTACACCTGTCTAAAAGGTCAATGTCATCCACAGGTGTGTTTTCTGTTCTCAAGGAGCTTATAGTGTACTTGGGCACGTTTGCCACACCAGATGCGTGTGTGCGTACACACACACGCTCCCTAGAAGTTGCTGCACTTCTAAGGCTGAAACCTATAAGGCCAGTGTGACTCAGACCTACGAGACAGACAAAACAGTTGAAAGGAGGCCCTGTGGCCTGGATTGGTCCAGAAAAGCCTGTTGGAGTTTCTGGACGACCAAGCGGGACTCAGGGGACTGAGAGGAGAAAGCTGAGCATTTTAGATGTAGAAGATGACCAGACAGGGTGAGACGCTGGATGCCACGAGCTTGGGTGTATTTGGAGGGAAAGTCTGGAGGGGGTGTGATAGGAAGAAGGCAAGGAGGGACCGATGCTGGGTGGCTTAAGGTAAAGCCTGCCCTTTCAGCATGGCAACCCACTCCAGTATTCTTGCCAGGAAAATCCCATGGACAGAGCAGGCTGGTGGGCTACAGTCTGTGAGGGTCGCGCAACAGTCGGACGCGACTGAGCACGCATGTGCGCACATATGGTCTCAAGAAGAGACAAGACATAAAAAGAACAGGAGCGTGGACACTTGGTTTCCCACGGGTGCCTGGAGTTTATGTTATTCTAAACATGTGCATCTGCGGGCCAGGGAGCCAGGAGCTCTGGGGGTGGGGGGTGGGGCTCACCAGAATGGCCCCCCCTTTCAACGGGCAGGCCTCCCCTCCTCCTCTCCCACCCACCGCCGTCCCCTCCCCGCCCCCCTAATCAGAGAGAGCAAATTGTCATCAGATTAGCGCCAGCAAAGAAAAGCACAGCCCTGCTCACCCCCACGGTTCGTTAGCATTTAGATAGACTGGGACAGGGTCCCACACAATGGGCATCAAAGCCTGGCTGGGGCGGGCGGCAGGGCGGATTAATTCCTTTAACCAATAGGCCCGAGCTGGCCCTCACTCATTACCCTGCCTTGTCCGAGTGGCTGTTCGATTCGATTGAAGATTACGCCATTTAGGCCCTTCCCTTGTCTTCTGCCGAAACCCAGGGCTATTGAATTGCACATTCTCGTGTTGCCCCGTCAATACTCAGCGGCCTGAGGTTCTAATTCTGCTTCATTTAAACTTCATCAACTTTTCCAATCAAGTGGAAGGATCCGAAATAGGCTCTGTGAGCAGAAAGGCCCCAGCTTCCCTTTGTCAGATAATTTATTCTGTTTTCCCATCCCCTCCCCGCCTCCTTCTTTCTCTCTCCAGCCTTGCTTCCACCCTCCCAGGATCCCCCCTCCCTTTCTTTATCCCAATGCTGAAAATGAGATTACAGTATTTAAATGACTATGATAATCAATCTAGGGACCCGGAGCTGAGATTGAGGTTAATTTTTCTTAGCAGAACAAAGAAGCGTGATGCCTTTGGGGATGTGAAGGTGCAATCTGGGTTTCTTGCTCATGTGTTTTTCTTTTTCCCCCTGCAATTGCAGTTTTAGGAGTCTTTTCTTGTTACTAACTAGGCGCCGAGTGTGATTTTGAATGGGCGGCAGCCCCGAAGAGAGCAGAAATGTAACTTCGAGCTGATAAACAGCTAACGGCCTTCAATCAACAATTTTAATAGGAAAAAAAGGCACTTATATGATATGAGTACAGATCTAATGAAAGGGTGATCATTTACCTTATTTATTTTTAAACACACCAGGAATACTTTCCCACTGCGTTAGAACTAGTAATTACAGCTATGCAGTTCACCCGTGAACCTGTGGATGAGGAGTCTTGTCACTCCGTCCATCTTCTCCCTGGCAGTTTGTGCCGCTATAAAGTTAGGATTTTGTCATGTTTTGGCTAATTGGAAACAGGGTCATTATACCATTGAACATCGACATGAAAGTGACTTGTTCAATTGTTACCTGAAGCATTCAAAGCTGGCCAGTCATTCTGCCGCTACCCGCCTCCCCCCACCCCTCCCCAGCCCAGCTTCTAAAACCGAGAGCATCAAAATATGCATATTTCTTTGTCTCCCTTTGCTGTCTTGTCAGAGCTGTTTTACATGCTGCCACCCAATGTTATCTTTTATTTGTGTCAGGAGAAAGGATTTGACAAGTTCAGTATACAACGTTCATTTGGCAAGGCAAATTTTTCATGCCCATTTTGAGGAGGAAATGAAACTGTCTTTCAACAGAATGAGCACCATCATTTTTGGACAGACTTATTATGAGAGAGGAGTCGCAGAACTTCATTTCCTTGCGTGATCCTGAAAAGTCTAATCCATTTTTTAAAAAGTAGGATTGGGTTTCCACCTGCAACGCTAGCTGGGGGGAAATAAGAAAACACCCATAACGTCTTCAAACAGGGACATCTCATGTTCTGTTCCCCTCCCTGCGCCCCACAAGTTATTAATACGCTGGAATAAATTGTTCCTCTTCTCTATTATAATGAGTTTGTTTCAGACTCTTTAAACTGGGTGAATCTCTGACAGTTATTTACATTTGCAAAGCAAAGTATTTAATAACCGCCATTGTCTGAAGGAGAGAACGAAAAACCATAAGCAATCCTATTTGTGAAGAGTGAACCCCCCCGGACCCCCAGATCCAGACTCCATCACTGTTTACCTAAAGAAGAAGCCTCTCTCACCCTCTGTGCTACCAAATTCATTTGGGGCAGTGGTTTATGGTGACATTTTTCTTTCTTAAAGCAAATATTGACTCACCACGGGGAAATTAAAACTCCATTAGGCATCGCTACATTGTACAGCAGCCTGCATTACAGCAGTCAAGCTACTATTAATTGGCTTCTTCCGCAGGAATAATTCAGGCAGGGCAGAGGGAAAGGGGAGAGAGGAGACGGATCTAAGCCATAATTTCTTAAAATGACATCATCTAAATCAGCCCAGGTGATCATTATGTGGTCATTAATCTAAATATAAAGAAGACACTACCTAATAAGACAATGAATTTATCAATACAAAAAGCTTGCAGTGGAGTTACTGCAAGGCTGGGGAGAGTAGGCGTTAAGACACACGTGGACCAGCCTCAACCAGGTTTGGGCAGCTCAGGACTGACTTCTCGGAGCATGAGAAGCTCTGACTCTTGCATGCGGGAGTAAGATGCCTTCCAGCCTGTCCACTGCTTTCTTCCCAAAGTGAAAGGTCTGCTTTTCTGCACCTTTTGCCCTTTCCTCTGGAGCCCAGCCTGATCACATCTGCTCCATCATGACCTCTCTGGTCATTACTGGGTCTAGTGATCTTGCCCTCTGCTTTGGATGACCAGGGCTGGTAGGACAAAAAATGACCACAATTGAGGCGGTTTAAAAGCAGAAATTCATTGCCTTGCAGTCTGGAGGTTGGAAATCCGGGATCAAGGTGTCAGCTCAGCCTTGAAACCTTAGATCAAAAATCAGGGGCTGGTTCTTTCTGAGGCCACTTGGGAAGGATCTGTTACAGGATTCTCTCTCTTAAAGTAGGCCATCTCCATGTCTACACAGCATTCCCCCTGCATGTGTGTCTATGTCTAAATCCACGCCCCCTTTTCGGCCATGCCCATCGAC
Organism: Bubalus bubalis; assembly: GCF_019923935.1. Classification (NCBI taxonomy): domain Eukaryota; kingdom Metazoa; phylum Chordata; class Mammalia; order Artiodactyla; family Bovidae; genus Bubalus; species Bubalus bubalis. Next base: position 101,907,615 of record NC_059168.1, read on the forward strand.
TTTTCTGGTCTTAGTTCCCTGACCAGGGATTGAACCGGGTTCACAGTGAAAGCACGGAGTCTCAACTGCTGGGCCACCAGGGAATTCTCCTAATTTCCCTTTTCTCTCAGGACGTCAGTCATTTTGGATTAGGGGCCCACCCTAGGTTCATTATGATCTCATCTTAGCTAATTACCTTTGGAATGACCCTAGGGTCAAATCAGGTCACATTCTGAGGTCCTGGGGGTTAGGACTTCAACATGTAACACCTTTGGGCCTGAGTCCTAGTCCCTGATCCATGAGTTGTGGTAAGAATAATACGACCATCAGTAGAGCGGCATCCTTTGTGTTGTTCTTGACAGGCTGGTATCTTGGTGGCTGTGGCAAGCATTTAGAACTCTGTGGTCTCTTCTCCAGTGTGGTGTGGACACCATTCATAGGACCATCATGGCGATCTTGTGCCATCTATGGTATTTTTGCCTCATTATTGGTATTTAATCCTTAAGCACAACTAATGTGGATCACTAACAATCTGTATGGTTTTTCCAGCAGTCATGTATGGATGTGGGAGTTGGACCATAAAGAAAGTTGAGGACTGAAGAACTGATGCTTTTGGATTGTGGTGTTGGAGAATACTGTTGCGAGTCCCTTGGACTGCAAGGAGATCCAACCAGTCCATCCTAAAGGAGATCAGTCCTGGGTGTTCATTGGAAGGACTGATGTTGAAGCTGAAACTCCAATACTTTGGCCACCTGATGCAAACAACTGACTCAACTGACTCATCAGGGTCTTTTGAAAAGACCCTGATGCTGGGAAAGATTGAGGGCAGGAGGAGAAGGGGACAACAGAGGATGAGATGGTTGGATGGCATCATCAACTCAATGGACATGAGTTTAAGCAAACTCTGGGAGATGGGAAGGACAGGGAAGGCTGGCGTGCTGCAGTCCATGGGGTCCCAAAATTGGATACAACTTAGTGACTGAACAACATCAAATGGGAAGCCAATGAAGGCTGTTGAGCAGTGAAGCAGTAATCGGGACTGGAGGTGGAAGGATGTGTCGGATTGGCATTAGAAAGGCCCTTCTGGCTACAGTGTGGAGAATGGACTGCAGAGCACCAGGGTGACCATAGGGAGATCCATTGGGATGCTCATGAAGTCCTGCAGGTGAGAGACAATCCTTGAATGAGGATGGAGGAGATGGAGACGGGTGGGCACATTGGAGGGAGATCAGGAGGCAGACCTAGCAGGACTTTGTGAAGTGCGATGTATGAGTGCACGGGGTGAGGGAGAAGGAGGTGTGAGGAGTTTGGTGGGAAGGTCACAGGCTTGCTTTTGGATGCTTCTTGTGGGCAAGTGTCTATCTCTTGGTAAGTGTCTGATGATTCAGTAGGTTTCTGGGTACTCTCTGGACCTGACTTCAGTTATATCCCCATCTACAGCTCCCTGCACATCCCCATCTGCATCTCCTCCTGTAACTCCTCACGTTTCTACCCTCTGCCTGTTCACTGTACCCCTTGCTTGCTCCTACACATTCTTTAAGACTCAGTTTAAGAAGTTTCTCCTGGAAAGTGATTCTTTATCTGCCAGTGCATTCTGTGTGCCTCTCTCACTTTATACTCTATTGAAATTGTCCCTTTCTGTGGCTCTCTACCTGCAGTGACTTGTGACTGAATCTAGGCAAGGACTGTGTCTTTTTCATTGCTTTAGTTCAAGTTCTTAGCCAGTATTTGGCAAATCACGGGCACTCTATATGGTCTCTTGAATAAATGAATGGATGAATATAGAAGAAAATGAACGAGTGAGTATTTTGGTGGTTTAGAGGTGTCTGCTGACAGGCTGTGGGAGGTACTGCAGTAAACAGGAGTTACATGCACCGGTGGCCCTGGTTTTGTTTGTTTGTTTGTGTTTTGTTTTGCTGCATCATTTTGTTCAGTCACTCAGTGGTGTCTGACCCTTTGTGATCCCATGAACTGCAGCACACCAGGCTTCCCCGCCCTTTACTATCTCCCAGAGCTTGCTCAAACTCATGTCCATTGAGTCAGTGATACCATCCAACCATCTCATCCTTTGTCGCCCCACCTTCTGCTCCTGCCCTCAGTCTTTCCCAGCATCAGGGTCATTTCCAATGAATTGGCTCTTCCCATCAGGTGGCCAAAGTATTGGCGCTTTAGGACTATTCTCCATCTTTATGCTCCAATAATATTATCTCTAATTACACAGGCTGCTCTCTCTGCCTGGAACAGCTTCCTTACTCTTTTCATGGGCTGGAAAAAGTGCATTCTCATCCCCAAAGTCTCAATCCAAATGCTTCCTCTTCTTCTCTGACTCCCTCTGTGATGTGAATACTGCCTGTGTGTTCTTTGTGCACAATTTCATGGTGGGAATCACCTTGATGTGCTGTGGTCCTTGGGGCCAGAGATTGCTCCTTTTTATCTCTCTATTCTTAGAAGCTTGTACAGGGCCTGGCATACAATAGGTGCTCAATAAATGGCTGTTAGTTGAAGGGATGAATGAATGACAAGCTGTGTGACTTTGCGTGTATTATTTCTCTTCCTTTCTCATTTGCAAGATTTTGAATTTATTCTTTAGCTATACTAGTGTATTTTTTTTTTTTCAAGAAAAAATAGATGTGTTGTCCTTTGATATCTCTTAGGGAATGAATTTTTAAAAAGCGTCTTCTATTTGCCTTATTAACTCTATTTCCTCAAGTGTGAGTCTTGTTTGTCTTCATTCTTTCTTGGTAATGTTTTTTCTCAACTATTTGACTACTCTTTGTTGTGCAGAATATTTATATTTCCTATTCCTTAAATACTTGTATGGGCAACTTTTGTCTCTTTCTTATGGCCTACCTCTGGTGATTGTTGGGGAAGAGTTGGATGTATTGGGAGGTGGGATGAACCGGTGGTTTTTCTTCTGGGCGAGACCCTACTTTGGGGAATAAGGAGCCTTTCGTCTCTCCTTCCCATGCTCACTGCTTCAGTCTGGGTGTGGGTGCTGCTGCTGCTGTCTGCCTAGGGAACCTCGGAAACGGAAAGACTGAGCCAACCTGCTTGTTCCCAAAACAGCTCCTCAGATAGGCCCTGACTAGTGCTCCAGAGACATTCCTTTCCTGTGTGTTTGATCTGGACTTGACCTTCTCCTGAACACTCCTTGACTCTACGGTATCATTTCCCACACTTATTTCTGGTGATGGTTTCCTCTGGTTTTGCTTTCTGTATTTCTAATCCTGTCTGATTTTGACCATTTGGAAACTTCTCAAAAGTCCTGGTCCCTTGATAGAGTTCTTTCTTGTTTTCCTACACTATTTTGGGTTTTTCCTTGTGTAACATACTTTCTTTATCCTTTCATGATATTTTAGGAGAGTGGGAAGGTAGATATACATGCTCAGTCCACCGTTCGGGACCAATCTTGTTTCTTTTTCCTAAGATTTTGCAGGCATTACATCTCATGATATGTTGTGAAGGGGTAATCCATATCATAGCCTAAAGATAGTTATGTTTATCTTTTAAACAGAACTTTAGAAGGCATCCCTGGTGGCTCAGTGGTAAAGGATCCACTGGCCAATGCAGGAGACATGGGTACCTTCCCTGATCCGGGAAGATCCCACATGCATCGGAGCAACTAAGCCCGAGCATCACAACTACTGACCCTGTGCTCTGGAGCCCGGGAGCCGCAGCTCCGGAGCCTGTGCTCCCCAACAAGAGAAGCCCCCGCACTGCAGCAGAGGGTAGGAGCCCCCCTCATGGCAAGGAGAGAAAAGCCCAAGTAGCAGTGAAGACCCAACACAGCCAAAAAATAAACAAATACACTTATAATAAAAAGAGCTTTAGAAATTACCTTAGCATCTGCCCATAAGTTAAACACAACAAAGAGTATCTCCACTTTTTCCCGCCATGACCGGAGTTACCCTTTGAAAATTACTTCCTTGCTGTGATCTGAAGAAAACCCCTTCTTCCTTCCAGACTTCCGAAAAATCTCAGCAGGATTTGTTCTCTTATTTGAGGCACCTGGGATCTCAGTGAGTGTGTCAGAAGGAGGAGGCAACATATTTTTAAGTCATTTTTATCTAGTAGCAGTTGCCAACAAAGGACTGTCTAGTCAAGGCTATGGTTCTTCCAGTGGTCATGTGTGGATGTGAGAGTTGGACTATAAAGAAAGCTGACTGCTGAAGAATTGATGCTTTTGAACTGTGGTGTTGGAGAAGACTCTTGAGAGTCCCTTGAACTGCAAGGAGATCCAACCAGTCCATTCTAAAGGAGATCAGTCCTGAGTGTTCATTGGAAGGACTGATGTTGAAGCTGAAACTCCAATACTTTAGGCAACTGATGTGAAGATCTGACTCATTTGAAAAGACCCTGTTGCTGGGAAAGATTGAAGGGGGGAGGAGAAGGGGACGACAGAGGATGAGATGGTTGGGTGGCATCACTGACTCAATGGACATGAGTCTGAGTAAGCTCTGGTGATGGACCAGGGGGGCCTGGCGTGCTGCCGTTCATGGGGTCACAAAGAGTCCGACACGACTGAGCGACTGAACTAAACTGAACTGAGCAGAGATCTTGTTCCTCTTCTGGTCATGACCAAGTAAGCTCCTATCAGACCAACCCTCTTAGAGATAACATTTATAAACTCCAGGTGAAATTATTTATGAAAACTACCCAGGGCTCTGGAAAGGCTGTGAGCACGGGTAGATACTATGCTATGAGCAGGCAGATGGGCGTGCTGACACATGAAGAAGGGAAGATCAGAGAGTCTTGCCTTATCACCTCCATGAGGATGGATACCCCGAGATGCCAAGAACTAGTTGGTGTGACTGGTTGCCGGCCTGTGGGCACGTCTCCTTGCTCCTGCCTCGGGGGCTGCTTCTCTGTCTCCCCCTGCCTCCAGTTCTCCTGTGGTCTTTCCTCTGCCAGCTCCAAGTCCTCACCGTCGAGAAGCCTTTTGGACTCTATCACCATCCTGAGATGTTTTGTTTGCTCACCCAGCCCTTACCTCTAAAATATCCTGAGTGCATTTCTGGCCTCACTCTTAGCACATATATTTAAAATGTCTGTTTTGTGGGTTCGTTCCTTGCCGGCAGGAATTCATCTTTTCATCCCCAGCGCCTGCAGTACTCGGCATAAAGTAGGTGCTCAATAAATGTTTGTTGCACGAGTGAATAAATAAATGGTTTAATGAGAGCCTGGGAGACTGTCTCCTGGTAAATAGTAATCTTGGCATGTCTGTGAGCATATAGATTTATTTTTCAATTCAATCTTAAGACACTTTCATTTTAAGATTTAGAGACAGACTGTTCTCCGTGAAAGAAAACATAGCTGTGTGCACAGGTGGCTAAAAGCTATGAATCTGCTATTTGACCTCATGGAGAAGCAAAACAGTGTAGAACTTGGTGTCAACAAAATGCAATCAATATCAGCATGAGTGTTATCAAGCCCCCAAGCACCTAAAAGCAGTGGGAATGCATATATGAGTCTGATGGGGGCCTGGGGAATGTTTCTGGTCAGCCTTTTGATTTGAGCATCTAACAAGTAAATCCAGTGGGGGACTTTGGAGCCTTGATCCCATTGAGCATGGCCATTCTGTCAGATGTGCCCTCTGTCTGGGCAGCCCGGGGCACAAAAGGGGAAAAGAGGAACACATGGCTGGTCCCAAACTAGAAAGAGCTTTCCTGTGAGAGGATATTGAGCTGTTTGATAAAGCCCAATATTACGCTTGAATTATGCTTGAATGCTCTAGTGAAAGTACATTGTTCCAAGGCACTCACCCTGGGCTGGGGTGGATCCGCTTTCTGCTGTTGCCTTCTGAGGTGGCATTGTGGGCTGTAATGATTTGTATTGTATTTATCAGCTGACAGGGTAATCCTGGGAACAGCAGGGGCGGAGGCAACCGAGGCGGACTTCTCAACCCTGCTAATTAAAACAATCCTTCCTCTCCCCATGAAGGCTAATGAGACAGAAAGAGAGCGGGCTAATGAAAATGTCACCACGAGATTGCCCACTCATTTTATTTATTAACTTAATGCTGTCACTCCCATTTTGGGGTCCTGCGAGAGAGAGAGATTTTTCAAATATTTGCTTGAAGACCCCTTCTGACGCATCACCACTCTGCATAACACGAGCTCTCACCAAGCACATCCTTGGTTGCTGTTATTCAGTCACTGATTCATGTCCAACTCTCTGTGACCCTATGGACTGTGGCCCGCCAGGCTCCTCTGTCCCTGGGATTCTCAGGCAAGAATACTGGAGTGGGTTGCCATTTCCTTCTCTGGGGGATCTTCCCGACCCAGGGATAGGGTCCGACTCTTCTGCATTCCAGGCAGATTCTTTACGACTGAGTCACCTGGAAGCCCGTGCTAATTAGTGGTCTGAAATTTCACATCCGGTTGTCAATAAATGACACTATTCTAGGAAGAGGGGTTTGCCTGTGCTCACTTTGAACAAAATAAAAATGAATCTGAATCCCTTTTCAGCATAATCCAAGAGGCCAGTTTGTTTATGAAAGCCTTGACCCCTGGGGGTGAGTGGCCAGTGAAGCTGGAGGAACCCCAAGGACACCGAGTGCTATTTAGAGAGATAAGTTCACTGCACTCGAGCAGATTGAACATTGATCCCATCAAGCGCTTGGTTCCGCCAAGATGGCGGAATTCAATTAATATCATATTTAATGGAGCCCAGCATGACCTGACCTGTCAATACCTTGAGGGCACCCCAGGGCCCTCCTGGTTCATTTCTACCCTTTGAATACTTGGTGATTTCAACTGATGACTTCATTAGCACCCACTGTCTATAAGACAGATGAAAAAGGAAGAGAGTCTTCACTTTGGCATAGATTCCATCAAGTGGGATTTTTATGCAGGGCAACCCCCTGAGTTTTTTTTGTTACCAGAGGGTATTTGTACAACAAGTGGACTGTGAGGTTTGGGGTCACCCATCCATCAGCAGCCAGCACTCATTCCCAGAGAGAACCCAGGCAGTGAAGAGAGGAAAGTCTGGTTATGGATTCGCCAGATATGTTCGTTTCCTCCAGCCACCATAACGAGCTGTCTCACACTGGATGGCTTGAAACGACAGAAATAGATTCTCTCACAGTTCTGGAGACCAGAGGTCAGAAGTTACGGTGTTGCTTTGAGAATCCTTGCAGCCTCTGGTGGCTCAGGTACTACTTGGTTTGTGACCCAATCATATCAGTCTTTGCCTCCATGGTCATATGACCTTCTCCTCTGTGTCTGTCTTTTCCTAGTCTTTAAAAAAAATGTTTATTTATGTACTTATTTGGCTGTGCCAGGGCTCAGTTGTAGCATGTGGGATCTTTAGTTGCAGCACGTGGGAGCTAATTCCATGACCAGGAATTGAACCTGGGCCCCTTGCACTGGGAGTGCAGTCGTGGCCACTGAGCCACCAGGGAAGTCTCTTCCTAGTTTTTCTTGTAAGGACACTTTTCATTCGACTTAGGCCCCATCCCCTAAATCTCATCTCAAGAGCCTTCGTTTAATTACATCTGTAAAGACCCATTTTCCAAGTAAGGTCACGCTCACAAGCTCTGGGGGTATGTCTTTCTGGGGGACACTATTCAATGAACTGTAGCAGAGTTGGACCAAATAAAGTTGAGTTGATCAGTTGGTCTGAGTCTATTAAAGCAGCATTTCCTGTTCTTGCATCAAGAAAGAATTTATGCCTCCACTTCTTTTTTCATGGCATGAAGATACATGCAGACTGATTTCTATAGAAAGAACACCCAGAAAAGAATACAACTTTTTTTTTAAAGAATACAACTTTTTAAAGACGTCAGCCACCATCTCTTTTTAAATATAATTTTCTTTCTTTCTTTCTTTATGGCTGTGCTGCGTCTTTGTTGCTGAGGGAGTTTTCTCTAGTTGCAGCAGGAGGGGGCTGCTCTCTAGCTCCAGAGCGTGGGCTTCTCACTGCGGTGCCTCTTCTCACTGTGGAGCACGGGCTCGAGGGCGCGAGGGCTCAGTGGTTGCAGCTCCCAGGCTCTAGATCACAGGTTCAATAGTTGAGACTCAGAACTTGGTTTCTCTGCAGCGCGTGGGGTCTTCCCTGATCAGGGCTCGAACCTGTGTCTCCTGCATTTGGCAGGCAGGTTCTTTACCACTGAGCCACCAGGAAAGCCTGATCACCATCTTTTTATTTCCATCATTCTATATTTCTTTTATTGAAATATATTTTCCTTTATTGAAATATATTCTATATTTCTTTTATTTTATATATATATATATATATAAAAAGTGAAGTACAGTTGGTTAACAATGTTGTGTTTCAGGTGTACAGCAAAGTGATCAGATATAGATATATATGTATGTATATATATGTATATCATATATTTTTAGATTCTTTTCTCTTATAGGTTATTACAAAAGATTGAGTATAGTTCCCTGTGTATATAGTTCAGTTCAGTTCAGTTCAGTCGCTCAGTCGTGTCTGACTCTTTGTGACCCCACGAATCGCAGCACGCCAGGCCTCCCTGTCCATCACCAACTCCCGGACTTCAGCCAGACTCACATCCATCGAGTCGGTGATGCCATCCAGCCATCTCATCCTCTGTCGTCCCCTTCTCCTCCTACCCTCAATCCCTCCCAGCATCAGAGTCTTTTCCAATGAGTCAGCTCTTCACATGAGGTGGCCAAAGTACTGGAGTTTCAGCTTTAGCATCATTCCTTCCAAAGAACACCCAGGACTGATCTCCCTTAGGATGGACTGGTTGGATCTCCTTGCAGTCCAAGGGACTCTCAAGAGTCTTCTTCAACACCACAGTTCAAAAGCATCAATTCTTCGGCGCTCAGCTTTCTTCACAGGCCAACTCTCACATCCATAAATGACCACAGGAAAAACCATAGCCTTGACTAGATGGACCTTTGTTGGCAAAGTAATGTCTCTGCTTTTCAAGATGCTATCTAGGTTGGTCATAACTTTCTTTCCAAGAAGTAAACGTCTTTTAATTTCATGGTTGCAATCACCATCTGCCGTGATTTTGGAGCCCAAGAAAATAAAGTCTGACACTGTTTCCACTGTTTCTCCATCTATTTCCCATGAAGTGATGGGACCAGATGCCATCATCTTCGTTTTCTGAATGTTGAGCTTTAAGCCAACTTTGTCACTCTCCTCTTTCACTTTCATCAAGAGGCTTTTTAGTTCCCCTTCACTTTCTGCCATAAGGGTGGTGTCAGCTGTGTATGTAGTAGGTCCTTGTTATATATATATTTATTTATATATAGTAGTGTGTCTATGTTAATCCCAAACTCCCAATTTTATCCCTCCCCGATCCCCTTTCTCCCTGGGTAACCATAAGTTTGTTTTTTATGTCTGTGGGTCTATTTCTGTGTTGTAAATAAGTTCGTTTGTATCTTTTCTCTTTTAAGATACCACATATAAGCGATATCATATATTTGTCTTTCTCTGGCTTACTTTGTTAGTATGATAATCTCTACGTCCATCCATATTGCCACAAAAAAATGTACATATCTTAATTTAAAAATGCTTTATTCCTGGAGAAAAGACAATCTCTTTAACAAGTGGTGCTGGGAAAACTGGTCAACCACTTGTAAAAGAATGAAACTAGAACACTTTCTAACACCATACACAAAAATAAACTCAAAATGGATTAAAGATCTAAACATAAGACCAGAAACTATAAAACTCCTAGAGGAGAACATAGGCAAAACAGTCTCCGACATAAATCACAGCAGGATCCTCTATGATCCACCTCCCAGAATTTTGGAAATAAAAGCAAAAATAAACAAATGGGACCTAATTAAAATTAAAAGCTTCTGCACAACAAAGGAAACTATAAGCGAGGTGAAAAGACAGCCTTCAGAATGGGAGAAAATAATAGCAAATGAAGCAACTGCCAAAGAATTAATCTCAAAAATATACAAGCAACTCCTGCAGCTCAATTCCAGAAAAATAAACGACCCAATCAAAAAATGGGCCAAAGAACTAAATAGACATGTCTCCAAAGAAGACATACAGATGGCCAACAAACACATGAAAAGATGCTCAACATCACTCATTATCAGAGAAATGCAAATCAAAACCACAATGAGGTACCATTTCACGCCAGTCAGAATGGCTGCTATCCAAAAGTCTACAAGCAATAAATGCTAGAGAGGGTATGGAGAAAAGGGAACCCTCTTACACTGTTGGTGGGAATGCAAACTAGTACAGCCACTATGGAGAATAGTGTGGAGATTCCTTAAAAAACTGGAAATAGAACTGCCATACGACCCAGCAATCCTACTGCTGGGCATACACGCTGAGGAAACCAGAATTGAAAGAGACACGTGTACCCCAATGTTCATCGCAGCACTGTTTATAATAGCCAGGACATGGAAGCAACCTAGATGTCCATCAGCAGACGAATGGATAAGAAAGCTGTGGTACATATACACAATGAAATATTACTCAGCCATTAAAAAGAATACATTTGAATCAGTTCTAATGAGGTGGATGAAACTGGAGCCTATTATACAGAGTGAAGTAAGCCAGAAAGAAAAACACCACTATAGTATGCTGCTGCTAAGTCACTTCAGTCGTGTCCGATTCTGTGCGACCCCATAGACGGCAGCCCATCAGGCTCCCCCGTCCCTGGGATTCTCCAGGCAAGAACACTGGAGTGGGTTGCCATTTCCTTCTCCAGTGCATGAAAGTGAAAAGTGAAAGTGAAGTCGCTCAGTCGTGTCCGACTCTGTGCGACCCCATGGGCTGCAGCCTCCCAGGCTTCTCTGTCCATGGGATTTTCCAGGCAAGAGTACTGGGGTGGGGCACCATTGCCTTACTAACGCATATATATGGAATTTAGAAAGATGGTAACAATAACCCTGTATGTGAGACAGCAAAAGAGACACAGATGTATAGAACAGTCTTTTGGACTCTGTGGGAGAGGGCGAGGGTGGGATGATTTGGGAGAATAGCATTGAAACATGTATAATATCATATGTGAAACAAATGGCCAGACCAGGCTCGATGCATGATATAGGATGCTCAGGGCTGGTGCACTGGGATGACCCAGAGGGTAGTATGGGGAGGGAGGTGGGAGAGGGTTCAGGATGGGGAACACGTGTACACTCGTGGTGGGTTCATGTTGTTGTATGGCAAAACCAATGCGATATTGGAAAGTAATTAGCCTCCAATTAAAATAGATAAATTCATATTAAAAAAAAAAAACTTTATTCCAAAAATATGCTGAACATCATCTGACCCTTCAGCAAGTTATAGTCTTTTTGCAATAATAACATCAAAGATCCCTGATCACAGATCACAGTAACAAATATAATAATAATGGAAAATTTGAAATGTTGTGGAAATTACCAAGATGACACAGAGACATGAAGTGAGACAAGCACAGTTGGAAAGATGACACCAATAGACTTGCTCAACACAAGGCTGTTGTAAGCCTTCAATTCCCCCCCCCCCAAAAAAAACCCCACTGTCTGCAATGCACAATAGAATGAGATCTGCCTGTAGAGGTGGCATCTCGTCAGGCAGGGAGAGAGAGACTCTTGGGAGACAGATATGGGAAGAAGACTTCCTCTTCATTTTACACCCTTTGTATCTTCTTCTGAATTTTGTGCCATGTGCCAGTAATACTTATTCAAAACACCAGTTACATAAAAAACTGAGGGACTTCCCTGGTGGCCCAGTGGTTGAGAATCTGCCTTGCAATGCAGGGGTCCACAGGTTAGATCCCTGATTGGGGAACTAAGATTCCACATGCTGTGGAACAACTAAACCTGCGCCACGACTAGGCACAATGGGAGATCCTGTGTGCTGCAATTAAGACCTGACACAGCCAAATAAATTAAACAAAAAAGATGAAAAGTCCTGTTATCATAAAAACTTCTCTAATCAGCATCTCCCCAGAAGCTGGACCTACTTTCTGAGTGCTCCTTTAACTGTTTGCATACTGCTCTCATGTTTATCACACCATTTTGCAATGGTGAAGTCAAGTGCGCCTTAGAAAGCATCACTACGAACAAAGCTAGTGGAGGTGATGGAATTCCAGTTGAGCTATTTCAAATCCTGGAAGATGATGCTGTGAAAGTGCTGCACTCAATATACCAGCAAATTTGGAAAACTCATTAGTGCCCACAGGACTGGAAAAGGTCAGTTTTCATTCCAATCCCAAAGAAAGGCAATGCCAAAGAATGTTCAAACTACTACACAATTGCATTCATCTCACACGCTAGTAAAGTAATGCTCAAAAATCTCCAAGCCAGGCTTCAGCAATAGGTGAACTGTGAACTTCCAGATGTTCAAGCTGGTTTTAGAAAAGACAGAGGAACCAGAGATCAAATTGCCAACATCTGCTGGATCATGGAAAAAGCAAGAGAGTGCCAGAAAAACATCTAGTTCTGCTTTATTGACTATGCCAAAGCCTTTGACTATGTGGAACACGATAAACTGTGGAAAATTCTGAAAGAGATGGGAATACCAAACCACCTGACCTGCCTCTTGAGAAATTTGTATGCAGGTCAGGAAGCAACAGTTAGAACTGGACATGGAACAAAAGACCGGTTCCAAATAGGAAAATGAGTATGTCAAGGCTGTATATCGTCACCCTGCTTATTTAACTTCTATGCAGAGGACATCATGAGAAACGCTGGGCTGGAAGAAGCACAAGCTGGAATCAAGATTGCCGGGAGAAATATCAATAACCTCAGATATGCAGATGACACCACCCTTCTGGCAGAAAGTGAAGAGGAACTAAAAAGCCTCTTGATGAAAGTGAAAGAGGAGAGCGAAAAAGTTGGCTTAAAGCTCAACATTCAGAAAACTAAGATCATGGTATCTGGTCCCATCACTTCATGGGAAATAGATGGGGAAACAGTGGAAACAGTGTCAGACTTTATTTTCTTGGGCTCCAAAATCACTGCAGATGGTGACTGAAGCCATGAAATTAAAAGACGATTACTCCTTGGAAGAAAAGTTATGACCAACCTAGATAGCATCTTTTAAAGCAGAGACATTACTTTGCCAACAAAGGTCCGTCTAGTCAAGGCTATGGTTTTTCCAGTGGTCATTTATGGATGTGAGAGTTGGACTGTGAAGAAAGCTGAGCACCAAAGAATTGATGCTTTTGAACTGTGGTGTTGAAGAAGACTCTTGAGAGTCCCTTGGACTACAAGGAGATCCAACCAGCCCATTCTAAAGGAGATCAGCCCTGGGTGTTCTTTGGAAGGAATGATGCTAAAGCTGAAACTCCAGTACTTTGGCCACCTCATGCAAAGAGTTGACTCATTGGAAAAGACTCTGATGCTGGGAGGGATTGGGGGCAGGAGGAGAAGGGGACGACAGAGGATGAGATGGCTGGATGGCATCACCGACTCGATGGACGTGAGTTTGAGTGAACTCTGGGAGTTGGTGATGGACAGGGAGGCCTGGCGTGCTGCGATTCATGGGGTTGCAAAGAGTCGGACATGACTGAGTGACTGAACTGAACTGATGTACTCCTAGAGCCAGACATCCTGGAGTGCAAAGTCAAGTGGGCCTTAGGAAGCATCACTACGAACAAAGCTAGTGGAGGTGATGGAATTCCAGTTGAGCTATTTCAAATCCTAAAAGATGATTTTGTGAAAGTGCTTCACTCAATATGCCAGCAAATTTGGAAAACTCAGCAGTGGCCACAGAACTGGAAAAGCTAAGTTGCTTCAGTCGTGTCCGACTCTGTGTGACCCCATAGACGGCAGCCCACCAGGCTCCCCCATCTCTGGGATTCTCCAGGCAAGAACACTGGAGTGGGTTGCCATTTCCTTCTCCAATGCAGAAAAGTGAAAAAGTGAAAGTGAAGTCGCTCAGGCGTGTCCGACTCTTCGAGACCCCATGGACTGCAGCCTACCAGGCTCCTCCATCCATGGGAGTTTCCAGGCAAGAGTACTGGAGTGGGGTGCCATTGCCTTCTCCGAACTGGAAAAGGTCTGTGTTAATTCCAATCCCAAAGAAAGGCAATGCCAAAGAATGTTCAAACTACTGCACAATTGCACTCATTTCAGACACTAGCAAAGTAATGCTCAAAAATTCTCCAAGCCAGGCTCAACAGTATGTGAACCATGAGCTACCAGATGTTCAAGCTGGTTTTAGAAAAGGCAGAGGAACCAGAGATCAAATTGCCAACATCCGTTGGATCATCAAAAAAGCAAGAGCATTCCAGAGAAACATCTACTTCTGCTTTATTGACTATGTCAAAGCCTTTGACAGTGTGGATCACAGCAAACTGTGGAAAATTCTTAAAGTGATGGGAATACCAGATCACCTGATCTGACTCCTGAGAAATCTATATGCATATCAAGAAGCAACAGTTAGAACTGGACATGGAACAACAGACTGGGGCCAAATCAGCAAAGGAGTATGTCAAGGCTGTATATTGTCACCGTGCTTATTTAACTTATATGCAGAGTACATCATGCAAAATGCTGGGCTGGATGAAGCACAAGCTGGAATCAAGATTTCCAGAAGAAATATCAATAACCTCAGATATGCAAATGATACCACCCTTATGGCAGAAAGCAAAGAAGAACTAAAGAGCCTCTTAATGAAAGTAAAAGAGGAGAGTGAAAATGTTGGCTTAAAACTCAACATTAAGAAAACTACGATTATGACATCTGGTCCCATCACTTCATGGCAAATAGATGGGGAAACAGTGTAAACAGTGACAAACTTTATTTTTGGGGGCTCCAAAATCACTGCAGATGGTGACTGCAGCCATGAAATTAAAAGATGCTTACTCCTTAGAAGAAAAGCTATGACCAACCTAGACAGCATATTAAAAAGAAAAGACATTATTTTGCCAACAAAAGTCCATCTAGTCAAAGCTATGGTTTTTCCATTAGTCATGTATGGATGTGAGATTTGGACTATAAAGAAAGCTGAGCACTGAAGAATTGATGCTTTTGAACTGTGGTGCTGGAGAAGACTCTTGAGAGTTCCTTGGACTGCAAGGAGATCCAACCAGTCCATCCTAAAGGAAATCAGTCCTAAATATTCATTGGACAGACTGATGCTGAAGCTGAAACTCCAATACTTTGGCTACCTGATGCGATAAACTGACACACTGGAAAAGACCCTGATGCTGGGAAAGATTGAAGGCAGGAGGAGAAGGGGATGACAGAGGATGAGATGGTTGGATGGCATCACCGACTCAATGGACATAAGTTTGAGTAAGCTCCAGGAGTTGGTGATGGACAGGGAGGCCTGGCATGCTGCAGTCTATGGGGTTGCAAAGAGTTTGACATAACTGAGTGACTGAACTGGACTGATGTACTTCTAGCCTCTAGAGTGTAGGTAACAGCGTGGGCTGAGACCATGTAGACCAGAAAGGCAGTCAGCGTGTGTGTGTGATGAGATGCTCAGGCATATCAGACTCTTTGCCATCCCATGGACTCCAGCCCACCAAGCTCTTCTATCCATGGGATTTTCCAGGCAAGAATACATGAGTGGATTGCTAGTTCCTCTTCCAGGGGGATCTTCCCAATCCAGGAATCAAGCGCATGTTTCTTAGGTGTCCTGCGTTGGCAAGCGGATTCTTTCCTGCTAGTGTCACCTGGGGAGCCTGACAGTCAGCACCTGCAGGTTGAAATTCAAGGCAGAGCGTGGAAAGAAGTAGATCTGGAGGAAGGATTCTTGGACGCCATGATAGGAGCCTCTGGATTTTGTATGAGGGCAGTGGGAAGCCCGTAAAAAGGATATGATGAAATTTAGAAAGATCACCCTAAAGGGGGAAATGAGTGTATAGTATTTCACTATATAGATATAATAGAGGTAAATAAATCTCAAGAGTATAGGTAATCATAAAATGTAGTAAAGTAATTAGAAAGTGATGAGTTTTAGGTATTCATTGGTTTTTTTATTGCCTTTGTTTTTAATTGTTGTTAGTTGCTTAGTCGTGTCCGACTGTTGTAGGCCCAGGACTGTAGCCCACCAGGCTCCTCTGTCTATAAGACTTCCCAGGCAAGAATACTAGAGTGGGTTGCCATTTCCTTCTACATCTCATTTAATTGTAGCCTTATATAATTTAATTCTATTAATGACTTGCAAAATTTCTGAATATTTAACTATCAGCTCTGATGAGCTGGAACACATGGGCTCTACATACCATTTGGTATCCATATATGTGTATTTTAGGAGAATGTAATCACCACTGCATTGTAGACCTTCAGGGAAAAGAGGATGTCCAAGTTCCCCTTTGTTTTGTGGGGTCAGGGAGGTATGGTCAATAATCTTAAATAAAGGCTAAGGAAGAAGTTGAATGTAATGATTGTCAGCACTGAGTCCAACCCTAGGCTTCAAAGACCTGGAAGATGTAGGTGGTAACTGCTAAGCCAACAAGGGACTTCTGGATGCGGGCATGTGGGATCACCATTCCCTATTTCGTCACCTGCTTAAATCACTGGTTTGGGCTCCCCTCCTCCAGGAAGTGCCCTGATTAAACCCATATAAGCAGCTGGAACATCTTCCTTCACATCTGAGCTCTGTGCTGAGAGATTCCACTCTTTGTGGTCTGATTCAGTCTCTCCAATTCATGCTCATCTAAATCAGTTTTGTTACAGTTCCAACTCTCAGTCTGGGTAATATGCCCTAATCTACATGTCCAGAGCTGGCATCTCTCTTGGTCCTTGATCCTATGATGCAGTGATCTAGATCACCACTCAGGAAGAATGGAGCATCTCACTATCATCACCATCAGCATCATCAACATCAACACTTATCATCATCATCAACACCATCACCATCATCAACATCAGCACCATCATCAGCATCAATACCATCACCATCATCAACATCAGCACCATTGTCAACATCAACACCATCACCATCATCAACACCATCACCATCATCAACATCAACACCATCATCAGCATCAATACCATCACCATCATCAACACCATCAACATCAACACCATCGTCAGCATCAACACCATCAACATCAACACCATCATCAACATCAACACCATCATCAGCATCAACACCATCACCATCATCAACACCATCAACATCAACACCATCCTCAATATCAACACCATCATCAACATCAACACCATCATCAACATCAACACCATCACCATCATCAACACCATCAACACCAACACCATCCTCAATATCAACACCATCATCAACATCACCATCATCATTAGCGATAACATCATCCTCAATTTTGTCACCATCATTATCATCAGTGGGGACTGTCTCTATCATCACCCAGAGCAGCAGTAACAATAATAAGAGCTCACATTTCCTGGGTTCTTTCTATGGGCCAGGCAGTAGTTTTAAGGTGCATTCTTGCATCAGTTCAGTTCAGTTCAGTCACACAGTCGTGTCCGACTCTTTGCAACCCCATGGACTGCAGCACGCCAGGCCTCCCTGTCCATCACCAACTCCCGGAGCCCACCCAAACTTATGTCCATCGAGTCGGTGATGCCATCCAACCATCTCATCTTCTGTCGTCCCCTTCGTCTCATGCCCTCAATCTTTCCCAGCATCAGGGTCTTTTCAAATGAGTCAGCTCTTTGCATCAGGTGGCCAAAGTATTGGAGTTTCAGCTTCAACATCAGTCCTTCCAATGAACACCCAGGACTGATCTCCTTTAGGATGGACTGGTTAGATCTCCTTGCAGTCCCAAGGGACTCTCGAGTCTCTTACAGCACCACAGTTCAAAAGCATCAATTCTTTGGCGCTTAGCTTTCTTTATAGTCCAAAGCTCACATCCATACATGACCATTAGAAAAACCATCCTCATAATAACCCCACAAGGGTAGGTATTGACGTTATCTCCATTTTATAGATGAGAAAACTGAGGCTCAGAGAGGTATAGCAGCTTACCTGAAGTCACACTACTGGTAAGCAGTGGAGCCAAGAGTCAGACCTTAGCTGGGCTGATGCCAAAGCCCACACCTTAATTTTTATCCAGTAGCTACATAATAATGATTAGCAATTAGATTATACTTGAGGATTTAAAGTATCTTCATATTCATCATCTCATTTGCTTTCACCACATGAGGCCATCATTATTCTTGTTGTCATTTGAGAGTCTGACATCTGAGGCTTAGAGAGGTGAAGGGACTTTAAAATCCCACAGTTGGCAGGTGGTAGAGTGGTTCTTGAACCTAGGTCTTGAAACCTGCAGGCTGTGTGGGCTGCCACTTTCTGAGGTCTGGGTCATTCTTCTTCAGCAAATATCTCCCGGATATGGCGCTTTTGATGCAAGCCTGTGTGTGTTCTCAAAATAGCTGTTGAGTGACAGTCTGACTCCTTGATTGGAGCTGGCAAAGACCACCGTGTCCATCACCATCACCCTTCTCTCCTTGCCTCTTCACCCCCACTCCCTCCTCTGCACCCTAAACACACAACACTGGAGTTGGTGGGACCACATGCTTTCGTTTTCCAAGTGAAGTGTGTTGAGCACCTTACCCCATAAATCTGCTGTGTGCGTGTTTCTTTGGGAGCAGGGGGAAAGGAGGCTGGGGACCGGGTATTCTTATGCAATTCTACTCATTATTTACGCAGACAAGGAGATATTTCAGTAAAGCTGCACTCAACTCTGAGTGACAAGGTATCTCTCTGCAGTGCAAGGTTCAGGGAAATTGTAGTGAAGTTGACAGCTTTTTAATGTACAGTTGCTATTCCGCTGAAAGACGGCATGTTTTTATTTTGGAAGTACAAGATGACCTGTTTATTAGCTGTGATTCCAACTGAGTTTACATGCTTAGAAACACAAAGGCAGAAAGAGCAGCAGGTTTCTCTGGGGGAGGGCCACAGACTCTTCCCCGCTCCCCCCGCCACACATAAGAAGACATACAACACCGAGGGTTGGGAATTGAGTTGGATGTATTTTCCTCGAAATGACAGCCTACCATGGAATCATGGGAAAAAGTTGCCAATTGCCTTAATCACCCTCCCCAGGGGTAACCAGGAAGTGCTCCGGCGCCTCTATGCCGGGAGGACTAGCGAGCAGTGAGGTCTGGGGAGACAAACCACCCGGGTGTCTGACCTGGAAACCTGCACTTTTTCTTCAGTGACAAGGCTTAGGGTCTGGCATGCTTGGACTCCTGTTCCTCCAAATAGGACTGCTGGACCAGCAGCGTCCGTATCCCTGGGCACTTGTTGGAAACACAGAATGTCAGCTCCCATCCCAGGCCGATAAATCAGAATCTGCGTCTCTAATGAGGTCCCAGGTGAGGGGTGCATGCATCCTAGGTTGAGAAGAGATGACCCAGAGTCCCCTCCACCCATCACCCAGGCTGAGTGAAATTCTGTTGCTGGGGTCATTCATTTGCTCAGCACACAATTATTTGCCATTTGCTATGTGCCAGGAGCCAACTTAGGTGCTAGGAATACAGAGAATAAGGTGGAAAAGAACCCCCGATCTTTTTTAGGGAGCTTGCTAGCCAGCCAGATGTGAAGCCAGATGTGGAATGAGAAATCACAAGTAGGATGGATCATGAAACCATCCTTACCCAGACAGCACAGTATTTGCATCTTATTGGGATTGCAACCAGCAGAATTTATCCAGGGACTTTGCTGGTGGTCCTCCGGTTAAGGCTTCACCTTCCAATGCAGGGAGTGTGGGTTCGATCCCTGGTGGAGGAGTTAAGATCCCACACCCCTGGTGGCCAAAAAACCAAAAAACATAAAACAGAAGCAATTTGTAACAAATTGAATAAAAACTTAAAAATGATCCACACCAAAAGTAAGGAAAAATCTTTAGCAAAAAATTTATTCAAATGAGAAAAAAATCTGTGTTCCAGTTTGTGCTGCCTCATTTCATTTTGCATATTAAACCTTATCTTAGACTATTTTGTACTGGAATGTTTTTTTATTGATGTGAAATACATGTAATTAACCATCTGAAGGATATAATTCAGTCACATTTAGTGTATTCATAATGTTTTTCAACTACCACCTCCTTGTACCCACTAGGCAGTCAGTCTCCACTCCCTTCTCCCCTCATCTCCTGATAACCTCTCATCTGCTTGCTGTCTATGGATTTGCCTATTCTGGATTCTTTTGCTTGGCATAGTGTTTTCCAGGTTCATCTACATAATGTTGTTCAGTCGCTCAGTCATGTCCGACTCTTTGTGACCCCACGGACTGCAGCACGCCAGGCTTCCCTGTCTTTCACCATCACCTGGAGCTTGCTCAGACTCAGGTCCATCAAGTCGGTAATACCATCCAACCGTCTCATCTTCTATCATCCCCTTCTCCTCCCGCCTTCAGTCTTTCCCAGAATCAGGGTCTTTTCTAATGGGTCGGCTCTCCACATCAGGTGGCCAAAGTACTGGAGTTTCAGTTTCAGCATCAGTCCTTCCAATAAATATTCAGGGTTGATTTCCTTTAGGATAGACTGGTTGGATCTCCTTGCAGTCCAAGGGACTCTTAAGAGTCTTCTCCAACACCACAGTTCAAAAGCAGCAATTCTTCGGTGCTCAGCTTTCTTTATGGTCCACCTGTCACATCCATACATGACTACTGGAAAAACCATAGCCTTGACTATAAGGACCTTTGTTGGCAAGGTCATGTCTCTGCTTTTTAATATGCTGTCTAGGTTTGTCATACCATACGTTGGTACTCCATTCCTTTTTAATGGCTGAGCACTATTCCATTGTAAGTATGAACTACAGTTTACTTATCCACTTATTCATTTTGTTTTTTAAAATTAATATTGTTTTAAAAATTATTTATGTATTTCTGGCTGCACTGGGTCTCGGCTACTGCACGCGGGCTTTCTCCAGTTGCAGGGCTCGGGCTTCTCACTGCAGTGGTTGCTCTTGGTGCGGAGCACAGGCTGTGGGCGTGAGGACTTGGTGGTTGTGGCGCATGGGCTTTAGCTGCCCTCAGCACATGGAATCTTCCCCGAAACTCGTGTTCCCTGCCTTGGCAGGTGGACTCTTAACCACTGGGCCACCAGGGAGGGCCTCCACTCATTTGTTGATGGACATTCATGTTCATTAAAAAGAAATCTTTCAGTTTAAAATCGGCCTCTGTTGGGAATTCCCCTGGCGGTCCAGTGGTTCAGATGCCACACTTCCATGGCAGGAGGCAGGGGTTCAATCCCTGGTTGGGGAACTCAGATCTTGCAGGCTGTGCAGTGAGAAAAACAATAACAATAAACAAAGTAAAGTAAAATAGGCCTGTGTCTTTCCCTGCATGAAACAGATCACCTTGGGGAGCTTTGTGAGGCAACGATGCTCATTTTGGATTATTATGTTATCAAAGTGTCAGTTGTTGTCACTTATATGAGTCTGGAAGGGTCAAATCAGAGCATTACCTGGAGAACAGGACTACAGGTTACATTCGTGGGGCTCCTGGACGTGCTCGAATGGTAGATACTGGCACTTGAACACCACCCATTTGGGTGTGCAAAGGATGAATTTTGCAGCCGCAACACTGCATGAAGTCAGTGGCAGTTCTGGGCCCTTCCCCATTATATTCACCCAACACTGAATCAACAGCCATTTATCGAGGGTCAGCTCTGCCCTGGGCCCTGGATAGACGACAGCAGGCCTCCAGGGTTTCTCTGTAAAATGCCTGGAAGACTCCGGGAGGAAAGCTGGGAAGCCCACCTGGGGGAAGGGCCCCAGCGGGCCCCTCATTGGGCTCTGAAGACACCCTGCCCCCTCCCGCTGTCTATTTATGACAGAGTTGGGGGGGCCTGTGGCTCTGAGGGAAATCAGCTTGAAAATGAAAGCCCTGGGCATCAGTGCGAGCAGAGGAAGAAGGTATTTGTGGGGATAAGGTGCTCAGATGGAGCTTTCCGGCCTGTAAGCACAGAGCCACCTGCAGCCAGAGACACAAATGCCACATCTGGAAAGATATCAGCCTAATCCACAGCTTGTCATTTGGGCAGGAAGTATTCGCTCTCCTTGGAGGATCTTCCTAATTATGGGCTGGATTTGTGCCAGGAAAGCCGAAAGAGAGGGAAATAATGTGGCAGCGCACACGCAGCACAGCCACGCCCCAGACCCAACCCGCTGTCCTCATCCCACCCCCGGGAAGGCCACCCTGCCGGTGATCCTGGCTGTGGACCCCTGAAAAGCTTCACAGTTTAAATCCACGGGGATGTGTGTTGCAAATCATTTGTTGCTACTGGGGAAAAACTGACTTTTGCAAGTCATTGCTTTTTTGGTCCTTAGCAAATTGTGGTGAAATACACATAGCATTTACCATCTTACCCATTTAAAAATATGTATGTATGTATGTATTTGGCTACGGTGGCTCTTAGCTTTGGCATACAGTACTCTCAGTTGTGACATGTGGATCTAGTTCCCCAATCAGATTGAACCTGTGAAAGTGAAAGTCACTCAGTCGTGTCTGACTCTTTTCGACCCCATGGACTATACAGTCCATGGAATTCTCCAGGCCAGAATATTGGAGTGGGAAGCCTTTCCCTTCTCCAGGGGAACTTCCCAACCCAGGGATCAAACCCCTGCATTTAGGAACATAAAGTCTTAGCCACTGGACCATGAGGGGAGTCCTCATCTTACCCATTTTTAAGTATGTGAAATACATTCCCGTTCTTGTCCAACAGTCACCATCCATCTCCAGAACTTTTTCTTCCTCCCAAATTGAAACTGTCCCCACCGAGAGGCAAATATTGTCAGGCCTCACATGGTTATGCTAACCATGAAGGACCTTTCTGACTTAATTGCTGTAAATGATCATCATAGTGGAGACTTTCCTCAAGACCTAGGTGTGTCCCCAGGCACTGTGAGAACTCGTAAACCTGACCTACACAGTGGCCGTGTGAGCAGCTGATTGGCTCTTTTCTTTTGCAACTAGACATGGAATTGCACCAAAAGGATTATCCTGCAGTTGACTGAGGGCTCTGCTCTGTGTCGGGGAGTGTGCTGAAAGATGTATGGGCATCACCTCGTTCAGGCTGATCTTTCAGCAGCCTCGTGACATAGGAATTAGTTCTTCCACTTTATAGAGGCTCCACCAGTGTAGATGACAAGCCCCCAAAGTCTCAGAGTCAGTAAAATAGGGGAGCCGGTAAAATAGGGGAGCCGGTATACAAACTCGAGCCAGAATCGACACTCTGCTGCTGATTCTGCATTGTGTTTTTCCCCCTTAAAGTCAACTAAGGGGGGACTTCCCTGGTGGTCCAGTGGTTAAGACTCTGGACTCCCAATGCAGGGGGCCTGGGTCCCATCCCTGGATGGAGAACTAGATCCCACAGACTAAGACCCCGCATGCCACAACTAAGACCTGACACGGCTAAATAAATATTTTTAAAAAAATCAACTAACGAGTGAAATCTGTTGTGGAACATGGCTGAAGGTGGCCCGCCTCTATCAATTAGCTGCTGCTAAGCTGCTAAGTCACTTCAGTCGTGTCCAACTCTGTGCAACCCCATAGACGGCAGCCCACCAGGCTCCCCTGTCCCTGGGATTCTCCAGGCAAGAACACTGGAGTGGGTTGCCATTTCCTTCTCCAATGCATGAAAGTGAAAAGTGAAAGTTAAGTTGCTTAGTCGTGTCCGACTCTAGCGACCCCATGGACTGCAGCCCACCAGGCTCCTCCATCCATGGGATTTTCCAGGCAAGAGTACTGGAGTGGGGTGCCATTGCCTTCTCTATCAATTAGCACCTTGTCTCTACTGCAGGGATGCAGAGAGCAAACTAGGTCAGATTAATTGATCCTTTTCTATTTCAGGGGACCCCTCTCAAGGGGAAAAAAGCCATATATTATCTCATTCCAGGGCTTCCCAGGTAGCTCAGTGGTAAAGAATTTTCTGGCAAAGGCAGGAGACACAGGAAATGCTGGTTTGATCCCCAGGTAGGAAAGATCCCCTGGAGGAGGAAATGGCAACCCACACCAGTATTTTTGCCTGGAGAACTCCATGGACAAAGGAGCCTGGTGGGCTATAGTCCATGGGGTTGCAAAAGAGTCAGACATGGCTGAATGATTGAGCCACGCACATTCTCATTCCAGTTTCAAGCCTAGTAAATTATTGAGAGCAACTCACCCTGTGAAGCTGCAGAGGACTTATCCGCCCCCACCCGCCATCCCCCCCACCACGAGGAGATAACCTCTCCTGCTCCCCGGGGAGAGTGACCTCTCCCCCCGCCCCACCCAAAGCAGGGTGCAGACATGGCTCTGGTCTGCCCAGGATGGTACGCCCGCTGCACCCAGCGAGCCCTCCCTGCGTGTGCTCTAAACTCCCCCTCCCCTTAAACTCACACTAAGCTGCTGACAGCAGCGAACACGAGGACTTCAAATGCCTGTGCGATGTACATGTCAAAAGAGCGGGTTTCTAGAAAGCTGAATGGGAGAACACACCAGAAAATGGGGCCGATGAAGGAATCCACCTGCCTCTTCTTCAATGCCCGGCCCTAGAATGTTTCTTCGTAAACATGTGCAGCATTCAAAGGATCTCCACTGAAGGGAAAGACCAACTTTAGGAGCGCAGGTTCCACGGCCGTGGGGTTATTGGTTTCACAGCCAGACACTGTATAAGGCAGTGAGGGGCCGCCGGGGGAGGCAGCCACTGTTAGCGTGGTGACACCGTTATGTGCTTTCTTTGGGAGGGCGGCTTAATTAGACGACAACGTGGAGGTGCTGGCTGTGTGCAGGGTGATACTGGCCTCCTGGGCGGAGGGCTTGTTTAGGTTTCTGGTTTAACTCAGAAATGAGGAAAGAGAAAAAGCTCAGATTGTAGTGGATCAAGAACACATACACGCACTATGCGTGCAACAGAAAGCTCAGCATGACCCTGGGAAGACTGAGGAGGGGAAGAATGGAAGGGCCCTGCATTCACCTGGATTCAGTATAACACATTGCTCTTGACAAACCTCTCTCGTGCGTACATTGCATCAAGCAGTGTAATGCTGTGTTTAAGGCAGAGCTTGACTCCGACAGACAGACAGACCTGGTTTTGAAGTTCAGCCCCACCCCTTCTAGCTGCCTGACTTTGGGCAGGTATTTAATCAACCTTTCAACGTCTCTAAGCCTCCTTCTTTTTTTTTTTTAAATTATTTATTTGGCTGTGCTGGGTCTTAATGGCGGCATATGGCATATTGTTCCCCAACTAGGGATTGAACCCAGGTCCCTGTGTTGGGAGCGCAGAGTCTTAGCTACTGGACCACCAGGGAAGTCCCACCTCTATCTTTGTGTAAAGCTGGGACAGTCCTACCTGCCACCTGGGGTGGCTGTCAGGCTCAGCTGGGGACATGTAAGACAGTAAGCACTTGGCAGGTTCTTGAAACTTGTTTCCTGGTGACAAGGCACAGTGGGGGACAGAGGTGAATGAAGGATCCCAGGCCCTCACCTCTTGATAGATCGAGAGACAGACCTGTCTGACTAATGCCAAGGTCATGGGAAAAGTCCAACAAATGGGACGTGAACCAGGACAGGACAGCTGGAGGGGGTAATCAGAGAAGGGGGGCCTTTTTATTAGGGGGCAGTCTGGAGGTTCGTTTTAACAGTTTCCTCTCTTTGTCACTTAAGTATTATTGTCATCAATAAAATTCACGCATTTTAAGCATCCAGTTTGGTGAGTTCTGGTAGCTGTGTGCAGTCACATGACCTCCCTCACGGTTAAGATGTGGGACCATTTTCTTTCCCTTAAAAGCTCCCGTGTGCCCCTTCACACGGCATCGCCTTTCCTCTTCCTGGTCCCAGGCGATCTCAGATTGCTCTCTGCCAATAGAGTTCTGTTTTCCCTAGAATTTTGTATGAAAGGCACTGCCAGTTTAGTCTTTGGTGTCTGACATTAGCACAATGCACTTGTAATTCATCTGTGTTGCAGCATGCATCTGTGCTTCCTTCTCTTTTATTGCCAAGTGGTTTTCCATCGTATGGATGTACCACAGTTTGTCTATCCCTTCACCGGCTGATGCATGTTTGGGTTGCGGCCAGTTTGGGACTACTACGAATAATTCTGTGATGAACAGCCACACACATGTTTTTGTGTAGGCAGATATTTTTATTTCTCTTGGGTAAATACGTAGGAGTGGGAGCTGGGTTACATAATAAGTACAACACTTATGAGTGTCTTGGAGAAGGAAATGGCAACCCAGTCCAGTATTCTTGCCTGGAGGATTCTGTGGACAGAGGAGCCTGGGGGGCTACAGCCCATGGGGTCACCGAGAGTCAGACATGACTGAGTGACTGACACTTCATGTGGTTTCCCAAAGGAGCCACAGCATTCTGCATCCTCACCAGCAGCGGACGAGAGCTCTGGGTGCTCTGTATTCTCACTCATGCTTGCTATTGTCAACATTTTTAAATTTGATGCCTGAGTTTTGGAGGATACTTAAGAGTTTGGTAGGCAAATGAGTTGGGGGGGATATTCCAGGTAAAGGAAACAGCACCTGGAGAATCAGGGAGACAAGAAGGATGCTGTGTGTGAGAGCTGCTAGGGAAAACGGGTGGGGCCTGGGAGTGTGGAATTTGGGAGAGATGACTGTAAAATGTGGGCATATGCTGGATGTGGGCCTAGATTGTGAATAATGAAAGCATTGACAACACTGCTGCTGCTGCTGAGTCGCTTCAGTCGTGTCCGACTCTGTGCGACCCCAGAGACGGCAGCCCACCAGGCTCCCCTGTCCCTGGGATTCTCCAGGCAACAACACTGGAGTGGGTTGCCATTTCCTTCTCCAATGCATGAAAGTGAAAAGTGAAAGTGAAGTTGCTCGGTCATATCTGACTCTTAGTGACCCCATGGACTGCAGCCTACCAGGCTCCTCCGTCCATGGGATTTTCCAGGCAAGAGTACTGGAGTGGGGTGCCATTGCCTTCTCTGATTGACACTAGCTCCCATCAAGTCCTAAGCTTCTGTGAGATGAGTCCCCTTCTACAAATGAGGACATGGAGGCGTGATTCATTCATATCTTGCATCCAAGGACTTACCTGGTAGTTTAGTGGATAAGACTCCATGCTCCCAATGCAGGGGGCCCGGGTTCGATCCCTAGTGGGGTAACTAAGATCCCATGAACTCCAGCTAAGCCCGTGCACCACAACTGCCTAGCTCACACACTCTAGAGCCAGCGTGCCACAACCAGAGAGGCACGTGTGCTGCAATGAAGACCCAATGCAGCCAAAACAAAACAAAACAACCCTCCAAATAGCTATTCACATAGCTAGTAGCTGTAGCTGTCCAGGCCGTGTGCTTAAACCATTATACCACACTGCCTGCCTGGAGATCTTAGTTCTGGCCCTACACTTTAAAAAGTTTGAAATAAAGACGTGAAATGAAAGGAACCGATTTTTTTTGCAAGACCACCAGGCTGCAGAATGTCAATAGATCGGAGGCCAGGAGACCCAGGGGAGGTCACCGCGGCTGTGCAGGGGAGAGGCGAGAGGTCTTAGGTTAAGTCAGTACTGTGGGGATGGCTTAGGGAGTTACTTAGGAATTCCCTGATTGAGGGTGGAGGGCAAGGGAAAGAAGTTGAAGGTGGATATAAAATTTTGGTTTGGATACCTGAGTCAATGATGGTAAATCTAAGCGAAATAGAAAATTCCAGAGTGGGAGCAGGTCTGCAGAAAGATGGTGAATTTGGTTTGGACTTGTGGATGTGGGCCATGGGTCTGACACAAACTGTGGTCTTTTGGTGCTAGTGGTTTTAATGCTCACAGGAAGGGCAAGAAGTCCTGGGGTATTCGGTGATGTATAGTTTTCTGGAAAATAAATAATAACATATATTAATAATTATAAGTAATGCTATATTCATTATTTATGTAATTGGCCATGCTGAGTCTTTGTTGCTGTGCATGGGCATTCCTCTAGGCTCAGTGAACGGAGGCTACTCCGCTGTGGTGTGTGGACTTCTCGTTGCAGTGGCTTCTCTGGCTGCAGAGCACAGGCTCTAGCGTGTGCAGGCTTTGGTAGTTCCCGTGACCGGCTTAGTAGTTGTGGCTTACACGCTTAGTTGCTCTTAGTTGCAAGTGGGATCCTCCCGGACCAGGAATTGAACCCATGTCTCCTGCACTGGCAGGTGGATTCTTTACCACTGAACCACCAGGGAAGCCCCTGCTGCTTCTGTCTTGATGAGAGCTTTGACACTACTTCTTTGGGAGCCTAAGCAAAAATTCACGGAGAAGGCAATGGCACCCCACTCCAGTACTCTTGCCTGGAAAATCCCATGGACGGAGGAGCCTGGAAGGCTGCAGTCCATGGGGTCGCTGAGGGTCGGACACGACTGAGCAACTTCACTTTCACTTTTCACTTTCACGCATTGGAGAAGGAAATGGCAACCCACTCCAATGTTCTTGCCTGGAGAATCCCAGGGATGGGGGAGCCTGGTGGGCTGCCGTCTATGGGGTTGCACAGGGTCGGACATGACTGAAGCGACTTAGCAAGCAAAAATTTAAGCTTGTTCCCTAGAACAATCTTACAGCGGCCAAGTGGTGTTGGCCTGTGCACTGACGTTACGCATAGGCAATACCTGTCCAGCACTTTCTTCCTCTGTTCTGGCCACCTGGAGTACACTGGGCATGAAGAAAAAGGGAAAAGGTGGTGAGCCATCCAGAAGCCATGGGAGGACCAGTCAAAAGAGAAGAAGGGGCCAAGGTTAAATTCGATGATTTTCAAGTCTTTGAAGAATTGTTCCATAGAAATGGAGACAGCTTTTCTGATTCGCTCCAGAGGCAGGAAGAATTTAAATGCTACCAACGTTGGATTCTTACCAGGTATCAGGTCTCGGCCAGGCAACTAGGACTCAGTGGATTGGGCTGCCTGATACAGAAGGGGTGCCTCGTCATGGGAACTAACGCCAGATGGTTAAAGTGCCATGGACTTCACAAGGAACAGTCATTGGGTCTGAGTGGCAGGGTAGACCAGATGCCCTCTTGGCCCTTTCTCCCAAATTCTCTTACTCCAAGAGGCAATTCCATTTCTGATAAGATGATGGCTAAAAAGCAATTGGCTTCCCAGGTATATTAGGGGTAACGAATCCGCCTGCCAATGCAGGAGATGCTGGTTCAATCCTGCTTTGGGAAGATCCCCTGAAGGATGAAATGGCAACCCGCTCCAGTATTCTTGCCTGGAAAATTCCATGGATAGAGGAGCCTGGTGGACTACAGTCCATGGAGTCACAAAGAGTTGGACACGGTGAGCATGCATGCGAAAAGCACTTAGTGACGCCATGTTGGATTCATGCTGGGTGCTCAGTTAACACAAACTACTCTACTTTTCTTTGGTCAAGCATCATGGCAGGGAGGCTAGATACGCCTGGGCCTGGCCTGATGCTTGGCTTGGACTCTCTCCTGCATGCCCTCGGTGAGTTTCAGCTTCTCCTCAGTAAGAGGAAGGGAGTAACTCAGTGATTTCCAAAATTCATTCCAATGAAACATTCAAATGTGTCTCATGTTAGTTAAAATCGCACCTTAAAAAATTAATTTTTTTTTTTAAAGCATAGAAACATTTCATAAAAAGGACTTCAGTCTGGAGGCTGGGGCCAGAAGCATCAGATAGTGGTCCCCAATCCTGCATCTTGCTGCCCACTGTGGTGGCAATTCCTGAATTCTAGGCTAAGATTCAGAAAGTCTGGATAAGAGTGGGTGTTTCCCCCTTCAATTATCTTTCACTGTCTCACTTCTGAGTATATAGGAATCATTTGCTTTTCTAATTTACAATACTTCCTTTGGAAGCAGTGTTTCTTACTGATTCAGAGAAAGGAGGACATTTGTTTTAATGGATTTTATCAACCTGTGTATTTGCACCAAAGCATAATAATAATAAATTATGGTCCTAATAAGTAGGCTGCCCAGAAAGATGATGGTGGCCTCCCCCAATTATTGATGTACAATCTTTGGAATTTAGGGGCATCATAATTTATCAGGGTTCATTTTTTCCTATCCAATTTGAGGAAAGGCAGCTGTGTTTTGTAAGCAATAAACTCTGCCACTGTATTTCTTGGCTAAGCAGAGAAAAGCAGTCTTATTATTTTTTGGCTGTTTCCTAGTTATTACTGCAGTATCTAGTAGCTTCTTTACAGGAAAGAGTTTATCAATATTTCAATTATAAACTCCAATTTTCAGGAGGTTTGTAACTCGTCTATTTAAAAATCAGATCAGGCAGAGAACACAGTAACTTGTCATGCCGGGAACTCGAGTGCTCTCTAAAATATTAAACAACCAGTGTGAGACAGTTTGCTTGCTTTCAACTTTGAGGGTGAAACTTTGGTTTTTCTAACCAACACGAGTAAAGTGGAATTAAGCTTATTTTTCCATCAGAAGTATTCAGATATTCCTGGGGTTTTTGCTGCCTGCAGTGGAAGGGAACAGATCGTAGAATCAGTGTCTCCCCATACCCTCCTGGTGGCTATGTTCTGGAGAAGCTGCCCCCAAATCACCTTTTTTTCTTTTTACCAGTTGGGTGGGATAATGTGATACAACACCCTTTAGAAAGGAATGGGGTGTTGAATCCTTTTCTGTTCATAGAAGTGAAGACTCCATCGGAAAAGCAAACAAGTGCTCTTAATTTTGCGACGGACACACTGGGTTTTTTTATACATAAGGTATTTATTTGTTTGCTTAGTTTCTTACTGATGTTTGGCTGTGCTGGGTCTTTGCTGCTGCGTGGGGGCTTTCTTTAGCTGTGGCGGGCAGGGGCTACTCGAGTTGCTGTGCAAGGGCGTCTCGCTGCGGTGATACGCTGTAGGCGCCTGGGCTCAGTAGCTGTGGCTCTTGGAGCTTAGCTGCCCCACAGCACGTGGGATCTTCCTGGACCAGGGATCGAGCCTGTGTCCCCTGCCTTGGCAGGTGCATTCTTAACCATTGGGCCATCAGGGAAGCCCTGACATTGGCTTTTAGGAGAGTGGGCACGCCCACAGGTGCAGCCAGAGGCAGTGCCGCCCTCACTGTTGAGCTGACAAGGCAGGCGCGTCACGGATGGTTCAGGCTGCAGGGTGGACTGGCCACATACTCCAGGACCCAAGGACAACCTGTTGACCTCAACCAACCCCTGGCTGAAAGCAGTTCTCCCCACCCGAGTAACACACCAAGGTTTCAAAGCCCCCTTCAATCAGAGGTGCTTGGTCACTTAGAGCACCCGAGGGCTGCGAGGACCCTAAATGTCATGACACGCCATGCACAGTATCCTCTGGTTACAGTCCCGTATAGACTTGGTTTCATCGCGTTGGCCTTTGAAAGGGAAGTGGATAAATTAGCCTGCGGGAAGAACTGCTGCCGTATCTCATACAGGAGGGGGCAGCCTTCTTATTCTACTTGCAGACCTTATCTGGACCTTGCTTAGGCCTCCTTAGGGATGGTTGGAATCTGGCTCCTGGCAATGTCCTCTGTCACTGCAGCAGAGCCCGTTAGTACTTTGCTTGGGCTTCTCACCTTAAAAATAAGGACAAATCCTTCATAGTCTTTCCCCATTCAGTTCCCAACAAGACGACCTTGTCAGTGTAAGGCATGAAGTTCTAACTTGAGGGTTTGGGGAGGTCATGGAATGTGGTGGCCAGTGTGTGAGTTTTAGGTCCACAGACCCCAGCTCTCATCCTGCCTCAGCCACCTACTAGCTGTGTGCCCTTGAACAAATTACATAACCGCTCTTGGTTTTCCCATCTGTAAAAATGGGGATAATCATACGTACCTGGGAGCATTGCTGAGGGGATTGAATGAGAAAGTGAGTGCCAATACTCACTTTGCATTTATTTTATTTATTTATTTATCCACTCATGCATTTATTCATATTCATTAATTCATACACTCACTCATTCGTTCATTCATATTCATATTCATTCATTCATTCATACATATTCATTCATTCATACACTCAATCATTCATATGTACACTCATTCATTCATTTGTACACTCATTCATTCATTCATTCATACACTGTCTCCCTCTCTTTTTCTTGGCTGCTCTGCAGGGCATGCAGGATCTTACTTCCCCGACCAGGGATCAAACCCAAGCCCCCTGAACTACTGGATCACCAGTCACTGCCCTTTTATGAAGCATCTACTATGTGTCAGGCAGCAGCCTAGGCTCTGGGGAGATGACAGTGGATGAGAGAGACCAGGTGCCTCGCTCATGATAATTTTAATGGAGGAAAAACAGACAATAAAGGATTAACTAAAAACTTGTGTTTCTTGTGGCAAACAGCTGGACAGGGGCCAGGAAGGCTGCCCTGGGCGGATGACTGGGGACAGAACCTGTCCACAGTAGCAGCTGTCCTTCCTTCAAGACACATTTCCAAGGGTACCTCCTCCAGCCAGCCTGGCCTCACCCCCACCCTGACGTCTCCTGCGCTTTGCCCAGCGTGTACGCCTGTACCTGGCCATGCCTCACCCTCAGCTGACTCCACGTCTCTCCTGTACATCGATGGCCGGGAACTCAGAAGCAAAGCCTAACCGAGATTTCCAGACGGGCGTCCATCACAATGGCCTTGCTGCCACGCCAGACCTCAGGTCTGTCTCTGCTCCTTCTGGTCGTCATGGGATGACAGCAGGTCAAAGAAACTGTTTGGTCTAGGCAACAGCGGATTGGAAGAAGCTGCTGGAGATCTTAAAGAGGTCATGCCCTGACCACATGGCATGACCTGCAACAAAGGGCAGCCCTCTGTTTACTCGGGAGCCAACCGAGCCCTAGGATGGTCTCCCCCTGAAGATGAGGGAGGTGAGGGTGTAGCTGAGATCAGAGCATCCCCTGGCAGAGCCCTCTGCCCACTGCGACGCTGGGCAGCCTCTTTCCACACGGGCCCTCCAGTGGCTCAGAACCCCAGTAACTGACAGGAGGCCGCATCTCATCAAAGGAAAAAAAAGGATTAAAATCAAGATTTTGCCATTATTTTTCTCTGATACGAGTGCAGCGAGGAATAGCTCAGTTGTGTCACATCCTAGTTTTTCATTTGTGTTTTTGTTTCATGCTTCAATATCTTCCTCCAGCTGCTCATGTCTCCCTTTCTTTCTCCTCGCTTTGATCTATTCGTTTTCCCCAGAAATGGGGTTTATAAATCATTGTAATGCAGCCTTGGGAAAGATGGTGCTTAGTGCAGGGAGAAATACATTGCCGCTAACAGCCCCGGCAGGGAGAAAAACTCTCGGCTTGTTGCTGGGTTTCTGGCGACGGGTTACTGATGGTATTTGCTTTTTATGTCTGCGCGCGTGCCATCGGGCCAGGGCCGCGGGGAGCGTTCCACATGCCACCTTTGTAATATTTCAAGCTTCCACTGGCAGGCGAAAACAAACGGCTGCCGCCTGCTCCCAGGGAAGCAGAGAGAGGAAGGGAAGGGAAACGCGCACACAGGGAAGGAGCATAAAGAAGTGGGCATGTTTGTCTTTGGAGTCCACCTCGGGTCACCCCAGCTCCAAGAACATCCTTCTTTTCCCTTCCTTAAACCCATCTGCGCATCTGACATCACGAGCCCACCCTCTGGGGTCCCCAGGCCCAACTCTCCCCGGCACAGTTAGGAACCTAACAGCCCCGGTCCCTTCCTTCCCGAGGCCCTTGCCTCCCTTATCGTGTTTTATGGGCCCATTTTTTCAGCAGCTCAGAGCAGCAGGGAAGCACTGGGCTT
Organism: Bubalus bubalis; assembly: GCF_019923935.1. Taxonomy (NCBI): domain Eukaryota; kingdom Metazoa; phylum Chordata; class Mammalia; order Artiodactyla; family Bovidae; genus Bubalus; species Bubalus bubalis. The sequence goes on from NC_059168.1 coordinate 101,941,067, forward strand.
GAGCTGCGGGTCTCCTTCCGACTCAGAACGGTGCCTTGCTGTGCGTGTGAGATCGGGGATGCCGCAGTGAAAACCCTGCCAGGCCTTAAATCAGAACATCAAGAAGGATCCCATCGTCCTGGAGCCAGACACGTTCGTGCCGGCCGGGCCCTCGGTGGGCCTGCGTCGCACCGAGTGGTGTTTATAACCGCCGCCACTTTTCCGGGGACTTTGATGTCTTCCTTATCAGCAGGCCTCTCCACCTGCTTGTACGTGGCAGGGGGGCATGGACAGCTCAGCGGATCCCGACTTGCCCACCTCCTTTCCTCCACGTGGGGCATCTGGGCTGAATCTTCCCAGCCCTGTGTAATCTATCCACTTCCCCTTCCTTCTGAAGCAAAGTAGTATCCTATCAACGATTGTGACTCCGATCAAAAAAACGTGTATTTCCTTTCGAAGATCAGGTCTACACTGGTCAGAGTGACATGGAGACCACTGCCCGGTGATCTGGCGCTGTGTAGACCAGCGCAGCACTTTTCATGGAGCCTTCTTCGGTGATGGGAGCCACCTGTTTCTGCTCCATCTGACAGTGTTACCGCCATCTCAGGAGCACGCTGAGCACTTGAGATCTGGCTCGTGCAACCAAAGACTACATTTTCAATTGTTTCAAAAAACCTAAATAGTTAAAATGGATAACCAACAAGGACGTAATGTATAGCACACAGAACTCTGCTCAGCGTTATGTGGCAGCCTGGATGGGAGGGGAGTTTGCAGGGGAGAACTGATATTTGTATATGTATGGCTGAGTCCCTTTGCTGTTCACCTGACACTATCGTAGCTAATCGGCTGTCGTTGTTGTTTAGTCGAGGAGTCATGTCTGACTCTTTGTGACCCCAGAGACTATAGCCCACCAGGCTTCTCTGTCCATGGGATCTCCCAGGCAAGAATACTGGAGTGGGTTGCCCTTTCCTTCTCCAGGGTACTCCAATATAAAATAAAAAGTTTAAAAAATAAATAAATAAACCTAAATAGCATTTGTGACTAGTGGCTGTCGTCTTTGGCAGCACAGATGTAGACAGACACTGTGGAAAATTCAGAGAGGAAGCCTTCTTTGGGTTATGTCTTTCACGATACCTAGCAGCTGCTTTTCCAAGTAAGCTATTGCTGAAAAAGAATGGAGATGTGTACAAGGAGATAAAAGTATTGGGAACAAAGTCATGAAATGATTGAGCCCTTTTGAAGTCATACTCTTTCCCCCAAGCACAACCAGGGGTGAAGACACTCACAGATTTGATAACCAGACCAGATCCTGGAAGAAAACTTGCCTTGGGGGTAAAAATGGAAAGATAGTCAGGTAAACTGTGACTTGTGTTCTCAGGAGCAGCTTAGCTTACAACCCTGGAATTGTGTAATTTATCCCCCTGCATCCAGTCCAGCCTGGATGGATGGATGGATGGTTGTGTGTGTGTGTGTGTGTGTGTGTGCTGGAGGCATTAAGAAACTACTCTTGATCATCCCGGTCTTAAAATATCATTCAGTACAGTGCACTGAATACCCTGTAAGTCTTCATAAACCATACAGTTACTGACCAACTCCTTTATTTATCAAGTTTTAAAGTATTTATTTATTTATGGCTGTGCTGGGTCTTTGTTGCTGCATGTGGGTTTTTCCTCTAGTTGCTATGCGGGGGTCTTCTCATTGCAGTGGCTTCTCGTGTTGCAAAGCAAGGGCTCTCAGCATGGGCTTCAGTAGTTGAGGCACGTGGGCTTCCAGGGTCTAGAGCGCAGGCTCAATAGTTGTGGCACGCTGGCTTAATTGATCCCAGGCGTGTGGGACCCTCCCAGACTGGGGATAGAACCTGTGGCTCCTGCATTGGCAGGCGGATTCCTGACCACTGAGCCTGCCGGGGATACTGCTGACCACCCCCTTCAAGGTTACTTGAAGGGCTTTTCTGCTGCAGAAAACTCACCATGTCCTGTTTCCTGCGTTGCTCCCCCTGCCACTGCCCTTGGCCTGATTCCTCTCCTGGCCCTTGGCCAGCTCAGTGGTCCAATTGCCTGGCCACACCTGGGCTCCTTCACTTCTTGAGTTTGGGGGCCTCGGGTAAGCAGCTTGGCTTTCAAATACCCTGTTTCCTCCTCTGTAGAATGGAAATGATGACAGCACCCACTTCAAAATCATATGACCCCCCATCGATGGATGAAGGGATGAATAAAATGTAGTCTCTCCGGACAATGGAATATTGTACAACCACGCACATGAGCAAACCCTGACACCTGAGGTAGATGAACCTCAAAAACCTGATGCTAAATGAACGATACCAGACACAAAAGGGCACATGTTGATTCCATTCATATGAAATCTCTCCAGTAGACCGATCCATAGAGACTAAAGTAGACTAGTAGGTGCCTGGGGCTGAGGAGATGGGGTGTGGGTAGTGAATGCTTAATGGTGCTGATTTTCTTTTGGGGTGATGAAAAGGTTTTGGTGCTCCACGGAGGCAGTGGTTGTAGAGCATCGTGAATGTACTACATGCCACAAATTTTACACTTTAAAGCAGTCAATTGTATATTACGTGACTTTCAGTAAAAAAAAATTCTTTTTAATTTAAAAATGTATGAGATAGACATATACACACTGTGGTTCATTTGAAAAGTCACGTCTGACTCTTTGTGATCTCATGGACTGCAGCATGCCAGCCTTCCCTGTCCTTCACTATCTCCCAGAGTTTGCTCAAACTCATGTTCATGAAGTTGGTGATGCTATCTAACCATCTAATCCTCAGTCTACCCCTTCTCTTTTTGCCTTAGATATTTCCCTTTATCAGGATCTTTTCCAATGAGTGGGCTCTTTGCATCAGGTGGCCAAGCTATTGGAACTTCAGCTTCAGCCTCAGTCCTTTCAATGTATATTCAGGATTGATTTCCTTTATGATTGATTGTTTGATTTCCTTGCAGTACAAGGGACTCTCAAGAATCTTCTCCAGTACCACAATTCAAATATATGAAGTAGATAGTAATAAGGACCTTCTTTCTTTTTTTTTTTTTTTCGGACTCCAAAATCAGGGCAGATGGTGACTGCAGGCATGAAATTAAAAGATGCTTGCTCCTTGGAAGAAAAGCTATGACCAACCTAGACAGCATATTAAAAAGCAGAGACATTACTTTGGCAACAAAGGTCTGTATAGTCAAAGCTATGGTTTTTCCAGTAGTCATGTATGGATGTGAGAGTTGGACTATAAAGAAAGCTGAGCACCGAAGAATTGATGCTGTTGAACTGTGGTGTTGGAGAAGACTCTTGAGAGTTCCTTGGACTGAAGGAGATCCAACCAGTCCATCCTAAAGGAAGTCAGTCCTAAATGTTCCTTCCAAGGACTGATGCTGAAGCTGAAACTCCAATACTTCGGCCACCTGATGCGAAGAGCTGACTCATTTGAAAAGACCCTGATGGTGGGAATTGAAGGCGAGAGGAGAAGGGGATAACAGAGGATGAGATGGTTGGATGGCATCACCAACTTGATGGACATGAGTTTAAGTAAGTTCTGGGAGTTGGTGATGGACAGGGAAGGCTGGTGTGCTGCAGTCCATGGGGTCGCAGAGTCGGACATGACTGAGCAACTGAATAAGGAGCTACTGTATAGCACAGGAAACTCTATTGAATACTCTGTAATGGCCTATGTGGGAAAAGAATCTAAAAAGAGTGGATATATGTCTATGGATAACTGATTCACTTTGTGAGCAGAAACTAACACAACATTGTAAATCAACTATACTCCAATAAAATTTTTTCAAAAATAGGAAAAAAATGTATGAAGGTTCTTTAACATAAAATGCTCAGCCTCATGCTTGGCACATAGTAGCACTGAATGATGGCTGGGCCTCTAGTAGCAGTGATACCCTGACACATGTGCTCTGATATCTGTAGAAATCTTCACTTCCGATCAGACATGTTCTTCTAAGAGGAGGAACCGGCCACACACACTTTTCAAGGGTGACGCTTAAAAAGTGACTATGTGAGGAGGATGCTTATAGATAGCACAGGTGAGCCGGGGCTGAGTGAAGGGCCAGGTGCTTCCGGGTCAGACAAAATCCAGAAGATGTGTGGTTTGGTTCAGGGCGTGCTTTTGCCTGCCTCCCTCCGTAACGGCAGGCGGAGTTAGAGACCCCGTGGTCCATCCCATTTGTGCCGCTGCTACAATTTGGCTAACGTGTTAATTGCATCTGCCTCGGCGGCCTTGCCTCTGGCTCGGGGACCACTTCCATTTTGCCACTCACCGGTCCCCAGCAGCTGAGGGGGGCAGCCCCAGCAGCAGGAACAGCTTGATTTCTCAAGCCCAGGGAAGCTATAAATCTGGAGCTTTAATCATGTCTTCATGATCATTCAGCAAAGAGCACCGGAGGATTTATTCTGCGGGGACAGCAAAGGGAAGACCGCAGGGGGTTGTCGTGGGGGCTATTGGTTTAGCAAAGGTAGAACTGCTCCCCGGGGCCCTTCCCGGGACCTGCCGGTGAACGATGACACCGATGGCCGTAACAAAGCAATTACCGGTGGTGCTGGCAATGCTTTGTTAAAGAGGCAGGCTTCCTGCGTGGACCCAGTGGCACCGCCTCAGCCCAGTCACAGCGCCTGAGATTTCCCCCGTCTCTGCTCTAGAGCCGACGTCCTTGAGAAAGCAGAAAGCATTTTTTAAAAGCCCCAAGGGTCCTCCTGGTTTTCTCTGCAAATGTTAAGGAGGAGGGATCAGGGAAACCCAGAGAGGACTCTGTGGTCCCTGGCCCACGGTAGGCACCTGACATCTATTTATTGAAGAAAGAGGCTCAGAGAGGTAGCGATTAGTCACTGTCACACAGCCAGAGTCTCCAGGTCCCGGAGGGAGCCAATTGCTTTAGTGTGTGGCCTTGGATACAAACCTCAGTCTTGGCGCAACAGGAAAGGAGTGGGTTCCCTTGGGACAAAGAGAAGAAACCCAGCGCCGTTCCCTGGGAGTGATCTCTGTGGGGCATGTCTTCTGAGTTACTCCAGGAAACGTTCAAGTGTGTGCAAGCGTTCCTGTTGGTTTGTTTGGTTTTCCCACCAATGGGTTTTCTTTTCATCTCCGTCAGAAGTGGGACACCTTTCCATAGCAGTGGGTGTACCACTTTCTCCTTTTTCAAAGCTTAGCATCTGGTTCTGTGGATGGACCATCAGATCTGCAGCCCACATCACCCACCCCTGGATCCCCCGCCGTCCTGTTGAGGTTTTCAACGTTATCAAATCACACTGCAAGGCCACGTTTGTAACAAAGTGCAAGTATTTCTGTAGGTTAAATTAAAAAATATACATATTTACTTTTGGCTTCACTGGCTCCTCATTGCTGCTCACGGGCTTTCTCTAGCTGTGGAACACGGGCTTCACGTCGCAGTGGCGTCTCCTGCTGTGGACCATGGGCTCCAGGGCACTCAGGCTTCAGTAGTTGCGACTCTCAGGCTCTAGAGTGCGGCTCAGTAGTTGTGGCACACAGGCTTAGTTGCTCTGTGGCATGTGGAATCTTCCCCAACCAGGGATCGAACCCATATCCCCCGAATTAGCAGGCAGATTCTTAACCACTGGACCACCAGGGAAGTCCTCTGTAGGTTAAAACTTAACCTAGCAGTTGCTGGGCCAAAAGGTCTTCACATTTAGAGAGATCACAGCCACTGCAGAGTGCCTTGCTCAAGGACTGGCCGCTGGCACTTGGGCACGCATCATCTGAGTACCACCTTCCGTCCCTCTCCAGGGCAGCTGCCTTTTCCATGCACAGGCTGCTTATATGCTTCTTTCGTATTCCCCGACTTCACCACCCCCTCCCTCAACCTGCTAGCCAGCCCTCTGTTGGACAGGTAGACACAGAACAGGTGCTCAAGGAGGGTGGGGTGAATCAGGAGAGTGGCACTGACATGCATACACCACCATGCGTGAAATTAGATAGCTGGTGGGAAGCTGCTGGACGGCACAAGGAGCTCAGCTCGGTTGAGGATTGGGTGGAGGTGGGGGGAGGCAGGAGGGAGGCTTGCCTGGGAGGGTAAATATGTATACGTATAGCTGATTCGCTTTGTTGTACAGCAGAAACTAACTCAACACTGTAAAGCAATTATTGTTGTTTAGTCGCTAAGTCGTGTCCAACTCTTTGTGACCCCATGGACTGTAGCATGCCAGACTTCCCTGTCCTTCACCGTCTCCCAGAGTTTGCTCAGACTCATGTCCATTGAGTCGGTGATGCCATCCAATCATCTCATCCTCTGTCGTCCCCTTCTCCTTTTGCCCTCAATCTTTCCCATCATCAGAGTCTTTTCCAATGAGTCAGCTCTTCGCATGAGGTGGCCAAAGTATTGGAGGTTCAGGTTTTATACTCCAATAAAAAAAGAACAGGTGTTCAAAAATATGGAACACACTGTGAGTTTCTGAGCACCCACTAGGTGCTAGGCGTTTCTAGAGCTGCAACAAAGACCCAGGCCTGTCTTCAAGGTGGGAAACTGGAACGGGTTGCTGGATGAGGTTGGAGGCTTTGTGTCCACCTGGGCCACCCACCTGGATAACCCGAAGAAGGTGGCTTTCCCAGGCATCCACCACATGCTAGAGGTTACTCCCAGGAGAAGAGTGGGCTTGGCCTCAGTGGAAGAATCCTAGTGACACGGGAGAAAAGGGGGCACCAGTCTAATGAAAGGGAGGGGTCGCTGTGACTGGCGGCAGACAGAAATGTGAAATGTGATCCCTGGAGGGAAACTTGAAGTCAGCCTGAGGACAGATGTGTCCCTGTGACCTGCCTATGGGAAGAGGCCAAACCTTACCTGGCTTGGCCTCAAAGGGCATGAACTTAGCCTCGGATGCACAAGCATCTTAGATGCACAGAGTGAGTTCTACTCCAAGGCAGCCTGAGCTAGGAATCTCTAACGGTGGGACTTCCTAATTTTGGCAGCAGTTGGGGGTGGCATTGGGCAGAGGGCTGAGATGGGAATCATGGAAAGAGGTGGATTGACCTAAGTCCAAATAAAGCCTGCTCACAGGTAACATCTCCACATGGAAGACGGTTTTATCTGTTAACAAGAGAAACCGTCAGGTGTTTGTAAGAAAAAGTGAAGGTGAGAGCCGCTCAGTTGTGTCCAACTCTTTTCGACCCCATAGACTATACAGTCCATGGAATTCTCCAGGCCAGAATGCTGGAGTGGGTAGCCGTTCCCTTCTCCAGGGGATCTTCCCAACCCAGGGATCGAACCCAGGTCTCCCGTGTTGTAGGCGGATTCTTTACCAGCTGAGCCACAAGGGAAGCCCAAGAATACTGGAGTGGGTAGCCTAACCCTTCTCCAGCAGATCTTCCTGACCCAGGAATCAAACCAGGGTCTCCTGCATTGCAGGTGAATTCTTTTCCAGCTGAACTATCAGGAAATGGTACCTATGTCAGGAAATGGTACCTAAAACCTTCACACACATTTTATAATTTCATGTTGAAAGAAAATGTGTTACTTTTCTGGTCAACAGGTAGGATAGGGATAGCTGCCATTAACTGAATGTGTGCCCTGGGGCTGGACCCCAAGCTCAGTCTCTGTGGATGTTTTCCCATGAGCTCTCTTGATGTCCCCCATTTTGCAGATGAGGAAACTGAGGCTTGGAAAGTTTCAGTGGCTTACCCAGGTTAACAGCATAGGAAGAGGCAGAACTGAGGTTTCAGTTCCGATCCCCTGGAGGAGGAAGTGGCAACCCACTCCAGTATTCTTGCCTGGAAAATCCCATGGACAAAGGAGTCTGGTGAGCTATAGTCCATGGAGTCGCAAAAAGTCAGACATGAAGCAAAAGTTATATCTATAAGCTGTGCTGGAGGGAGAGAGGCACGTTGCAAATCCCACTGATGTGGGGCAAAATCCCTGTCTTTGTATAAATGTTGACATATGTGCATATGTTTAAGTGAGAAAGTCTTAGAAGGACACACCCAGCTGTTAACCTGGAGTCTTGAGTGGGTGGGATGTGGGCAAGAAGACTGTTTGCGTTGGCTTTATACACGTCTGAGCGTTGGATTTCTACAATAAGCAAGAACTGCGTTATAGACTGCCCATAATGGACTTTCTAAAAAGTCCCCCAGTTTTGTCAAATCCTGCCTCTGGGCCCTAGAACAGAGCAGACAGCTTCTCTAACCACTGATCCTGGCACTTTATGGGAGCAATTCGTTTTTAGAAACAAACAGGGTGAACTGGGTGAAGGCGTGAGGCGACATAAAAATGAAAGAAGAAAAGAATTCGACTTAAAAAGAGGCACCAAATGAACTGCGGAGGAGGAATTGTCCGCAGAAACCTCAGAACCTTCCTGTCTGACAAGTAAACCTGTCTAGGAAACAGACAGAATCACAGACATAGAGAACAGGCTGGTGCTTGCCAAGGGGTGAGGGTTGGGAGGGATGGAATAGGAGTTTGGGATTAGCAGATGCAAGCTATTGTCTACAGGATGGATAAACAACAAAGTCCTACTGTATAGCATGAGGAACGATATTCAATATCCTGAAGTAAACCATAATGAAAAAGAACGTATTTTTTAAAAGATGATGTGTCTAACTGAATCACTTTGCTGTATAGCAGTAATTAACACAACATTGTAAATCAATTATGCTTCAATAAAAAAATCTGTAGAATCAGCTTTTACATTAAAAAAAAGAACATTCATACCTGCCTTGATCTGTGAATATCTGATATGAATACTATTTGAATTTGCAAAACCCACAAGTAAGGGGATTGTAACTTAGGTTACAAAGATTCTTTGATTGCAGAATATTTAGGGCTGGGACCCAAACATTAGCATTTAAACATTTAAACTGAAGTGTAGTTGATCCATAGTGTTTCAAAGTGATTCAGATTTCTATCTTCACATATATGTTTATATACATATTTTTATTTACATAGATTCACTTTCAGATTCTTTTCCATTATACGTTATTACAGATACTGAATATAATTCCCTGTGCTATACAATAGGACCTTGCTTATCTATTTTATATACAGTGGTGTTCACCTGTTAAGCCCAAATTCACAGTTTATCCCTCTCCACCCTCTTGCCTTTTGGTAACCATAAGTTTGTTTTCTATGTGTGTGAGTCTGTATCTATTTTTAAAGACTTTTAATTGTGTATTGGAGTATAGTCGATGAACGATGTTGTGAGAGCCCCAGGTGAACAGGGAAGGGACTCCAACATACATGTTGATGTATCCATTCTCCCCCAAACTCTCCTCCCATCCGGGCTGCCACATACCATTGAACACCCTGTGCCATACAGTAGGTCCTTGTAAATTATGTATTTTAAATGTAGCAGTGTGTACATGAGGTGAAGTGAAGTGAACTTGCTCAGTCGTGTCCGACTCTTTACGACCCCGTAGACTGTAGCCTACCAGGCTCCTCTGCCCATGGGATTCTCCAGGCAAGAACACTGGAGTGGGTTGCAATTTCCTTCTCCACGGGATCTTCCTGACCCAGGGATCGAACTGACGTCTCCCACACTGCGGGCAGACGCTTTACCCTCTGAGCTACCAATGTCCACCCCAAATTCCCTAACTGTATATTTTGTATATAAGTTCATTTGTATCATTTTTAAGATCCCACATATAAGTGATATCGTATGGTATTTGTCTTTCTCTGTCTGACTTACTTCACTTAGTAAGATCATCTCTTTGTATTTCAGGTCATGCCTCCCTGGGACAGGGGACACTGGGAGTCTTATTCCCCTACCCCAGCAGTTCCTGCCCTGGCTACGTTCATTCTCACCCGGCTATTCCTCACCCTTCAGGTCCCAACTCAAATGTCTTTCTCCCAGGAAGCCTTCCCTGACCACCCTGGACCAGGGCACAGCGGCCCTCCCCCTCAGCACCTGCACGGGGTAATTCATCACTTCATCCCGTCGTAGCTGCCTTTCTGGTTAGGATGTAAACATCACGTGCCCAGGGACTAGCATGTCTCCTTCCCTCGTGGCTCTTCCCCTAGTGTCTTTCACATAGTAGTCGTTGTTTAGTCACTGAGTCCGACTCTGTGGCCCAACGGACTGTAACCTGCCAAGCTCCTCTGTCCATGGGGTTTTCCAGGTAAGAATGCTGGAGTGGGTTGCCATGTCCTACTCTAGGGGATTTCCCAACCCGGGATCGAGTCCCCGTCTCTTGCACTGGCAGATGGATTCTTTACCACCGAACCACCAGGGGAGACCCTTTCACATAGTCGCTGCTCACTAAAATCTTTGGGGGGAGTGGGGAAAGTGAAGGAACACGCCTGCACACTCGGCGCCCCTCTGTCCCAGCTGAACTCTCAGCCACTGTGCTCAAACCCAGGCAGTCCTTTTTAAGATGAAAGAACTGAAATAATTATAAAACACATGCTATTTCCTTCGGATCTTCCCCTTCCCCAAATTTCCTTTCTTTCTCCAGTCAGGCGTAAATGCCTAGTAAATACCAGTCTTTGTCACTTTGCATCTTTGTAATCCAGCTGAGAAGCTTCGAAGGAGAAAAAACAATGCTCCCTTGCTAGCAAAAGGGTGGTGGGGAAAATGCAGACCCTGCCTGGGGAGAAGGTGGTCTCTGCACAGCCTGAGAGTGCCAGGGCAGGGCCGCCCCCCACCAGAGGGGCTGTGGGGCCAGCAAGTGCAGTCACGGAAGTCTTTTTCCTCCAAGCGCCTTCCAAGAGAAGATAAAAGCAAGACAGAAATATCTTGCATCCCCCCTAATTTGTAGTTTTCTGGTGTTAGCAAGGCTTATAAGACACATGCTCTCAATTAGCTGCTCCTCTTAATTTAAATGCTTCATAAATTATCTCCTGCGCGTGTGGATTATCACTTCATAATGCGAGTTAGCATTTAAATAAATAGCTGCGGTGTAGAAAATTAGAGAGGTTTACTTCGGAGGCGCTGGCATAATGAAGGAAAATACCACGACAGCTGAACGGGGGGGCGGGGGGGGCGCTGTGGGAGAGGACGTGAGGGGACACATGGGCACATCCGTGTTTCCCAGAAAATGAGAGTTATTTGCAAAGTCCATTCGCCCTTTATTAGCATCAACGTTCTCTTTCATGAGGGGGATCTCCTTGGCTCCATCTTTTTTTTTTTTTAACTTTTAATTTTGAAATAATTATAGACTCCAAGGAAGTTTGCAAAAACAGTACATAGAGGCCCCGAGCACCCTTCACCCAGCTTCCCTCAGTGGTGACATCTTAAATAACAAGTGAAATATCACAGCCGGGAGACTGACACTGGTTCCATCCACCAGCCTTATTCAGATTCTACCAGTTGCTCCATCTTTTTTTTTTTTTAACTTTTTGACCTTGTCTTGTAGCATGTGGAAGCTTACTTTCCTTGACCAGGGATTGCAGTCGTGCCCCCTGCACTGGAAGCTTGGAGTCTTCACCACTGGACCACCAGAGTCCTCCCACCAGAGGACTGTGGCGGTCACTGTCGCGGCGGGGGTGGAGCCAGTTCCCTTCCATCTCTGTGTTCTTCCTGCTTGATATGTGTTGCCTCTTGGGCAGCAATACCCTGAATCTGGCTGCTTATTCCTTTTTCTTTTTTTTTCACGGTGCTGGGTCTTTGCTGGGGCCTGTGGACTTTCTCCAGCTGCCGCGCAGGTCTAGTTGCCCTGAGGGCGTGGGCTCTTAGTTCCCTGAGTAGGGATTGAACACACGTGCGCCACGTTGCAAGGCAGTTTCTTAACCACAGGACCCCAGGGAAGTCCCCTTGCTTATTCCTGTTTGAGAAAGAAATCTGGGCCCTTTCCCAAGTGAGTCCAATGCTTTGAGCATTCTGTGGGTGACCACAGACATACAAACTGGATTGTACGTGGTCTAAAGGTCACAAGCTGTGGGTACTTTTGTCTTCATGAGTCCACATATTTTAGATTAAAAATTATATTTTACGAACAGATATGTTTACTTTTTCCTTCTGCTTGGAAGAGACATCAAAGTCCCACAAATCCTGGTCACGGCGCCCCAGGACCTGATAAAGGAGTCGGCCTTGTGTGCACAACTCGGAGTGTCTGGGAAGCAGTCAGAGAACTCTCTTGGTTAGCAAAGCCATGGGCCTTGAAGGATTTGGCCTTGGCGACTATCACCCAAAACCTGCCAGGAAATAACACTGGACAAGAGGCAGAAATTGGGAAGGTCTCACAAAGCAATCTGGAGGATGTGACTACGAACCCAGCTCCCTGGAGTTCTGAGGCCAGGCAGGTAACAGAGCCCCAGGGCCGAACTCACCACTGTCAGGAGCATCCGGTCTGCCCGAGGGGCTTTCTGGCCCCTGAAGTGAGCTCCAACCCCTTCTTTCTATCTTTTTTATGGGCCCCAAGTCCATAATAGCTATGACCAACCTAGACAGCATATTAAAAAGCAGAGGCATCACTTTGCCAACAAAGGTCTGTATAGTCAAATCTATGGTTTTTCCAGTAGTCATGTGAGAGTTGGACCATAAAGAAGGCTGAGTGCCAAAGAACTGATGCTCTCAAATTGTGTGTTGGAGAAGATTCTCGAGAGTCCCTTGGACAGCAAGGAGATCAAACCAGTCCATCCTAAAGAAGATCAGCCCTGAATACTCACTGGACAGACTGATGCTGAAGCTCTAATCCTTTGGCCACCTGGTGTGAAGAGCCCACTCATTGGAAAAGACCCTGATGCTGGGAAAGATTGAAGGTGGGAGGAGAAGGGGACAGAGGATGAGATGGTTGGATGGCATTACCTACTCAATGGACATGAGTTTGAGCGAACTCTGGGAGATGGAGAAGGACAGGGAAGCTGGTGTGCTGCAGTCCACAGGCTTGCAAAGAGTTGGACGCAACTCAGCGGCTGAGCAACAAAAGTCCAGGGCCATGCCTTCAGGTCCTGCACAGACTTCTAAAGTCACTTCTTGGCATCTCATGTTTCTTCCACTTAGGGATATTTTTACACTGTGCTCTAAAGATAATCAAGAAGGGTGGTGACAGGAAACCTGGCCAGCCCTGGGGTTTAGCTAACACAGGTGTAATAGGCTTTCTTTGCAGGGGCATTCTGTTTTATGAGTGTGTGTGTGTGAGCTCAGTCATGTCCGACTCTTTGTGACTCCATGGACTGTAGACTGCCAGGCTCCTCTGTTCATGGAATTTTCCAGGCAAGAATTCTGGAGTGGGTTGCTATTTCCTCCTCCAGGGGATCTTCCCAACCCAGGGATTGAACCCTCATCTCTTGTGTCTCCTGCATTGGCAGGCAGATTCTTTACCAACGGTGCCACCGTTCTGTTTCAAGGGTAGTATAATTTTTACCTGAAAGATGCATTGCAGTGGACTGAATGCACCCATATTCGTATGTTAAAACCCCTCTCCCCAAATTCGTATGTTGAAACCTAATCCCCCAGGTGATGGTGTTGGGAAGTGGCAGCCTTTGGGAGGTGATTAGGTCATGAAGGACAAGACCTCACAAATGGAATTAGTGCCCTTATGATGGGGACCCCAGGCGGCTCCCTCTCCTCTTCTGTCATATGAGGACACAATGAAAAGTTAGCCGTCTGAAGCCAGAAACGGGTTCTCAACAGACATGGAATCTGCCAGGCCTTGATCTTGGGCTTCCCAGCCTTCAAAACTGGGAGAAATAGATACGTGTTGTTTAAGTTGCCCAAGTGCTGGCATTCTGTCCTCTCAGCCCAAATGGACTATGACATCTGTGGACCCGTCACTTGATAATATGCCGGGGGTCATCACTCAAGTCAAAATGATTTCTGATGAGGATGACAACAGCCTTTGGCCCTCTTCTGAGGGTGAAATGGAATTTTTATGTGGCTTGGGCCACCAGCTAGAATATAGGATGTCCAGTTAAATTTGAATTTCAGATATCCAATGAATAATAAGAATGCCCTGTGCAATGATAAGTATGCTGCATGAAATATCTGGGACACGTTTATATAAAAAAAGTTATTCATTGTTTATCCGAAATGAATTTAACTAGGTGTCCTGCATTTTTGAGGCTTCCCAGATGGCACAGTGGTAAGGAATCTGCCTACCAATGTAGGAAATGCAACAGTCACAGGTTCGATCCCTGGGTCAGGAAGATCCCCTGGAGTAGGACATGCAAGCTGCTCCAGTATTCTTCCCTGAAAAATCCCATGGGCAGAGGAGCCTGGCGGGCTATAGTCCACGGGATCACAAAGCGCTGGGCATGACTCAGTGACTAAGCAGGTCCCACATCACTTGTTCCTTTCTTTCTATCCTTCAGGAAATTACAAGTGTTTTGGGTGAGGGCAGGGAGTGGGAGGGGCAAGAATTTTGTCTCTCATTTAGTATCCCCAGCACCGAGTGCAATACCTGGCACTCACCTGTCTGCAAATTTTTGTTGAGTGGTGACACCCACTCAGGGAGGTTTCTGTGAGGAGATGGGCCGGTTTACTTAGGAAAGTATTTACGAGGCTCTTTATTGTAAAATGAAGCCGCCAGGCTGCAGCGTGTGTACCAGTGTGACCTGCCCTGGACATCCTTAGATTCGATCACTGTGTTCATGGTGTTGGCCAGCGTGAACACAAGCGTAGCGGTAACGGCCCCCTTTACTGTTTGGGGATCACAGGCACTGGGCAGTATTGGGTTAAACAGTATCAAAGGGCCAGAGTTTTTCTGGTTTGGACCCACAAAACCAGTCGCTTTTCAGGATTCATGCTGGAAGGGCATCATCTTCTCTGAGTCTCATAATAATCCCTGGAGGCAGTTTCTATTTGGCACCTCCATTTTACCCCTGGGGGGACGGAGTCAGACTCCTCAGGGGTGAAGTCACTTGCTCAAGGTTGATCAGCTGGTACCAGAGCTTGGGCTTCAGCCCAGGCAGGTAATCAAGGCTCCCACACCTGCTCATTGACCCACCAAACCGCACACCCATCGGGATAACACCTTGTATCCAGAGACGTCTTGTTGTTCAGTTGCTAAGTCGTGTCTGATTCTTTGCAACCCCATGAACTGCAGCACATCAGGCTTCCCTGTCCTTCACTATCTCCCAGAGTTTTCTCAAACTCATGACCATTGAGTTGATGATGCCATCCAACCATCCCGTCCTCTGTTGCCCCCTTCTACTCCTACCCTCAATCTTTCCCAGCATCAGGATATTTTCCAATGAGTGGGCTCTTCATATCAGATGGCTAAAATATTGGGGCTTCAGCATCAGTCATTCCAATGAATATTCAGGACTGATTTCCTTTAGGATGGACTGCTTTGATCTCCAGAGAGGGCTGCTCCGGGCCAAACTAGATGTGTGAAATCAAACAATCCTAGACGCATCCTAGAAGCCTCCCCTGGTGCTGGTACATGGGTCCTGGTTGTGGCAGGAGCTGGCGCCGACCCTCTCAGATCTCTGGAGCCAGACATCCTATCGATGACATCAGCTCCTCTTCTGACAAACCCTGGTCTCTATCGCCTGCCCTGGACATGTAATGCAGGTGCCCTGGAAGTGTCACTAACATAATTGGGATTTGTCTCTTGCAAGGATTTGCATTTACAGAAGCCTTGCTTGTTTCAAGGCAAGATTTAATGTGCATTCTAAGATCGATGTCTTTGATTTAAGAAGGGGGTACGTGTGGTCCGATGGAAGCCTTCCCCTGAAAGACGGTGCTTTTCCTAGTCCCTGTTCTGTGTGGCTTTCCTTTTTTTAAAACATTGATTTATTTATTCATTTTTGGCTTCACTGGGCCTGCATTGCACGGTGCACAGGGGCTCCTCCTGGTTGTGCTGCTCGGGCTTCTCCTCGAGGTGCCCTCTCTTGTTTCAGAGCTTGGGCTGTGGGCGGGCAGGCTCAGTGGTTGTGGTGCATGGGCTTATTTGCTCCACGGTGTGTGTAATTTTCCCGGATGAGGGATCAAACCCATGTCACCTGCATTGGCAGGTGGATTCTCATCCACTGTGCCACCAGGCAAGTCCCTGTATGCCTTTCTATTGGGCAGCTGTACACTTAGGAAAGCCTTGTGGATTCATTGATTCACTTGTTCATTATTCACCCATTCATTCACTTAAACATGAAAATTCCTGAACTGAACCTCTGACTCCATCCATCCCAGGACAGAGCAGGACTCCAGTGACTCGGGATAAGTTCAGTGACATGGGATGGTTCACAGTGAGTCAGGACACCACCGGTTCCTATCGCTCGAGGACACCAGGGATCAAAGACCACCCTTGGAATGTTCTAAGCCCTTTGAAGCTCTTAACAAAGGGGTTTCTGAGAAAGTTCGGTCATTAGGACCAGAGGGAAGCTCACAGACAAAGCTCCTGGGGATGCATTGCAGGGGAAACATGAGTCGAGTGGTGGCAGAAGGTTTTTCTGTGCAGAGAACCCGTAGGGCATCACCAAGTTAGTGAAGCCTGGACTTGTGGGGATAGAGGAGGGAGGCAGGCAGAGAGCAATCCTGTCCCAGGGCAGCTTGGTGAGGGGTTCCAAAGTTTTCTCTGAAATATTCAAGCTTGCAGCTGAGTACTTAAGTCTTTCCAACTGATCTGCTAATCATATTTCTTCAAATTTTCTATCCCTGACCCTTGTAAAAGGATTGCATTGAAGACGTGTTTTAAGCTGCATTTTAATAAGTCAATAAGAAAGCTCAAAATTATTTAAAGCTTCTTAAAGAGGATTATATTTGATTTCTAAGGGGAATTCTGGGGTGTAGAATGGCAAAGATGCTCCATCCTTCTGAGATGGTTTTATATCAAGAAAGCACATCATTTTAGACAGAAAATGTTAACTATTTTATTGTTGGAAAGGGAGTGATTCAGTACAAGAAGACTTCTGCTACCGGCTGGCAGCGTTCATTGAGCCTGTGGTCTTCAGCAGGGGAAAGAATAGCATTTTCAGCTTTCAAGAAAATATTGGAATTCTCCTTTGTAGCTTGACCCTAGCCTTTAAGAATCAGTTTCCTGGGACTTCCCTGGTGGCCCAGTGGTTAGGACTTGGCACTTCCGCTGATGGGGGCTCAGGTTCAATCCCTGGTTGGGGAACTAAGATCCTGCAAACCTCAAAGCACAATTAAAAAAAAAATCAGACTTTTCTGACATTCTGAAAAGGACTATCAGATTTCCAAAGTTTCTGGGTAGCCCAGCCTGGCTGGAAGCATGTGTTGTGGGGAATAGAAAAATCTAGGCCAGGGCGTAGATTTAAATTTTGTTCTAAGGCTCATCTACAGAGGGAACATCACGGGCCCCAGGCTGGCTTCAGTCTCCCAGCTGAGGGGTGGGGAGGAGGACCACTTAGGGGCTGAGCAGAGAGTCCACTTTGAACCTCCTCAGTACTTGCAGTCGCTGGAGAAATTAAGGGAATGTGGGCAAGGAGAAAGGCTAGTTTAGGGGCAGGAAGCATACAGAAGCCGTATGCAATGCAGCCGGCAGCTTTCTCTGCGTTGACTCGGCTTTGGACACACTTGGGAGGGAAGAACTCGGAAGTCTCCCCTTGATACTGAGTCAGGAAGGTCCTGACAGCTGCCCTCTGGGTTCTGGTCTTGTCTCCTCCCGCCAACCCCGCTGGAGTGCAGAGCCAGACTCCTGGGGAGCCCTCATCTCCTGCTCTCTCTCATGGTCTCTGCTCTACTCACCACTGGCACCACTTTCCTAAACCACAGGACTGGTCATCCCCCCACCCTAGACTCCCAGCCATCCATGACTCCATGAAGAAGACAGCCTGGCAGGTCTGGCCCCACTACCTATCCTTCCCCAGGGCAGCTGGACCACTTTCTGCTGCCCTTCTCTCTCTCTTTTTTTCCCCCTTTAATTTTTATTGATGTATAGTTGATTTACAATGTTATGTTAGTTTCAGGTGTACAGCAAAGTAAATCAGTTATACATATACATGTATCCACTCTTTTTAAGATTTTTTTCCCCATATAGGTCATTCCTGAGTTTTAGAGTAGAGTTTAGAGTAGAGTTTCCTATGCTATCCAGTAGGTCCTTATTAGTTGTCTATTTTATATATAGTAGTGTATAGATGTCTACCCCAATAACCCAATTTATCCCTCTCCACACTCCCACTTCCCTCCAGTCACCAGAAGTTTTTGGTTTCCCTTGTGACTCAGCTGGTAAAGAATCCATCTGCAATGTGGGAGTCCTGGGTTCAATCCCTGGGTTGGGAAGATGCCCTGGAGAAGGAAAAGGCTACCCACTCCAGTATTCTGGCCTGGAGAATTCCATGGACTGTGTAGTCCATGGGGTCGCAAAGAGTTGGACACGACTGAGCGACCTTCACTTTCACCATAAGTTTGTTTTCTGCATCTGTGACTCTATTTCTTTTTTGTAAAGAAGTTCATTTGTACCATTTTTAAGGATCCCCCATATAAGCGATTCCTGAGTGAAGTAAGTCGGGCAGAGAAAGACAAACGCCCATGATAGCGCTTCTACGCGCCCTTGTTTCCTGTTTGTGCTCTTTGCCGTCACGGCACACGCTGCCCTGCATCTCTCTGTCCGACATTCCAAGTCCTTCTCCAGCACCGCCTCTCCCTGGAGGTCTGCCTGGTGGGCAGATGAGCCCCGCTCCCTCCTGGGAGTCCCCACAGCCCGTTTCCCTTCCCTCATGACACTCCGGCCAGCCTCCTTTGTGCCCAGAGATTCTGCAGGTGTCTTATCTTCTGCTTGGTCCCGGGGATCACCAGGAACGCCCGTCATGTGTCACTGCTAGAAGAATCCACTCACCCCTCCCTTGCTGCATCACAAGCTACATGATCTGAGAAATCTTCCCCAGGATGTCTGCCCTGGGGGAGCTTCTTTTGGTTTCCAGGCCCCAGAAGGTAGCTTATCTACCACTAGCCGGTCAAGCTCTGATCTCTCATCTTCTCATGAGCTATAGTCAGGGATTCACACATGAGGTCAGTCCCAAGAAATGGGGGTCCCGTTCATCTATTTTTTTTTTAATTGAAGTATGGTTGATGTACAATGTTGTGTTAATTTCTGTGCTACAGTGAAGTGATTCAGTTATATAGATGTACATTATTTTAAATATTCTTTTCCATTATGATTTATCATAGGATATTGAATATGGTTCCCTGTGCTATGCAGTAGGACCTTGTTGTTTATCCAGTCCATATATAAAAGCTTACATCTGCTCACCCCAAACTCCTACTCCGTCTGTCTCCCAAGCACTCCCCTTTGGCCACCGGGAGCCTGATCTCTATGTCTGAGACTCTGTTTCTGCTTCGTAGATAGGTTCATTTGTGCCGCATTTTAGATTCCACCTAGAAGTGATATCGTATGGCATTTGTCTTTCTGACTTACTTCTCTTAGTATGGTCATCTCTAGTTGCATCCATGTTGCTGCAAATGGCATTATTTCGTTCTTTTTAATAGCTGAGTAGTATCCCATCGTATGGGGCTTCCCAGGTGGTGCTGGTGATAAAGAATGTGCCTGCCAATGCAGGAGACTTAAGAGACATGGGTTCAATCCCTGGGTTGGGATGATCTCCTGGAGGAAGGCATGGCAACCCACTCCAGTATTCTTGCCTGGAGAATCCTATGGATAGAGGGGCCTGGAGGGCCACAGTCCATCAGGTCCCAGAGTCAGACATGACTGAAGCAACTTAGCGCGTGCACACACATACACACACACTCCATTGTATATATGCGCCGCGTCTTCTTCATCCATCAGTTGTCGATGAGCATTTAGCTTGCTCCCATGTCTTGGCTATTACGACTAGTGCTGCTATGAACATTGAGATGCGTGTATCTTTTCAAATGGTAGTTTTGTCTGGAGATATGCCGAGGAGTAGGAGTGCGGGACCCTAGGGTGATTCTATTTTTAGTTTTCTGAAGAACCTCCATACTGTTCTCCATAGTGGCCGCACCAACGTACACTCCCACCAGAGGAGGGTTCCTTTCCTCCGCACCCTCTCCAGCATTTGTTATTTGTAGCCTTTTAAATGATGGCCATTCTGACCATGTGAGGCGGAGCATCACTGTAGTCTTGGTTTGCGTGGGGTCTAGCTCATTTGAGGCAGCACTGAGCACCAAGGGGAGCCCCACGCCGTGCTGTCAGCTCCAGCCTGGGCAGTGATAGCGTCCCCCTCGCTAGCCAGCATGGCTGGTTGGATGGTACCACTATGTCATGCTGTTAATAGGATATGTCCTCGAAAGACGTGTCCAAGACCTAACTCCTGGTGCCTGTGAGTGTGACCTTATTTGGAAATAGGTCTTTGCAGGTGTAGCCAAGTTAAGGATCTCAAGATGACACCATACTGGATTTAGGGTGAAACTCTAGACCAATAACTGGTGTCCTTAGAAGAAAAAGAAGAGAGTGATTTGAGACACAGACAGAGGGGTCAGAGGCCATGTGAAAACAGTCATAGAGATCAGAGTAATATACCTGCAAGCCATGGAATACAAGAATGGCCAACAGCCCACAGAAGCTGGGAGAGAGGCATGAAACACATCCTCCCTGACAGCCTCTGAAGGAACCAACCCTGCTGGCACCTTGATTTTGGACTCCTGGCTTTCAGGACTCAGCAAAAGCAAAATTTTGCCGTTTTTAAGCAGCCACAGGAAACTAATACAGAAGAGATGGTTCAGGAAAAGAGAGAGGACTTCTTGATGTGTCTGTGCTGGGACCTTGACCTTCTCAGGCCTGGGGCAGCCGGAACCATGAACAGCCTCTTGCATTTACCTCAGTGCCTCCGATCAAGCTGATGGCTCTCTCTGTGCTCCAGGACTATAAAAAGGCTGTAGTAGATCATAGAGGCACCAGCCAGGGCGTCCTAGAGTCAGGTACCCGGTCTCCCAGCCCTGTGTCTGGCCATTAGCTGAGTGACCCGGACATGCACGTGACCTTGTTCAGTTGTTGTTTAGTTGCTAAGTTGTGTCCGACTCTTTGCGACCCTGTGGACTGCAGCATGCCAGGCTTCCCCGTCCTTCAGTGTAACTCTGCTGAGCGCTAATCTGTAAAACTGGGACAAGACGAGGCCTGCTTCATATGTTATGATGAAAATTCATTCATTCAATCCCTGTTCAACAAAGATTTCTTGAATATCTACTATGTGTGAAGAATTATTCTAGGCATGAAGACAGAGCAGTGAACAACAGTAACACAAGAAATAATCCCTGCCTCATCAAGCTCCCATGTTAGGGAGGGAAGAAAGGCGATGGCCAAACTTTATCAGTAAAACACAGAGTTGGTGAGATTTCCCTGGCAATCCAGTGGTTAGGACTCTGTGCTTCCACTGCAGGGGGCAGGGTTTCCATCCCTGGCTGGGGAACTAAGATCCTGCATGCCACAGTGTGGCCAAAGAAATTTTTTAAAAGCCCACAGAGTTGGTGATAAGTGCTTTGGAAAAGCAGAGAGCAGGGGAGGGGAGGAGGAGAGGCTAAGCACAGTTTAAATGGAAGGTCAGGTCAGGAAGGGTCAAGGAATTGGCAGGCGTCAAGTACAGACCCCTGACCAAGACAGCAGGCACATAGTAATTGTTCAACCCATAGCGGCTGCTTGTACTTGTCAGCTGGGGCTACTAGAACAAGACCTGGAGGCTTAAATAACAAATACTTCTCATAGTTCTGGGAGTCAGCAGGGTATGTTTCTTGGTTTACAGACATTTGGCTCTCTGATCTCTTCTTATAAGGGCACTAATCCCATTTATGGGGGCTCCATCCGTAAGACCTCATCACCTTCCAAAGGCTCCATCTCCTAACACCAGGAGGGGACAAGTGATCTCTCATGGACCCTGTCTCATGCACCTCTTCCCTTTACTGATTCTAGTCTAGTTCCTTCTGCTGTAAGAAACCACAACCATGAGTAGAATGGCTCTTCTGAGTTCTGTGGGTCATTCTAGTGAACTGTTGAATCTGAGGACTATCTTGTGAACGCAGGAACAGCAACCAAGCATTTGGCCTCTGCTTACCCCTGAAGTATCTGCTTGAGGCTGAGGGGCTTGTGCCAGCATCTCTGTGTGGGGCAAGATAGATGTGTGTTGTAATCCTCTGTGGGCCAAAGAGAACCCACCTGGTCAGACAACTGATCCTGTGATTGACTAGAGAGGCAGGCACCCTGGCTTCAAGCCTTCAAACAGGCAGCAGCCAGGGACGCTCAGGCGGATATCTGGTCTACCTTGCAGGTTGAGCTGCAGGGTTGGTTTTCCCCCAGTCTCTCTGTCAGTGCCAATGGCATTGGGTGTGCATTCAACCCTCCAGACTTCAGAAGATGCACCCTCAGAGAATAGCAGCAGATTCCTCTAATAAGCAAAACCCCATTGGCTTTTATTACTTTGGGCAAAATAAAATTTGCTCCTGAATAAGCAAAAGCTCCCTGACAGCTCTGTCGACACGAGGCACCCTATTTGAAAAGATATGAGAGGCGAGGGACAGGAAATGTGAGGCTCCTCCGAGGCAGGTGGGGCCTGGTGCGGGCTCGAGGTGACAAGGAGAGGACTAATAATCTAATGAAGAAGAGGGCTAGGCATGGAGGCACTCATCTCAGCCTAGCCCTTTAAAACCAAAATGATGGAGTTCATTTGCATTTAGATCTCCTTGGCTCCCTCTTTTCATCTAAAGACAAATCCTCACAAAAGGCTGCTTAATTAGACCAAATTAGATTTCCGCTCAGCAGCTTGTCATTCATTACAAAATGCTGTTCTTTTTTTTTTTCTTCCCCATTTTGGTAATTATGGGCTGGTCTATACCAGTTTGTAAGCGTTCACCCCAGCCGCTGAGTATGACTAGCATTCCTGATTTTGTGCAGAGAAGAGGAAAATTATTCAGTTGCACCAAATCTGTCTATTTTATAAGTTGGATCAAGACCATCTTCACTCGAGTCTTTTACAATAATGGGTATTCTCACTCTTAATTCTTTAATGATTAATCGTAGGAGCAGCACAGAGCTTGGTAATTTCCAGAACTAAAAGCTTAAGTACAAACAGACTTCACATGTAGCAATTATGCCATATATTTGAAATCTTCACCTGAGTTATGCAGCCCGATTCCATCTTTGAAACCACCCATTAAATCATTTATCACACAGTCTCTCATCCTGAGCGGTTAATATTGCTCAGCTCAGATCTTCTCTCCCATGGTCTGTTCCCCAGCCCCTCCCAACCACAGAGCCTTGGCAGTTCCAATTTTCAGTTGTGGATGTAGACATGAGGGGGTGGGGGCATGGGAGGGTGTTGGAGGATGGGGCTTGGTTTGGCGGATCCACGGTTTTCATCATCCCATTCTCCAAATCCTTTCTATCCATTGTATGTGATGCGGCTCAGCGTTCAGAGGATTTCCTACAAACCCGGGGAGGGGCCTCAGAGTGGCAGGCAGGTTGGGTCTGAGAGGAAGGGGTGGAGGTCCATCCCAGGGCAGCCCAGTTGATTTGCTCTGGTCGTTCTGGTTGAGTGCAGGTGGGCAGGTCCCCAGGCTCAGATGCTGCTAATGGAGGTGTCAAGCATAGCATCCACTCTCTCTAATAACAACTGCCACTCAAGCCTACTGCTGAGTTTCAGTGAGGCTTGTTATGGGAGGGACATTGAATAGTCTCTGCTCACACCAAGCCTATGAATCGGGTGGTGTTCAGAGAGGAGTTGGCAAATGGGAGATTGGACAGTGGCGCCCAGGTCAGGCTGACGTGACCCCAAAGCATGTCCACTGAGTGCTCTGCCTTCCCAAACAAAAGAATCAGATGACATGGGTCTAGGCGATGTGGATTCGAACTTGCTCCAAAAAGAGAATGGCAGAGCTGGAGTGGCCCGGAGATCAGCTAGCTCTGCTCCCTCGTTTTACAGACAGGAGCACTGGAGGCCCAGGAGTGAGGAGGAAACCTCCTCCAGGTGACCCTCCTAGGTTGGGCCTCCCCGTTAGCCTTTGGTCTCCTGTCCTTCTTGGCTGCTGCGCACCTGCCACGGTTGCGAGGCAGCAAACTGCCAATTCTGCTGCTCCCACTGAATCCAGAAACTCCTACCTTCCCGCGGGCTCACAGTGGGCAAGGCTGACTTTTCTACCTTTTCCCTAATAGCTCCGTTTCCTGGAGAACCTAGCCCCAAAGTGAAAGTGTTAGTCGCTCAGTCATGTCTGACTTTATGTGACCCCATGGACTGTAGCCCACCAGGCTCCTCTGTCCATGGGATTTCCCAGGCAAGAATACTGGAGTAGGTTGCTATTCCCTTCTCCAGGGAATCTTCCCGCCCCAGGGGTCAAACCCTGGTCTCCTGCATTGCAGGCAGATTCTTTACCACCCGAGCCACCAGGCAAGCCCCAGCCTAGCCCAAACAGGCAGATTTTTAGCCACTGGGGACTTGCCCATTTTTCAATTTCCTTAATACTACACCAATATCTGGTCATTGATAAGATATAGCCTCCTGGTCATAAGACCCCCAAGCCTCAGCTGACCTTTGAGATCTCAGACCCAGAGACTCCCTGCCCTGCTCAGAGTGACATCAAGTGGATGCCTGAGACCCTCTCCCAGCCCCCAGTACCCCGGAGTTCCCCTGCCCTCCCCCTTCCTGGACTGCAGCCCCTCGGCCATAAGCCCCCGGACAGTCTTCGTAAGTCCTCTTCTCTCTCTCACTCCTGTCCAAGCCCCACCAGCAAAGCTTGTGGTTAATGCTTCCCCGTGGCCATATCTTTTTCCTCCCTCTACAACTAGGTTATCATCCATCTCTGAAAACTCCCAAGTGCCAAGCATGGTGCCCTATGCCCTGTAAGTGGCCTCCGTCACCTCTGCTATATAAAACAGCATTGCTTCAGGCCAGCCTGACCTCTCCTATAAACTGGAAACCCAGAACCCACCAGAAAACAGCCCCAAGGCTGCAAAGACGGGGCTGAGGTGGGACCTTGTTCTCCAGCCGCCCAGCTTTGTGCTGGAATCAACAGCCGTCCTTATTAACCGGCTTCATTTCAGAACCCCTTCCTCCACTCCTGCGATCTGCTGTGCTAACAGGTCAGCTGCCATTTTGTGTTAAACTCCTTCTCACTTATTACAATACTGGTTTTTTTATTGACACGGAAATAAAACTTACAATCAATGAGATATTATGAAATATACATCAAAACAAAAGTCACTGGAGCTGGCGTTTTCATCTGTTCTTGGGAAAGAACAAGGGTTTATGGGGGTGGGGGGGAGAAAACACTGAACATTTTTCTTCCCTATTACATGATGCGATTTTCAATGAATCTATAAAGAAAATGAAAACATAAATAGAGTAACCAAACAGAATGATCCCTGCAGCTGTCAAAACTTAAAACAGTTCCATTTTCCTTTGATTTCTGTTTTAAGTTTTGAAAAGTACATAGATCATTCTCTGCTTTTGCTTTTTCTTTCTTTCTTTCCTTTTTTTTTCCTTTTGGTAGGGAGCCTCTTTCTTAAATCTGATTTCTCCACGGACCATTGGCTTTGACCCTTAGCAGCTGAACTGACCGAGTGACCAAATGAAGATGCCATTTATTTCTTACGCCTTCAGGTGTGAGAAGGTAGAGGCAAACTCTTATTCTATTTCTTCTCCAGCATCTGGAAACTGGCTCCTTCCCTCCTTGGTGCCACATCAAAGCCAACCCAGCGGCTATTCTTCCTTTACTAAGCCAGTGGCATGTGGGCAGCAAAGGGCAAAGGGGGGAGCCCTTCCCAGCTGGTGGGCACCCCTGCTGCATGCTGGGCACTCCTGGGCACCTTTCTTCAGTCGTCTTATCTAAATCCTGTCATTATTTGCTGAAGTGGGGACAGTTGTCCCCATTTCACAAATGTTGAGGAGCTGACTCAAAGGGGTGCAGAAGGATCAGAGCCTGGATTCCGATCCCACCCATCTACACCAGGAGAGGACCTCTGCATGGCCTTAGTTGAGCGATTTCAAGTTTTCCTTAAAATGGAAGAACCCTTTCTTCCAAAGAAGACTGACATGGAGCCCCGCATAAATAGAACATGTCTCTCAGCGGCCGCCTGGCCGGCTCAGGACACAGGCTTTGTGTTCTGGGTGTACATCCACCTGAGGTTGTCTGACCTCTTCTCTGACATCCTCCAGGGCCCCAGGAACAGGTGAGATGGGGCCTCAGGAGGAGGGGGAGAGGAGCTAGGCATAAGTATCCAGGTCTCCAAACCCACAGTCCAGCATTCCGTCTCCCTTCCACTGCTCCTTCTGCCAACTGTGGCCTTCCAAAAGTGCCCAAAGCAAAGGTATTCCTTGCACAATGGAGCCCAACCGGTTTCACTGGTCCTCAGGTTGGCCTTCGAACAGAAGTATTCTTGGAGCTCTAAGACGCACCTAACAGACAGATCTGCCCCAGCTCCCAGCGTGCAGACCATCAGAGACACACGATTGGGGTGGGATACGGTCCCCCGGCCCCTGCATCCATTTCCACCCAGTCTCACCTC
Source organism: Bubalus bubalis (assembly GCF_019923935.1). NCBI lineage: Eukaryota > Metazoa > Chordata > Mammalia > Artiodactyla > Bovidae > Bubalus > Bubalus bubalis. The sequence goes on from NC_059168.1 coordinate 101,967,306, forward strand.
CTTGAAGCTGTGCGACGTTTTCAACCACGTGGTCCATGATCCCACAGTGAGACAGTGGCCACTTCATTTGCACTTCTTTCCTTTCCCATCCTAAAGAGAGAGAGAGGAATGTCCTAAATTGTCCAGATAAGAGGCATGGCATAACCTTCAGTTCAGTCTCTCAGTCATGTCTGACTCTTTGCGACCCCATGGACTGCAGCACACCAGGCCTCCCTGTCCATCACCAACTCCCGGAGTTTACTCACACTCATGTCCATTGAGTCAGAGATGCCATCCAACCATCTCATCCTCTGTCGTCCCCTTCTCCTCCTGCCTTCAATCTTTCCCAGCATCAAGGTCTTTTCCAATGAGTCAGCTCTTTGCATCAGGTGGCCAAAGTATTGGAGTTTCAGCTTCAACATCAGTCCACCCAATGAATACTCAGGACTGATCTCCTTTAGGATGGACTGGTTGGATCTTCTTGCAGTCCAAGGAACTCTCAAGAGTCTTCTCCAACACCACAGTTCAAAAGCATCAATTCTTCGGTGCTCAGCTTTCTTTATAGTCCAACTCTCACATCCATACATGACTACTGGAAAAACCATAGTCTTGACTAGACCTTTGTTGGCAAAGTAATGTCTCTGCTTTTGAATATGCTGTCTAAATTGGTCATAACTTTCCTTCCAAGGAGCGAGCGTCTTTTAATTTCATGGCTTCAGTCACCATCTGCAGTGATTTTGGAGCCCAGAAAAATAAAGTCAGCCACTGTTTCCACTGTTTCCCCATCTATTTGCCATGAAGTGATGGGACTGGATGCCATGATCTTTGTTTTCTGAATGTTGAGCTTTAAGCCAACTTTTTCACTCCCCTCTTTCACTTTCATCAAGAGGCTCTTTAGCTCTTCTTCACTTTCTGCCATAAGGGTGGTGTCATCTGCATATCTGAGGTTATTGATATTTCTCCCAGCAATCCTGATTCCGGCTTGTGCTTCATCCAGCCCAACATGGACATATTAATTTTTCTTTTTATTGAGGCAAAATTTATATAAAATTAGCTATTACCGATTTCCTCAGTGTATGATTCAGTGGCATTTAACACCTTTATGATGCTGCACACTCACGCCTTCTGTTTCATTCCAGGATGTGTTCATCACCCCAGAAGGAAATCCCACAGCCATGAAGCGATCACTACTGTTCCCCACTCCCCCATTCCCCAGCAATCACTTTTCTGCTTTCTGTCTCTGTGGACTTAACTATTCTGGATGTTTCCTGTAAATGAAACCACACGTTATGTGGCCTTTGTCATCTGACTTCTGTCCCTCAACCTGTGTTTTCAAGGTTCTTGCATATGTGAGCACTCCATTCCTTTGCATGGCTATCTAATATTCTACTATATATGTATGGATAGACCACACTTTTTCCATTCACCTGGTGCTGCACACTTGGGTGGTTTCCGTCCTTCGGCTCTTGAGGATAATGCTACTGTAGACATGTGTGTACATATATTAGCTTGAACACCTGTTGTCAGATCCTTTGGGCTTAGCAGAATTGCTGGAACACATGGCAATTCTATGTTTAATTTTTTGAGGCACCATCAAGGGATTTATTAATTTTATAGCTAGTTTTCTGTTCAAATAGAGACAAAGTCACTGATAATTCCACCCAGTGGATAGGCTAATGATGTCCACCAGCTAGTATGACTGCCTCTTCCTTTTTAAAAAATTATTTATTTTGGCTGGGCTGGGTCTTCATTGCCGCACCCAGGCTTCCTCTAGTTGCAGCAAATGGGCGCCACTCTTCGTTGCGATGTGCAGGCTTCTCCAAGCAGGGGCTTCTCTAGTTGTGGACCATGGGCTCTAGAGAGAGGACTCAGTAGCTGTGGCACGTGGGCTTAGATGCCCTGCAGCATGTGAGGTCTTCCTGGACCAGGGATCAAACCTGTTTCCCCTGCACTGCTAAGCAGATTCTTAACCACTGAACCACCAGAGGAGTCTGTATGACTGCTTCTTACTGAGAACTTTCTTGGCCCTCTGCTAAGAACTCCCCTGGCATTATGAAAGGTTCCAATAACCCTCCTGAGCTGGGTATTCCCATTGTAACTATTGTATCAGTAAGGAAGTGGGGGCTCAGAAGTTCAACAACTTGTTCAAGGCCACACAGAGTTGAGAATCCAGAATTCCAACCTGTGCATTTGGCCTCAAACTTGTGGGGATGTTTTTGTTTTGTTCTTGTTGTTCTGTGGGTTTTTGTGTTTGTTTTTTCGCTATGCCCTTCAGCATAAGGCAATGGCAACCCCTTCCAGTACTCTTGTCTGGAAAATCCCATGGATGGAGGAGCCTGGTAGGCTGCAGTCCATGGGGTCGCTAAGAGTTGGACACGACTGAGCAACTTCACTTTTACTTTTCACTTTCATGCGTTGGAAAAGGAAATGGCAACCCACTCCAGTGTTCTTGCCTGGAGAACCCCAGGGACGGGGGAGCCTGGTGGGCTGCCGTCTATGGGGACACACAGTCGGACACGACTGAAGAGACTTAGCAATAGCAGCAGCAGCAGCATAAGGCATCTTAGTTCCCCCAACCAGGGATCCAACCTGTGCCTCCTGCAGTGGGAGCACAGAGTCTTAACCACTGGACCACCAGGGGAGCCCCCAAACTTGTGTTTTTAAGCACCAAACTGTAAAGTCCCAGTAAGGTGCCAAATGATTTCTGTCTGGAGCTGGGATGTGATGAGCAATACGCTGGTAGCAGCAGATCTCTGCTCCTAATTACGCCCAGCTCAGACCATTAGGAAAACGAGTCTGCCTTCCTAGAGCTCGCCCCAGCTGTGCGCTCCCAGAGCTGGACTGCTGGGAGTCTGGGATTAAACCCTACACGACGGATAAATCACAAAACAGGCGAGTAACACTTAGCAAAGCCCTACACCCGGTGATTTCTCTCCACCAGGGTGTTTAGCTTTATCCACTGTGTCTTCAGAGAATGGCCAGTCGTGCTCGTAACAGCTTCATTTATCAGGTACCCGCTCCTCATCCACCATAGTGCCAAGAGCATCTCGTCTGCCTGTCTCAGCCGCAGACCTAAAATGGGGTGTTGTCTCCCCCACTTTACAGATAGGGAACTTGGGGTGCAGGCCGGTTGAGAGACTGTGTCAAGACCACGCAGGTGTAACTGACAGAGCCCCCGTTGACCCAGACATTCCGGTTCGAGAGCCGTCCTTGTAAGCGGGAGTCCGTCCCCGCCGCCTCCCGACAGCAGAGGCAGCATCTCTTGTGGGAGATTCTGCTGCTGCCCAGGAGGAAGTTCTCCCAGGACAGTGAGCTCCCTCCTGAATGTGGCACGGGTCTGCTCATAATCTCAGAGGATACCTAGTCAATTTTCATTGCTTTAAAAGAAAAAAAATCCAAATCATGGTGTTTGTTCCTTCCAACCTCTCATGTTTGCCTTTTTTGAAACGCACAGCGTTTCCCCCTCATCCACCTAAACCCGCTATTGAGTTACTGGCCCCCCGAGGCCGCGGGCTCAGAGCGAGGCATCCGTGCACTTTGCTGCTCGCTGCCTTCTCTGAGTGTAATCAAACATCAAGCTAAGTAGCAAATAAATCTCTCGATCTCATAAGCTGCACAGCGAGATCATGTAAATGCAAATGAAGGACCTGGTTTCAAGCTGTTGAGGGGGGAGGGGAGGACACGCCGGGGCCCTATCCCTGTGACCGCCTCGCACACCAAGGGCCATACATCAGCTGCAGCAACGGTTCTGGCAGCACCAAGGGAGCCGGGGCTGCCCCGGGGAGTGGAGGACGGAGGAACCCCGGCAGGCGGCGAAACACAGGCGGCCCCGGGGCATGGGAACCAGGCAGGGGCCCATGGGGTGGCCGGGCAGGTTCAGTGGGGCCTGGATAGGTGTCTGCAGTGCCCGGGCCGCACCCCCCTTGACCTGAGCTGGTGAGCTGACCCAGTAACCCCAACAATGACAGCAGTAATGGAGACCACTGGCTTATTGGGCTCCAGTCCTCAGTCAGGGAGGTTTTACAGGTGAGCAATGGGGACCAGAGAAGTCAAGTGACTTGCCCAAGGTCACACAGGAACTGGCAGAGCAAGGTCTCAGCTCTGTGACATCAATATGTTGGCTTTCCACATCTTCCTATGGGCTTGGGGCTCCCCTCTCCCCTCCCTTCCTCCCCTGACCTGGGGAAGCCAGTTCAGCCCCCAGTACACAAGTGCAGCAGAGTAGTGATGACCCAGGAGAAGAACTCTAACTCTGATGCTTGGCGGGAGGGAACACAGAAAACAGAAACTGGCTTTAACTCTGCCTTTTTAATTATAAAAATAAAGTCTCAATACCCAGCCCCCACCCTTGGCCCCCCGCGCAAAGGCCCCATCTCTAAGGACATACCCTCACACATACCTTCTTATGGTTACTTCCAGTATTTTTTTTTTTCAATGAATTCTTTTCTGCGTGTTCGTAACAATAGTATATGTAAATTTTTGAATCCCGCTGATTTTTTTTTCCACTTAACGTTATTTTCGATGCCTTTGATCATATATGGATGTGGTCTTCTGGTGTGTGGCTTTTTAGTGTCGTTATGCGATGTTTGACTGCTGCTCACACAATACACACGGTTCAAAGAACCCGGCTTCTGAGACGACGCCGGGGTCCTTTGATGCATAATGCACCTTATTTCACATGATTGTTTATCTGAGGTTCTCATTATGGAAATAAATAAATATCCTCTATGCTAATCGTGATCACAATTTGCATTTATATTGTGCTTTTCATTCGAGGATCTTAAGTTGTTTTACAATAATGAACTCCCCCTCCGCGAGCAAGACGGGATGTGTGTGCGTGCGCGGGTGTGGGCAGAGCCGTATACAGATATTTATTTAATAACTACCAGGCAATAACCGTGGGATTTCACAGAACTACGCTTTAATAGGATGCGGGAAAGCGAGCGGAGGCTTCTCAACTGTCGAAGAAGCGTTCATTGAGCTGAGACTCTGGACTAGAGGGTTAATGAGTCACAGCCTTCTGTGGCTGCCAGGAGGTGGGAGTGACTCCCCTGGGGGGGCTCGGTCCTCACAGATGAACACCTAAGACTGGTCCGGAACTCAGGCATTGAGCTCCCAGGCAGAAAACCCATCTTGGAAATGACCACCAGCTCGTTTGTGCAGAGCAAGATCCAGTGTAGACCGTTCAAGAAGCAAAGCCAGTTAATTTCACCCATTTTTACCTCTTTGGTGAGAAATGGGGGCAAGTTAAGGATTTTTTTAAGAGCGTACGGGGTGGAGAATCGTCACACTTGAGTTGTAAGGCCGGGTCACTTTTTTTGAATTGTCCCCTGGTACTTCTTCCTGGGTCTCCAGTGACTCCAAAGGCAGCCTGCCGGCAGTACCTGCCACTTGTACTTACCTCCGGAAAGCCCCAGCGGTCTCGAGGCTGGCGACAGGCCGCTCTGAGGGGGCTTCCGGGCCAGGGGCTGCCTGCCTGGCCTGGATCTCAGCACGGATTTCCAGGGCTTGGTCCTCGATGTTGGGGAGCAGAGAGGAGCGGCCGTGCAAGAAGGAGACCAGAGAATCCCAAGACCACCCCTGGGACGGGGAGCGAGATGGTTTTAATTAGAGCTGGGAGACAAGAAGCAAGGCAGCGAGGGATGACATCTTAATGAGGTTTAATGAAGCTGTCTGCTGATGGGGACAGCTGTCACCCAGAGCTGTATTCCAGCCAAACCACTCTGCGACAGAGCAAACTCCGAGAAAGGCGCAGTTTGAAACGGCTAAGAAGGGCAGGGCGGCCAGACCCAGGGCAGGGATTTGTCTCCCACATTCGCCTCTTGAGTCTAACCACCACGAGGACAAGGATTCCCTCTAGGAGCCCAGATCCGAGTAGCTGCCAGTATTTCAGTTCCCCGTTGTGCAAAGTGAAGGTGTGCCTCTGAAAAGACCTTGAGTGTCGTGCTTGAGATGTCTTCGAAGTCAGCCATAAGAACGAGAAATACAAGGAGGGCTTAGCATTGCGGGGCAGTGGGGCGAGGGCAGTGGGAAATGAAAGGAGTCTGCCATTCCATCCCTTTCTGAGCCTCGACTTCCCCATCTGTCCAGTGGGGACAATGTGACCTCCCTTATAGAGTGGTTGTGAGGGGCCGCTGAGGGTGAGCACAGAAGTATGATATCAGAGGGCTGAGGTTAACTGCAGCGCTTCCCTTTACTGGGCTTCCCACGTGGCACTAGTGGTAAAGAACCCACCTGCCATGCAGGAGACATAAGGTCCCTGGGTCAGGAAGACCCCCTGGCGGAGGGCATGGCACCCTACTCCAGTGCTCTTGCCTGGAGAATCCCAAGGACAGAGGAGCCTGGCGGGCCACAGTCCATGGGGTCGCACAGAGTTGGACATGACTGAAGCGACTTAGCACACACTTCCACCTGGGTGCCTTTGGGCAAGTAGGAACCTCTTTAAGCTCCAGTTTTCCCACCCATCAAATGGGAGAACAACCTCCCGGTGGGGTTGGGAGAGTCCAGGGAGAAGTACAACAAGCTCTCAGGACACAGGAAGTGCTCGCTAACAGGGCTTGATAAGCAAGGTCACAGGGTATAACTTGAGCCTTGCATGTAGCAGATGCTCAGGAAATATTCGCTCTTACTTGTTGTTTCCTTTACTTCTGTTATAAAGAGAACAAGGTGGTCTCTGGGGACCCCTGTGTGGGCAGGTGCTCTCTGCCTTCACGTGGCCCAACATCTGTGCATTTGCCCCAGGACCTTTGACCATCCCAGTTGAGCACTCTCTCTCATCCTCTCCTGGGCTGAACCCACAGACCGCCTGGTTTACCCAAGTGTCCAGTCAGAGCTGATTTGTGACCACGACTCAGTAGTTTCACAGCCTGTCTGCCTACGTCCAGAAGTTCAGAGTCAGGAGCTCCTCTGGGCACCTGTTGGTCAGCCCTTAACCAGTCCCCTGAGTTGCCCAGGGAACCGCAGACCCTTCTGTCAGGCAGCTTTTCTCTGTAGGCTTCTAGAAAGCCCCTCTGGACTAACTGGGGCGGGAGGCCCAGAGCCGGTGCCAGGCCACCCCACCTCTGGCTGGTCCTTTTACTGCTTCTGGGGAGCCCCTCAAAGGACCGGCAGCACTCCTGTTCTCCCGGGCTGCCCCACTCGAATCGTTTTTAGATCGGCTCTCCCCAAAAATGCCAACCCAAGAGCTGGATCTTCTTTCCTGTCCAGCTCTGACCCAGGCATGACTTAGCTGTCCCATGTCCAGGTCACTGAAATGATAGCTTTTCCTATCACCCCCAGTCTATACAGCAAACAGTGCCTGTGCCCAGGGCTCTCCTGGACAGATGGCTACTCATATCCTCCGTGTGTGTGGAGGGCGTCATGCAAACATGAGCAAAATCCAGTCTGCGGAGCTGACTTTGCGCACAGGAAAAGACAATGGAGAATCCCAGGCAATTGATGCTACATGCCAAGGGGCAGCAAAGACGTGGAGTCCAGTGTGGGTTCAGATCCAGCCGTGGCCTCTCATTAGCAGTGAAGCTTTGGGCAAACAAGTCCAGCTGTCCAGGCCTCCCTTTCCCACCCGAAAAGCTGTGTAGTTTGCAGGGCTGCCTTAACTGTTAGGGGTACAAGGGGTAAGCGCCCCCATGGAGCCCGGCCCACGGTCACCATGACTACGATGTTGCCGTGGTTGGCGGTGGTAGCACCAGGGTGGGCCCAGTTATCCCGTGTCATTGGGCAGCTGAGCTGGTAATGGGTGAATACGCTGCTCCTCTGTGGTATTTCCCTAGAGGAAAAGACTCTGATGCCGGGAAAGATTGAGGCCAGGAGGATAAACGGGAGACAAACAATGAGATGGTTGGATGGCATCACCAACTCGATGGACATGAGTTTGAGCAAACTCCTGGAGACAGTGAAGGACAGGGAAGCCTGGGGTGCTGCAGTCCATGGGATCACAAAGAATTGGACATGACTGAGCAACTGCACAACATCTAGGGTGTTTATATGTGAATGCAAGGACTCTGAGACACACAGCATGAACCTAAAGGATTAAATTGCCAAGGGTAGGACATCAAGCATGAAGGTAATATCAGGAGCCCGCTGCTCTTGCGCCATGTGGCCACTATCACACATGAACGGGTTTTGCAGGAGGGAAGCAGACAGGACCTCGTAGGGCACCCACGCCATGAGGGCAAGCAGGACCAACACCCCCAAAGCCTCCTTGTGCTGCTTACAGCCAGTGTCCCTGCCCCAAAGGTACCCACCCTCCTGACTTCTAAAGCCAGATGTTAGTAGTGCTGTGTTTGAACTTCATCCACGTGAAGCAGTGTGTAAGTTCTATGTCCGGCTCCTTTCACCCCACACTGAGTGAGAACCACACGTGGCTGTGTAGAGCTGATCTTTCATCCCTGTTGCAGTGGGCAGCTCCTCAGCCGACTGGCGTGGGGGCCAGATGACTCTCTGTTATTGGGGGTGGGGGCTGTCTTGTGGATCTTGGGATGTTGGCCAACATCTCTGGCCTTCACCCACTGGACCGAGGGCAGTGCCGACTCCGTGGCTGTGACAACCACAAATGTCTCCAGACATGGGCAAATGTCATCTGGGAGGGCAAAACTGCCCCCAGTTCAGCACCACTGCTGTGGAGTATTCTATGGAATGAATCGGTCACCACTTTTTTATCCACCTGGGATGGCCATTTTGGTGGTTGGCTATGACAAATCAAGCTACTGTGAGCATTCTCAGACATCTGTTTGGGTGGACATGGGCACACATTCCCATTGGGTGTCCAGGAGGGAATTGTTGGGTTATTGGTAGGTATATGTTTAGCTTTAATAGGTATTGCTGAACAGTTTTCTGTGGTGCTTGTACCAATTTACACTCCTACCAAGCACCTGAATGTTCTGGTTACTTCACATCTTTACCAATAGCACTGAGTTTTTATTTTGCAATCCTCAGAGGTTGAGCACCTTGACTTGGGGGTCCTGGCCATCTTGACATCCTCTTAATAAAGGGCCTATTCAAGTCTTTTCTTGTCTTTCTATAGGATCGCCTGGCTTTCTCTCATTGATCTGTAGCAACTCTTTATATATGATGGATAACAGCTCTTTGTCAGATGTATGTATTGCAAATACCTTCTCTCACTCTATAGACTCACACATTCTCAGAGCTAGAGGCAGTCTGTGCTCCTCTATCGAACCCTCTGATGCCCTTGGTTGTCATTACTTGTTCCGTTTGTCCTTGTAGCAAGATAATGAATTTCATAAGGGCAGGGGGCAGTTTGTTCACCTTGCAACTCCTGGCACAGAGCCTGGTGCAGAGGAAATGCAAAATAAATATTTGTGCAGGGAACGAATGAGTGACTTTCCCATTGGGATGATTTTTGTAGCCCAAGGCTTCAGTGTTTTTGGCCGCTGTTGATTCCTGGGCAACCGTCACTAAAAAGCGTGGAGATGGTGGCACTCGCTTTCCCCCCCGCTTCCTTCTCCACCGCCCCCTGCCCAGTGGCAGCCATGGAGTCTGTCTGTCGATCCTCTGCCAGCTGGAAGTCGGCCCACCTGCACCTGCTGGAGGGAGGCGGGGCCTCTCCCGGAGAAGTCACATTTTAATTAACTTCCCTCCCCGGCACTGGAGAGGGCAGATCATTTTCATAAACAAATGAGGAGCCAGGGCTTTGTCTGCGGCTCGGAGTGAATCATGTAGAAGGAAATCAAAACAAACCACCCAGCTGAGGCCCCTGCCTGAAACTCAGAACTCCTAGTTCTCAAGGAAGGTCGAGGCCTGGGATCCGAGATGAGACGGAAGAGGGAGGAAAATGGTGAGGCGGTGGGTAGCAAAGAACTGATAGTGTCTCCAAAGACGCAGCTCATTCATTCATTCACTTGATCAACCCCTCTCTACTGGTATCTCTTCTCTGCTGATCGGTTTGAAAATCAGGGGTGGAAATAAATACTCTCTATGAGGTGTGTTGAGAATCTCTGCTCAATTTTGCTGTAAGCCCAAGACTGCTCTAAAAATAAAGTCTATTTTTAAAATAATCAACCTTGAAAGAAAGGAAAGAAGGGAGGGAGGGACAGAGAGAGAGAAGGAAAGAAGAAAGAAAGAAAAACAGCAGACAGTCTACCAAGGGAGACAGACATTAAACTGATCACCACACAATTAATAACGCAATTACACTACTTTGTAACCTTTAATGGCTTTATTGGGCTATAATTCACATACTATACAATTCGCCCGTTTAAAGTATACGATCCAGTGGCTTTCAGCATATACACAGGATTGGGCAACCAGCGCCACGGTCAATTTCAGAACATTTTCATTGCCCCCGAAAGAAGTCTCATACCCCTTAACCGTCACTCCTAAATCATTCTACTCCCTTTGCCATCTCAGCCGTAGGCAACCACTAATCCACTTTCAGTTTCTATGGATTTGCCTATTAGGGACATTTCATGAAATAAAATCATACAATATGTGGTCCTCTGTCACTGACTTCTTCACCAAGCACCACACTGTCATAGCCTGTCCCCGCTGAAGCAGTTCTACTATTTCCAGTGTGTAATTCTGTTTCTTGTTTTTTTTTTTTTTTTTTGACCATGCTGCATGTTGGACCTTAGTTCCCTGACCAGGAATTGAACCCATGCCCTCTGCACTGGAAGCACAGAGTCTTTAACCACTGGACCACCCTAAATGTGAGCTCAGGGCCCGATGGGGCCATAGACAAGGAAGTTTGTCTGCACTGAGGGCAACCCAGGAGGGCTTCCCAGAGGAGGCAGTTTTTAATCTCAGGTATTTAGTGAGCATTGGTTACATGCAATCAGGAAAAAGAAACCGACAGAAGCCATGGTTCTAGATGCATAGGAATTTATAATCCAGGCAGGCTGGCCTGCATGTGCATTCCTAGAAACTGAGGTCACTTAAGTTCTAAGCTTATCCAAATGAACAGAACATATAGGAAGAGTTACTGGAGCCAGAGGAGGGAGAAGCCACTGTGAGCTGGAGGGCTCCAGTAAGTTTGAAGAATAAGAACCAGAAAAGGGAAGGCAGGCAGGAGCAAAAGCGACTGGGCTGCCTGCAGACCCTTCAGGGTGGGGAGTGGTCTGTTGTGCCCAAGTCTGAGGGTCACATTGGGGAGTTGGGGGCAAACTTGCAGAGGTGGCGGGGTTGGAAAGTGCAGGGCCCAGACTGCCGGGCTAAGGGAGTGGTTTATTCCAAAGGCGGTGATGAGCCATTATGGGTGGTCCTGGATCATCCACTTTTGTGCACCCTGGTCTCTGGGAGCCTGAGCTGTGGAGACAGAGACTGACAGGGGACTGGAGAAAGGGTGAGGGCGGAGCCACCGGACAGTCTTTGGTGAGGCTGGAGCAGTGAAGTCCTGGGGGTTTAACACCCTGCAACTGGGAGCCTGGGGCCTGCAGGGGTGGGAGGAGCAGCTGCACCCACCCAGCTCATAAAGTCCCCGGCCCCCAGGCCTGATGGCACCAGGAGCCACGCACCCCTGGCTGGTATCTCTTTAGCAGGCGGATCTGAGTGTGGGCCGGAGAACACAGCCTGGGTTCCAACCCCAGCTCTGCCGCTTCTTCCCATGTGGCTTCGTGCCGCCTGTCTGACCTCTCTGTGCCTCAGCTTCCCCGTCTGAGAAATGGGGACAGCGATGGGCTGCCTCACAGGGCAGCCGTGAAGACTAAGTAAGAGAAGCAGATGGAGAACCCAGACCTTGGCAGGTGCCCACTGACAAACAGCAGCAACGTTCTAAGCACCGTAAGGACCCCTGCGCCCAGGGAGCTAGCTGCTCGTCTACAGAGAGGCAGCGCAAGCATCGTGCTTAAGAGGGATCTTTACCCCAGGATTACCTGGTGATTCCATGGCGAAGAATGTGCCTGCCAATGCAGGAGACATGGGTTTGATCCCTGGTCTGGGAACATCCCACGTGCTTCGGAGCACCTAAGCCTGTGGATCACAGCTCCTGAGACCATGTGCCCTAGAGCCCGTGCTCTGCAACAAAAGTCCCGACAGTGAGAAGCCTGGTCTCTGCAACTAGAGAAAAGCCCACGCAACCGTGAAGACCCAGCACAGTCAAAAATAAATAAATAAATATATAATTTTTTTTTTTAAAGAGCTTCACCCGGAGGCCAAACACACCTGCACATCACAGCCGGCCCTATCCTTTAGGAGCCGAGGATCATGGTCCTGCCGCTCTGGTTCTCAGCTTCCCTACCTGTACAATGGGGAAATCGATGTGGTCGATCACAGAGCAATTTCATCCCCACAAACCCCTTCTGTGGGGTCAAGGAGGAGTTGACCCGAGACGCAGAGTGAGAATGGCTGTCCCGCCGCTGGGAGGGTGACAGTGGGCCTTGTCACCGCAGCCCCCCACATCAGGCAGCTCCAGGGACAAGGATTGGAGGGCCCAGCTATGAGTGAAGGGTCAGGGAGGAAGACTCCCCCTCCTTCGGGGGGTGGCTCCACTGGAGTCTCCGTGAACCAGGTCTTTCCATCCATCTCCATGATACATCATCTGCAGCACCAGGTGGGCGGATCTAGGCTGGACCCAAGAGCGGCTGCTCGGTGTGGGACTGTGCCACCCTCTCCTGCCTCATAAATGTGCCTTCTCCTTCGGGGCCTGGGTCCCAACCACCCGCTACCACCAGGGTCCTCCTGACTCTGCTCTCCTCACCCGCCCCTGAGCAGGAGCCCAGCAGGCAGGCTTCCCCAAGGTGTGTCTCAACGCCCAACAGCGCTTAGTGCTTGTCTCAGGGGCGTCGGCGGTCCACACCCCAGTCACGCTGAGATCGTCCACAGGCCCTGGGGCCACTGATTTCAGTGTAACACCCTGGGTCTGAGATCCCACTCCTGACCTGTGCTCTCTGTCTTTTCCTAACAGGCTGAGCTTGGGAAGCCCCGGGAAAGAAGCTGCAGTCTGCCCGGAATTAATTTTAATTACGGACTCTACATCCGGGGGCTGGATGGAGGGGTCCCTGAAGGTGAGCAAGCGTCCTTGGTCGCCAAAGGAACTTGAGCCCTCTAACCAGGCCACATGGCAGCTGGTCATGCTCCAGGAAAAGAGTCGGGGGTCTGCCCTGCAGCATGATTCCAAGTCAGCTTAGCTGAAAAGGACAGGACCACACGGGGTCCAGGTCTAGTGTGTCAGAGAAAGAGCAAGGGTCCCTGACCGTGTGAGCCTTGTCCCCAGGCAGGAGACTGTGCTCTGCACCTTCTGAATTGCAAGCATGGGCAGGGTCAGGACCAGCCCTCTGATCGCTCAAAGGAGGCCTGTGGCTGCTGTTGTTTGGTCGCTAAGTCGTCTCTGACCCTTTGTGACCCCACGTACTGCAGCCTGCCAGGCTCCTCTGTCCATGGGATTTCCCAGGCAAGAATAGTGGAGTGGGTCACCATTTCTTCTCCAGGGGATCTTCTTGACAAAAGAAGACACAGGGATGGAACCTGCACCTCCTGCATTGGCAGGCAGATTCTTTACTGCTGAGCCACCAGGGAAGCCCCAAAGGAGGCCAAGGGTGGGCAAGCCCAGCTCCATGAAGGATGCTCAGGCCCCAACTAGAATCTGGGAATCCTGACCCCTCCCTTTCTGGGGAGCCGAGCAGGGCTGTCCCTCCGCTGGTTCTGGCTTAATGAAAGATATCTGTGCCCCAGTTTCCTCCCAGTGAGATGCCACGATTGCTTTACTTCCCTGACTGACTTTGGTGGCCCTGGCCCCGTCTCTCCCCGCCCTCAGCCATCGGACACTGGAACGTGTTTAAACAGCAGCCGACTTGCCCCCACGAGCTGACCCGGAATTATATTGCCATGAACAGAGGGGCCGTAAAGGCTGGCCTGGTCACTGCCCGGGAGAATTTGCACTACCGTCAGCTCAACGACATCCGCATCAGTGACCAGGATGACAGGCGCCTCAAGAAGGAACTGCCCTCCCTCCCTCCAAATATGACGTTCGGGATCCGGGCACGGTAAGATGGCTGGTACCCAAGGCTCCATCCCCTCACCGGAGCGGTGACAGGGCGCTCACGGTCAGGAACTGTGGACTCCAGGGAGGGGTGAGTGATCCAGGCCTGGCCAATCAGCGTATTTCACAAACCACCTTCACGGTGATTGGCTCAGAGGCAGACATGTGACCCACGTCCCAACTCTGGAATCTGTGACATTCTATAAAATACTGTGGTTGCATGTAATCAAGTCTCAAACAACTTGGATTTTTTTTTTTTTTAATGGGGAATTTATTGGCTCACATGAGTGAAAGGGAAGAGCTTCAGGCAGAGCTGGATCTAGGCACTCAGGCAATGCCATGTTTGTCTCTCCATGACTTGGCTGTGCTTCCCAGTTTTGGCTCCAGTCTCTGATAAGCTTCTTCCTCACTTGGCAAAATGGCCAGGGACAGCTGCATCCTTAGATCCTATGCGTTTAGTGACCTCAGTGGAAAGCAACCATAAAAGCCTTGAGGTTAAGATTCTTTGGCCCGACTTCAGTACCGTGCTTGTCCCTGACCCAACCGCAGGGGCGAGTAGAAATTGCAAAATACACTGATTGGCCAGGCCGGGGTCACTGTGCCTTGCCTCCAGTTACTGAGGCCGGGGGATTCTGATGCTCTGATGGGTCAGGCCTAACCCCTGGCCCCTCGTTGGAGGGGGCTTGCTTGGAATCAGTCTCCACAATCTATATGGGCTGACGGTGGAAAAGATGTGGAAAGAGGGGTTCTGACCCAGAAGGATGAGAACAGAACACAACGGCAGGCAAAAACAGCAGTTGTCCAGCACAGCAGAATTTCCTAACCCATAGTATGTGTTTGTCCTTTTGTGTCTGGCATGTTTCACTCAGCATAATGTACTTGAGAGTCATCTGTGGCGTAGTATGGATCAGAATTCCTTTCCTTCTTAAGGCTAAATAATAGTCCAAACTATATCACATTTTGTTTATCCATTCAGAATAGTCATCCGGGTTGCTTCCACCTTTTGGCTATTGTGACTGGTGCTGCTATGAGCATGGGTGTGCGAGTATCTGCTTGAGTCCCTGCTCTCGATTCTTTTGCATATATACCCGCGAGTGGAACTGCTGGACCACATGGGGATTCTGTTTATTTTTTTTTTAGCTGACGTGTGTTTCCCACAGTGTCCGCCACCATTCTTTTGTATGCTTTTCCCTCTGCCTTTTCTCACCATCCTACCTGGTAAAACCTACTTGTTCATCAAAGCTCAATGCAGCATCCTCTCTTTGGTAAGCTTTCCTGTCTCCCTAGCCTCAAATAATACGTACCACTCTCTTACTGGAAATGCATTTCTGTTCATCAGCCCTCAAGACCTGGAATGTGGCACTAGAGACACATTGGAAAGTCACTCGTGGGCCAGATTGACTAATTATCTGTACATCATCCTTCTTCCCGCTTTGAAATAACACCCGAGTCAGTCTCTGAAGGCGAGGCAAGGTTCTCCGGCGCAGTGCAGAGTCCCCACTGTGTGGTCACTAGCCTGGCCCATTTTGGTCGCCAGTGTCTTGAAGACAGCATGGTGTCCCGGGGGAGCCCCGGCCAGGAGTCGCCCGGGCATTTCATCACACCTTCATTCCCAACCCTCGTTCCTCCTAGGACTTCTGTTCCTTCATCTGTAAGTAGGATGTTACAGCAGTAACCAGCATACTGGGATTCTCAGGGTATGTTCTGCCTCTATGTCAGTTCCAGCCCATCATCCTTAAAACCCTGTGCAGCCTAGTGTTTCACAGCAGCGCTGTTTAGCTAAGATCTGGAAGCAATCTAGAAGTTGTGATGGACAGATGAATGGATAGAGAAGATGTGGCGTATATATATGTTAGTGTGAGTTGCTCAGTCCTGTCTGACTCTTTGCGACCCCATGGACTGTAGCCTGCCAGGCTCCTATGTCCATGGAGTTCTCCAGGCAAGAATAGTGGGGTGGGTTGCCATTCCCTTCTCCAAGGGATCTTCCCAACCCATGTGTATACATACACACAAGGGAATGCTACTCAGCAATAAAAAAGAATGGAATAATGCAATTTGCAGCAACGTGGATAGACGTATGGAATATCATACTAAGTGAATAAGTCGGGCAGAGAAAGACAAATATATGATATCACTTATATGTGGAATCTAAAATAGGGTACAAATGGACTTATTTATAAAACAGAAACAGACTCCCAGACATAGAAAGCAAACCTATGGTTACCAAAGGGGGAAGGGGATAGAGGAGGAATAAATTGGGAGTTTGGGATTAGCAGATACACATAGAACAGATAAACAACAATGCCTTATTGCATAGCCCAGGGAACTATAGTCGATATCCTGTAATAAACCATAATGGAAAAGATTATGGAAAAGAATATATATATGTTATATATGTACAACTGAACCTCTTTGCCATACCCGAGAAACTAGCACAACATTGAAAATGAAACACTGTGCAGGAAGCAGGCAGGGTTACTCACCCAGCTGAGCCACGGAGAGACGAACTGACCTCCCTAAGACCACACAACTTTTTCCCAGAAAGGCTTGGCCCGGATTCTTAACTGGCATGCGTACATTTAGAAATACGGGGACTGCCACGGCGGTTCAGCGGTTGAGATGTTGTGCTTCCATGGCAGGGTGTAGGGTTTCGACCCCTGGTCAGGGAACTAAGACCTTGAGTGCTGTGGGGGTGCAGCTAAAAGTTTTATTTAAAAAAAAAAGAGATATTAGAACACAGCTCCTTAGCAATCATTTGGTTCGAAGCCCTTCTTTGAAACAGGAAAACAGAAGTTCAGAGAGGTGAAGAAATGTTCACAAGGTCACACAGCAGGGCGTGACCGACCCAAGTCAGATCTCGGCTGGCCAGCACTCCCCATCCAGTGCTCTTTCTTCAGGTACCGTGCGACCCCCCAAAGTGTCTGGGGCTGTGTGGCTTTACGTACAATGGAAAAGCTTAAGTCAGCCGGGCTCAGAAAGAACATCCATTACCATCGAGCTTTCAATATAAAAATCTTAAATCGCTATAAAACTGAGTGGCTACAATTCCAGGGGAAGGACGTGATGAAGTGCCGGCTATATCTTCTGTGATGGTAAATGGGCTTTGCATATGCAAATTGAATGGATTTTAAAATGGTATTTAATGACAATTTTCGTAGCAGACGTTAACATTAATTGCACAAAAATGAAAATGCTGCATTAGGTTGCTGTTAGCAGCAAATATTGTGGCCATAAAGCTTTATCTTTATCAACAGCGGCCCTTTCTGATGTGACAGGGCAGCTCAGCAAATTGCAAGCAAAAGCGCTTTTATGGAACAAAAATACCCCCCAAAGCAGGCCCAAATCGGCATCAATTTCGCTTTATTTCTTCGTAAATGGAGGTTAAATGGCTGCTGGAAAAGCTTTTACTGCAACGCCCGACCTGCCCGCGAAGCCCCTCAACCTTCCAACATCCGTGCAAGGAACAGTTATAAAATCATTGCCCCCTCTCATAATGGGGCTATTACTTTAAAGTTATGGGACCGAGGCCCATTCTCTAATGATCACCTTTTACAAGCCTCGATTGTATTTATTTCTTTACTTTAAAAGCATGTTAGAAACCAAATCCGATTACACCCGACTACCCGAGGAGTGGTTGGGGTGATTTGATCCAATAAAGAAAGAAGCAAAGAAACAAATGACTACTAATTACTCACAAGTACAAATATATTAAAAAGTAAAGTTCCATTTCAGACTGAACACAGGAGAGGCCTACTCTAAGCTAGGGATGCTGTGTTTGTAGGTTTAACCCCCAGGTGAGAGAACACTCTGATCACAATTCTGCCCCCCTGCCTCCCCCAGGATCAAATCCTCTGGCCTTTGATACATTTCACAATGGACAAAATAACCAGACCTGAGTGGCCCTGTGCACCTCCACCCACCCACTCATTCGACCTCTCAACGCCAGACGGAGTCAAAACCTGAATCTTCGACTATTCAATTACTTCCTTTCCAGTTAGCTGATTTGGTTTCCAATCCGCACCAATTTGTTACAGATTGTCCCTAAATCAGAAAGGTACATTTCGATCCTTGAGCCTCCAGCTAGAAGGAAGTGGACACCTAAGCAATTATCTGGCAAAGGATGCCCATGAACACACGTGATCACGAGTAGGGGTGGAGGCCAAATCAACCCACAGAGGTGTTCATTTGGCCCAGGCAGTGATTTTAAAAAATCAAAATTTCAGGACTTCGCTCGTGATCCAGTCGTTAAGACTCCATGCTGCCAATGCAGGGGGCACAGGTTTGATCCCTGCCAGAAGATCCCACATGCTGCAGAGCTCAGCCAGAAAAGTTTGAATGACTTGCCACATTAAAAAAAAAAAATCAGGAGATCTCATATAAAAACAGTTTAGTAGCTAAGATGTGTCCAACTCTTTGCAACCCCATGGACTATATAGCCCACCAGGCTCCTCTGTCCATGGGCTTCTCCAGGCAAGAATACTGGAGTGGGTTGCCATTTCCTCCTCCAGGGGATCTTCCTGATGCAGGGATTGAACCCCAGTCTCTTGTGTCTCCAGCATGGGCAGGCGGATTCTTTACTATTGAGCCACCTGGGAAGCCGGAAAGGGAGGATTCAGGCACTCCCCGAGGCTGCACAATGGCAGAGCCTGGATTTGCACCCTGGCTAGCTGGCGGGCTTTGAAGAGTGAACCCCTAGGATCAGGCAGCTGGAAAGAAGCCTGGGCATCCTTGCTCTGCTGTTTCACTGTCAAACTCAGAATCCAAGCGAGGGAAGAATTTTTAATTCTCGTTACGTGTAAGGTCATAACACAGATCTCAAAGCACGCTGTGACCCCAGGTCCATTAACAGATAAACAGATACATCTGGAGGCCAGAAATGTAACCATTAAAGAAGGGCTTAATTATTGATGTGTCTTAATAAGTGTTTGCAAATGTTCACATGCCCTCGGCACATCTTAATTGTTACTGGTCCTAATTGGTTCAACATTTTCAATTATGATAAGACAAGGATGGCTTGCGGGGGGCAGGAGGAGATCTGGGCAGCAGCTGGTGCTCCGGGCTGATTCTGGGTGCCCAGGGCTCTGCCTTCATGGATGCTAGTGGGGGATCCATCATTCAGTCAATGAGCAAACAGCCCCCTGCGCGCCAGCACCTGACATGAGCAGGTGGAAGATGGGCAGACCCTTCTTTGAACTAACAACTACTATTATTGTTACCACTCCATGCCCGACATTGCTGAGCACCTCAGAGGTCTTCTCTCCTTGAATAACTGAACAGCTCAGTGAGTACAAGTCTTACATCCCCATCGCACAGAAGAAGAGACCGAGGGTCAGAGAGGAGAAGTCGTTTGCCCCCGGCTGCTCTGTACTGGAATGGAGGTTAGTCTGGCCCCACTCCCTGTGATGGTGACCATGGCACTGAGCTGCCTCCCCAACAAACGTAAGGATGGAGGTGACATGGGTAGAGATGCTACCCAAATTTTTCCTGCACAAGAGGTGTGCTGAGACAGAGTATATATGATGAAGGCCATCTTGTCTGGATTTTCCTTAAAGCTTTAAACATAATCTGTGTGCTTGTGTGTGTGCTCAGTCACTTGGTCATATCTGACTATTTTGTGAGCCTATGGACTGTAGCCCGTCAAGCTCCTCTCTCCATATGATTTTCCAGGCAAGAATACTGGAGTGGGTTGCCATTTCCTACTCTGGGGGATCTTCTGACCCAAGGATCGAACCTGAGTCTCCTGGGTCTCCTGCGTTGGCAGGAGGATTCTTTACCACTGCGCCACCTGGGAAGCATCTGAAGAGCCCAGTGAACTTCCCTTTGGAGGTCTTATTTCCCTTCCCCTTTGCCTTCGCCCACCTCCCAGTAAACGAGCTCTGTGATGGGGCATCCAGAACTGCCCTGCACGGGATGCTCCAGGTCTGCTTTGCCCCCTCCCGCCCCAGCATCCCTGGTGCCAACCCCAGTGCCTTTGCTGAAAAGCCCTCAGTAAATATTGGCTGAATGAATGTACGAGCATGGCCACACTGAAGTCTGACTATGAAGCCAGTAACAACTTGGGTAGAACTCTTACCTCACCCACCAATTAGTCTAGCCTAGGCTCCCTCCAACCCAGGTGCTGAAAGTGTTCAGACCACGGGAAAACAAGAAACACAAGAAGGACGGGGAACGTTGCCAGCCCACCCTCCCAGCCGCGGTCGCTGCTCACCCAGCTATCAGATGCATCATCAGCCTGACACTGACAAATGTGAAGGATGGAGGAAGTTTTACAGGCTGTTAAAAAAATGTTTGCTGCCTGACAGGTTTTTTTGAATCTCTCTGCCAAGCTGATTTATTTTACAAATTTACAAGGGGCCCATCAATCACCCTGGGTTATTTTGTTTCTCCCAGAGCTGACGGCCGAAATCCAAGCCACCCACCCAAACTCCTATAAAATAATAATAAGCCCCTTCCCAAGCACCTGTCCTAGGGATCTGAGACAGGTTTTGAACGGGAAGACCAGTTCTGGGTGCTATCACGGGCCAAAACTCAGCAGAGTGAAACCAGGCTGACCACAAGGGGGAGCATGTGGACCTCACAAGGACCCTGGTGCCGGGGAGCTGGGCTGAAAGGGTCATCCTGCCAGGCAGCCAGCCCCCCACCAATACGCTCCCCAATGCTGATGGCAACTGTGGTAAATAGTCTTCTGCTTCTTCATCGGCTGCTCAGGTCCTGGAGGCCATGGACCTTGTCAGTTTTGTCCACCACTCTATCATCGGAGCCTGGACCATAGTAGGCACTCAGTTAATATTTGCTGGAGAAATGCGGTCCAGGGCCTTTTAAGGCTTTGAGACATTATTCACAGTGAGGAGGAAGTTGATTTGAGATGCAGAGATGAGATGGTAAAACCAGAGATTCCTTTATCATTTAGCCAACAGTGGTCCCCCAAATTTTGGCACCAGGGACAGGTTTTGTGGAAGATCATTTTTCCAGGGACTGTAGGGGATGGTTTCAGGATGATTCAGACAAATTACATTTATTGTGTACTTTATTTCTATTATTATTTTATCAGATCATCAAGCATTAGATCCCAGAGTTTGGAAACCCCTGATTTAGCAGACTCTGCTGTCTTCCCCTATGGTGGATGTTATGAATCCACATTGCAATGATGCATCCTCAAAGACCAAATGTGTTTCTTGGCCACATTAATAGAGGTAGCAGGTCCAGAATGAGGGAGGTGACCTTCCTATTCTCTTCTGCCACTCAGGTCACTCTTCTGGCATCATTTTAAAATATGAGCCGTCACAGATTCAGGGGAAGGCCCATAACCAGCGGAGCATCCAGACAGGAGACATCAGCCTGGGACAAGGGCAAGGAGGTCACTGTGTCAGAGAACATGGCAGGAAATGGTCTTCCCCAGCTGCATGAGGAAAGACTTAGACGGTTCTCAATAGCCTGAGGCCCTGCTTTGAGGACAGTGGAGGGGCTTTGCTCTCAGGGGTTTCAGAAAATAAAGCGAGGACCAGCTTATGTATGTGTGTCCGGGGGGCAGTCCCAGTGGCTAACATTTGCAGAGCCCTCGCTAAGCAGCCGATGGACATAATGTTGAGTGCTTTACATGCATCATCTCATTAAATCCTCACAATTCTGTCAAGTTTGGACCGTTGTCCCCATTTTACAGATGTGGAAACTGAGGCCAAGAGACTCACTTGTCCAAGGCCACACGGCCGGTCAGTGGCTGTGGCAGGATTTGCGCCACGTTTTCCTTCCGAGCCGCAGTTCATGTCTGCAGTGGGCTGAATTCTTCCAGGAGGCAGAGGCAGCCCTCTGGGCATGGAGGGGAGTCCTCACAGCAGGATGGTGTCTCTGAACAACAGCCAAGGCCGAGGACCACTTGCTTTTCGCAGAATAACTTAGTTCATCCTCACTGAAACCCGGCACCTCCATTCACCTAAGAGGAACTAAGGCGTGGAGGGGGAGGTTGTGTCCCTCCGCAGGTGGTGAGTGTTCACTCCAGGACCTGTACACTCAGCGGCTGGAAAAGATTCTCACAGTAGGTGGAAGTGTTGGCTGGCTCATCACAGCCCGCCTGGGGCCAGGGACACCCCACACTGGACCCGACAGGGGTGCCTCCTGCTCAGAACCAGCCTGCTTCCCTGGGCCTGACCTGGAGGGAGTTCTGCTAAAGAGGGGCCCAGGCGGGCAGCGATAGCCCGGGACCTTGTGATCTGAGGATCGCACTCTGTCCCTCCTCCTCTCCTGGAAGGCCAGCCTCTAGGGGGAACCCCTGCCAGACTCCTCCTGCTCCATCGCCTCCCATCTCCCCAAACTCCCGCTCACTTGCTCCTTCCTCCAAGGCGGCTTTGTTGCCAGAGCCCGAAGGAGACATTTTTCATGCTTTGCCTTTTTTCCCCTCTCATCTCTCCTGCGGCCCAAAGATTTATTCCTGGCCCGAGGCTCCCTGTATCCAGAGCAGAGAGGGCTCCGGGAGGCACTGATGGGCCCATAATGGATAGGACCGCCATCCCCCAGGGGCCTGTCCCACCCAAGCCCCATCCATCAGGAGCAGCTCAATGCCGGGGTCAGCGCTAACGAGGCCGGGCTGCTCCCCCTCGGGGCCTCCCCAGTCGCAACTCACAGGCTTCGGCTCCTGCTTTGATTTTTCCAGAGCCGGGCCTCACCCTCCCAGGTCGGTGGGTGAAGCGTGGGAAGTGGGCTCGGTGCCCGGCCTGGCGGAGGGTCCCTCGTCCTCACCTCTGCACGCCTCCAGCCTTGACGTAATTAGAGGGGTGGCTGGGGGGCAGCTGCTCTGCCCCTCCCATGGCACGGTGTTCCCTCGACACAGGTGTGGAGAAGCTGGTACTGTGGGGGAGCCAGCCAGCACCGCCTGGGCCACAGCAAGAACCAGGCCTTAAGACCTGCGCATCATTCCTGTCCTTGCTGGAACCAAAGCCCAAAAATTAGATCCCACATGCCGCAACTGAAGATCCCGCATACCTGCAACTGGACCTGATGCAGCCAAATAAATAAATAAGGCAAATTGCCAATATTTCTTTAAAAAAATATTTATTTGACTACACAGGAGTCTTAGTTGTGGCATACAGAATCTTTAGTTGAGCCATGTGGGATCTGGTTACCTGACGAGGGATTGAACCCAGGCCCCCTGCATTGGGAGCACAGAGTCTTAGCCACTGGACCACCAGGGAAATCCCCAAATGCCAATATTTAAAAAAGAATAGACAGCTTGATGGCATGATGGTGATCCATCCCTGATTTAGAGAACAGCCAATATTCTCAGGCTGGAGAGCTCAGGGGACAACCAACCCTTTCCTGGGCATGACTTGCCGGGCCCTGAGCTTCAGCTGTTATTTCTGGGTCTCTGTAACAATGACCACAAACTCACTGGCTTGAAACATGTGAAATGTATTCTTTTTTAATGTGGAGCCCAGAAGTCCAAAGTCGGGGTGTCGCAGGGCTGCACTCCCTCCGAAGGCTCTAGGGCAGACCCTTCTTCGTTTCTTCCAGCTCCTGGTGGTACCAGTGTCCTCGGCTTCTGACTGCTTCTCACCAATCTCTGCTCACGTGGCCGCCTTCTGTGCATCTGTATCTTCTTCTCTTTTGTCTCAAATAGAAACACTTGTCAGGCAATACAGGCCTCACCCAAGGCAAGCCATGGGTGGGTCTGATCTCAAGGTCCTTAATGAATGACCTCTTCAAAGACTCCTTTTCCAAATAAGGTCACATTCCTGGGTTCTGGGACTTAGAATTAGGACATATATTTTGGGGGGTCCACCCACCACTCAACCCACTATGATCACCAAAGCATCTTAACACAAAGTCAGAAAGGTCTGCATTTTAGATACTGGCTTTTGAGAAAAACTGGTGGCTCAGATGGTTAAAGAATCCGCCTGCGATGCAGGAGACGCAAGTTCGATCTCTGGGTCTGGAGCACTCCCTGTAGAAATAGGGACTGGTAGCCCGCTCCAGTATTGTTACCTGGAGAATCCCATGGACAGAGGAGCTTGGCGGGCTACAGTCCATGGGGGTCACAAAGAGTTGGATATGACTGAGTGACTAACACTTTTACTTTGAGAAAACCACCTTCAACGTTATTATTTTATAATAGCTTCCCCTGGCATCTTGCTACATACAGATTATGTTTCAATTAAAAATATAAAAGTGCTTTGTAATCAGTCAAGAGTTGGAATCAGCCAAAATATGATGGGTGTAAATGCTTTCCTAACAATCAGACATCTATTTCTGCCAACTTTTTCTTTTGTGTTTTTGAGGAAGTTCTCCAAAAAAAGAAATAGAGAAATTCAGAAGCTACATAACTCACTGCCATGACTCCACGCTCAAAGTTAACAAATGCCCCACTTGGTCATTTTTGCTTCTGATCTTTATTATTATTATTATTGGCTGCACTGGCTCTTCATTGCAGCACGCGGGCTCTTCGTCCTGGCGTGCAGACTTCTCTAGTTGTGGCACTCAGACTTCAGAGCACACCGGCTCCGTATTTTCGTTGCACGGGCTTAGTTGCCCCAAGGCGTGTGGGATCTTAGTTCCTCAACTGGGGATTGAACCCGAGTCCCTTTAATTGAAAAACAGGTCCAACAGGGAAGTCCCTGAACCTTTACTATTATTATCATTATTAAAGAAATAAAATAAAGCAAACATAAGTGGAAGCCCCTCCTCAACTCTCCTAATCCCACACTCTTCCCTCTGTCCCCTGAGGACTATCCTGAGGCTGGAACAGGCTTTCCTCCCAGGAGTTCACATATGTGTTATACCCTTAAATGTTCATAAATAATGCATATTATTTAGTATGGTTTCAAGGTGGTGCTAGTAGGAAAGAACCCACCTGCCAGTGCAGGGGACGTAAGAGACGCAGGTTCCATTCCTGGGTCGGAAAGATCCCCTGCAGAAGGAAATGGCAACTCACTCCAGTATCCTTGCCTAGAGAATCCCATGGACAGAAGAGCCTGGCGGGTTGTAGTCCACAGGCTCACAAAGAGAGTCGGACTCGACTGAAGTGACTCAGCACATAGGCACGCAAACCATTAAAATCTCGTTGCATGGTGACTTGCTTTTTCACTCTGCATGTTTGCGTAAGTCCCCAGGTCCCTGTCCAAATCACCCACGGTGGGCTCATCCCTTTCCCACCACTTGACACCCAGCTTGCTTCTCACTTCTCCCATGATGATGAGGAAATGCGGAATTCTTTGGGGTCATGGTCCACCAGCAGAGTTTCCACACCGAAGCGGGACCCCCTCAGCTTACACAGAGCCCCCAGTGGATCTGAAACCGATTGGTGTCATTTCAGGGGCTCCAAAGAGCTCCGGTACCCTAGCCCTTAATGTCTCAGTGCAGAGAAGAATTCAGCGAAAGCAAAGTAGATAAGAAGTGATTCATTAGAGCAGGATGCCTGTGAGGCTTCCAAGAGAGTGGGTGAGAAATGCCCGTGCCCTGAGAACTTAACTAAGTGGGCCGCAGTTTTCTAATCAAAGGAAAAGTGGGGAGGGGGAGAAGACCTTCTTTGTCTTTCTTGAGTACATGTACATTTCCATCATCAGCTCCTCCTCCAGGTAAGTCAGGGAAGTTTACTCGCCGTTCCCTAGACGGTCAGGCCATGACTATCACAGCAATTTGGAAAAAATATTTTCAGGTCTCGGTACATACAGTGAGAGTCTTTCATTTTGAAAAGTCACCTCCCCATAAAGGATTGTTTTCTATGTGCGCAGAGCCTGTTTTTTTTGGGGGGGGGGCATTATCCTGATGATACCGTTGGGCAGGTTGTAGGCCTTTTTTTTCTACTATTGTTTTACTGTTTGAGGGGCATGCTGCAAAGAACATGTCTTAGGAGCCAAAGAACGTGTTTGAGGGGTTACTAATTCACTGAGCTCACTGGGCAGGATGCAGGTCTCACACCAGCACTCTTATTGTTTAGGAGCAGGTCTGGTGCCTCTGTTGCGTGGTTTTGTTGCTAAGCAAGCCTGCCTGGCTTTGTGGTTAAGCAACCCTGCTTTCTCGAGGGATCATTAACTTACAGGGGTCTCCTACATTTTTCTATTTACAGTTCCCTAGTGGGATTAGCTATTTAATCATCTATTTTGTCCCTATCAGGCCTGATCTTTCTGCCCGTGCTCTCGCTACCAGCCTCATACTCCCTGGCGGGGATCCCGTCTGGGGCTCACCTGTTTCCCCAGATGCCAAGATCCTCCTGCACACAGATTCCCCAGGAGTCTAGCTTGGCGGTCCCCAGCCTTTTCTGGCACCAGGGATCTCTTTTGTGGAGGACATTTGTTCCAGGGACTGATTGTGGGGTCGGGGGGATGTTTTTGGGATGATTCAGGTGTATTACCTTGATTGCACACCTTTATTCCTATTATTATTCCATCGACTCCACCGCAGATCATCAGGCACCAGATCCTGGAGTCTGGGGACCCCTGGTCTATAGGCTACTTCCTCCATTCGGCTGTGTTGAGCCTTTTCTCTCCAGAAGGGCTTAAGTCACAGCCGGCTGGGTCAGGAGCGGGGTGTGCGGTGTTGGGGGCAGGGTGTGGGGAGAGCCCCCGAGTTTCCAGCTCAGGCACTCAAGGCTGGGAGAAGCTTCCTGGAAGCCCGGTCCAGCTTCTCTGCCAATCCTGTCACTCTCTGCTGAGCACCGGTGAGGGGACTGCTAATTGAATTCACCCTTGTGAAAAATGTTAACAAATTGCAAATGACCTCTTAGACAAATTTAGAAGTCAGGAGTGTGCTGCTAACTAAGCCTCCCTCCTCTGTCATTAGCTTTTACGTTGGACCCACAAACAATTAAAAAATAACTGCCAGCCCAGAGGTCCTCTCCTCTAATTAGCTCTAAGAGTCCTGCCAGGGAGAGAGGCTGCACCTCAATTACCGCCCCTTCCTCCAGGCTAGTTAGAAAAGACAGGCCCGCAGGCCAAGCGGGGACAATTAAGAAAAAGGCGGCAGGGGTAAGAGGGGACAAAGAGGCTGCAGGCGTCCCTTGGGACCAGAGGGGCCGGCTAGCCCACCCCAGGCAAGGTGCTGGTGGCCACTAGGCTGGAGGGGCCTCTGCAAGGAAGAGGCTTAGAGCAGTAGACCCCCCAAAGAGTGCCAGGGGCCACATGGCCAGCATCCCACAGGGGGCAGGGCGTTCACCCCGGGAACAGTGCGGAGGCCTGGGTCCCGGCCCAGGCCTGGCGAGCCAGACTGTGATGGTGGGACCCAGGCATTGCTCTTCTGTCAATAAGATCTCTGGGTCATTCCTATTTATCCACAAGACAGAGACTCTCTGACCTCAGCAGGGTGAGAGAGGAGTTATTTAGTCGCTTAGTCGTGTCCGACTCTTTGCGACCCCATGGACTGTAGCCCGCTGGGCTCCTCTGTCCACGGGATTTCCCAGGCAAGAACACTGGAGTGGGTTGCCATTTTCTTCTCCAAGGGCTGTTCCCGACCCGGGAATCCGGCCCACGTCTCCTGCATTGGCAGGCAGATTCTTTACCACTGAGCCACCTGGGAAGCCAGAGGGGAGGAAAAACAGTATTAAATGCAGCTTCTGGCTCTAGGGCAGGACTTCTAAGGGCTTTGGGGACTCTTACCTTCATGAGTCCCTTCATCCATTAAAAAAATAATAATAATTTAAAGTTTTTTATGGATGTGTTGGTATAAAGATGAATATAACCCAGGCTGTGTTACTTTTATTTTCCCCTTCTGATTTTAAAAGGAATTAGAACATTTTTGATGAGTCTCTAGGAGTGTCCTGGGGCCCAGGCACCATCCTCTTGGGCCAATGAGCAAGTTGGCCCTTGTTTCCCTCTAGAGGCATCATCATCCCCTTCCTCCTCTAGGGGGTTTCCTCTCTTTTCCCAGCCTGCCCCTCCCAGCACCCCCTTTATGGTGGGAGCAGAGATGAAGGCGGAAAGAGGATGAACAGCTGGCCTCAAAGCCTGAAGCCTGGACTCAACACAGCTCTCCTGCTCCCTCATTGACCTTGAGCTCATTATTTACCATCTCCGTGGGCCTCCATTTCCCCATCTGTTAAGTGGGACCAATTCTACCTCCTGCTGTGTCAGAACAATGGTGCAAGTTCATCAGTAAGTTCTTTGGGCTCTTGGAAAGATAGGGAAATACCAAGCAATTTTGTTATTTAAGAGGCGTGGAGCTGGGGCTACACCATCACAGGCCTGCAGAGGCCTAGCGGGCCCAAGGGCAAAGCCGGCCCTGTGTTAAGGCAATAGGGAGTGGTGGGGACTGCGTCAAACTCCAGCTAGTTACTGACAGTTGAGAATGTGAGTCCTGTGTTACCAGATGATCTGATGCCTCCTTAAGGAAAGCCAGACACTGGAATTTTAATGTGAGCTTTTCCTTCTGGCTTAAAAATGCATATATCGGTAACAAGAATTTTTAAATGTGACAGACCAAACCAAGCATGTCTGCAGGCCAGATATGTCTGTTGTTGTTGTTCAGTCGCTCAGTCGTGTCCGACTCTGTGACCCCGCGGACTGCAGCACACCAGGGACCCCTGTCCTTCACCATCTCTCAGACTTTGCTCAAACTCATATCCATTGAGTCAGTGAGGCCATCCAGCCATCTCATCCTCTGTTGTCCCCTTCTCCTCCCACCTTCAATCTTTCCCAGCATCAGGATCTTTTCCAATGAGTTGGCTGTTTGTATCAGGTGGCCAAAGGATTGGAGTTTCTGCTTCAGCATCAGTCCTTCCAATGAATATTCAGAGTTGATTTCCTTTAGGATTGACTGGTTTGATCTCCTTGCAGTCCAAGGGACTCTCAAGTCTTCTCCAACACCACAGTTCAAGAGCATCAGTTCATCAGCGCTCAGCCTTTCAACTCTCACATCCACACATGACTACTGGAAAAACCATAGCTTGACTAGACGGACCTTTGTCAGCAAAGTAATGTCTCTGCTTTTTAATATGCTGTCTAGGTTGTCATAGCTTTTCTTCCAAGGAGTAGTGAAAAGTGAAGTCGCTCAGTCGTGTCTGACTCTTTGTGACCCCATGGACTGTAGCCTACCAGGCTCCTCCGTCCATGGGATTTTCCAGGCAAGAATACTGGAGTGGGTTGCCATTTGCTTCTCCAGGGGATCTTCCCCACCCAGGGATTGAAACCTGGTCTCCCGCGTTGTAGGCAGACGCTTTACTATCTGAGCCACCAGGGAAGTCCATGGAGTAAGCATCTTTTAATTTCACGGTTGCAGTCACCATCTGTAGTGATTTTGGAGCCGAAGAAAATTAGGTCTGTCCCTGTTTCCATTGTTTCCCCATCTATTTGCCATGAAGTGATGGGACCAGATCCATGATCTTAGTTTTTTGAATGTTGAGTTTTAAGCCATCTTTTTAACTCTCCTCTTTCACCTTCGTCAAGAGATTCTTTAGTTCCTCTTCACTTTCTGCCTTAAGGGTGGTGTCATCTGCATATCTGAGATTATTGATATTTCTCCTGGCAATCTTGATTCCAGCTTGTGCTTCATCCAGTCCAGCATTTCACATGATGCACTCTGCATATAAGTTAAATATGCAGGATGACAATATACAGGTTTGACATACTCCTTTCCCAATTTGGAACCTGTCTGTTGTTTCTTGTCCGGTTCTAATTGTTGCTCCTTGACCTGCATATGGGTTTCCCAGGAGGCAGGTAGAGTGGTCTGCTATTCCCATATTTTTAAGAATTTTCCACAGTTTGTTGTGATCCACACCATCGAAGGCTTTGGCATAGTCAATGAAGCATAAGGAGATGTTTTTCTGGAATTCTCTTGCTTTTTCTATGATCCAACAGATGTTGGCAATTTGATCTCTGATTCCTCTGCCTTTTCTAAATCCAGCTTGAACATCTGGAAGTTCTCGGTTCACACAGTGTTGAAGTCTGGCTTGGAGACTTTTGAGCACTACTTTGCTAACATGTGAAGTGAGTTGCAATTGTGCGGTAGTTCAGACATTCTTTGGCATTGCCCTTCTTTGGGATTGGAATGAAAACTGACCTTTTCCAGTCCTGTGGCCACTGCTGAGTTTTTTCAAATTTGCTGGCATATTGAGTGCAGCATTTTAACAGCATCATCTTTTAGGATTTGAAATAGCTCAACTGGAATTCCATCACCTCCACTAGCTTTGTCCGTAGTGAGGCTTCCTAAGGCCCACTTGACTTCACACTCCAAGATGTCTGGCTAGATCTAGGTGAGTGATCACATCATGGGCTATCTATTTGCAATCACATAGTGCAGTATTGCCTGATATTGATCCCAAGCAAGTTTTTCATCTCACTAAGCTTTCTTTTTAATGGATTATTTATTTATTTATTTTTGGCTGTGCAAAGTCTTCGTTGCTGAGCGGGCTTCTCTCCAGTTGTGGCAAGTGGGGGTTACCCTCTTGCTGTGGTGCACAGGCTTCTCGTTGCAGTGACTTCTCTTGCTGTGGAACCCGGGCTGTAGGGCACACGGGATTCAGTAGCTGCAGTTCCCAGGCTCTGGAGCACACAGGTTCAGTAGCTGTGGCACGGGCTTAGTTGCTCTGCGGCATGTGAGATCAGACCAGAGATCAAACCTGTGTCACCTGCATTGGCAGGTGGGTTCTTTATCACTGAGCCACCAGGGAAGCCCTCATTGAATGGTTTATTGATAGTTCAATAGCAGTATCGATAGTTCTGTATCGATCAGTTTCTTTATCAATAAAATGACATAATAGTAGTTCCTATCTGCTAGGGTTCTTTTTATTCATTCATTCATTTGGCTGCACTGGGCTTTAGTTACGGGATGCGGGATCTTTAGTTGTGGCACGTGGGATCTAGTTCCCTGACCAGGGATCAAACCTGGGCTCCCTGCATTGGGAATGTGGATTCTTAGCCACTGGACAACCAGGAAAGTCCACTGGTAGTGTTCTCGTAAGGATGGAAAGAAAACATCCTAGGCCCGTGGGTGCAGCGCAGGAGGAACATGGGTGATGTTATAAAAGCATAACAGTGAGCATCCTTGAGGTGAAGGAGCCGTTTTGTATTTTGACTGTAGTGGTGAGTCCATAGACCTGCACATGATTGAAATTGTACACAAGCAAATACACCAGTGAGTATGAGTTAATTTGCCCTTTGTACTGTCCATGGGGTCCTCTCCAGGCAAGAATACTGGAGTGGGTTGCCATTCCCTTCTCCAGTGGACCACTTTTTGTCAGAACTCTTCACTATGACTGGTCCTGCACAGCATGGCTCATAGCTTCATTGAGTTACGCAAGCCCCTTCACCACAAGGCTGCGATCCATGAGGGGGAAGATGGGTGAATTATCCACTGTCAGCATCCTGGTTTTGACTCCATTCTTTAGTTTTACCAGATGTCACCACTGGGGGAAGCGGGGTCAGGGATACAGAGGCTTCTCTGCGTATCTTCCCCCTCTCCCTCTCTGTATTATTTCTTAACAATTGCATGTGAATCTCCAATGACCTTAAAAAATTTTTCAATTGCAAAAAAAAAAAAAAAAAAAGAAAGAAAGGAAAAGGCTTTAGCTGTGCTTTGGTAGCCTGTGAGCCATGTTAACCAGAATCCCTTATTACAAGAAACAGTGGCACCCTTTAGGCACCAGGCAAGTACCCAGTCATGGTCCCTGAGGCCACCTGCCCACACAGATGTGCCCATTCAGGAAGCCTCAGGTGAGGCCAAGAAGGGAGTGCCCTCACTGCCCGGTGCTGTCCGAGAACGCATCCAATGCGGAGATGGGACAGAATTTGAGCCTCCTCAGATGGTGCCACGGTTGGCTGTCCCTAGCAGGCTGGGTTTTGACTTAGAGCTGCTGAGAGATGCCCAGCCCCTCAGCCTCTCCCCTCCTCCAAAACCAGACCCTCCAATGGTCCATAGCGTGTTCCGAACTTCATACACAGCCAAGAATGTGCGGCCCACTCCAGAAGCCACCATCCACTCCCAAGTCCCCGGGGCTGTGTCGGGACCGGGGCCAGGGCCTCTCCTTGCCCACCCCTGGGAGCAGCAGACCGCTGGCACATTAGAGATGGATTTTAATTTTATTTTAACAAAATAGCTGTCTCCACTGGAAGAAGCATCAAGCGCCAAATAAGGACCCGTCTTGAGCGGAATCACGTTGAACAGACCTCCGTGCTGTCATTGATTTTCCAGGAAGAAAAAAATTGCCTCTGGCTACTAAACCGAATTAGTAGTCACTGATGACCAATTATTTTAGCCCGCTGTGAACGGAGAGCCGCACTAAAATCCGGTTTGTCAGACCCAAGGCTCCCTTCTCAAACACCTTTCAACAAATGTGTACCTCGTGTCCCTCAGAAGCTTCCTACAGCTTCCTCCCTTCCGCCAACTTCTCCAGCTCCACAAAGTTTTAATGAGCAGCAAAGATGAAGATGGGTTTGCCATGAAAGGGGCCCCCTCTAATCCACTAGAGCCTCCTCGGCAGAGAGGAGCCACGGCGGCAAATCAGAACTGTCAGCCCTCTCTGCCCCCCCACGCACAAAGTGTCAGTCTAATGTTTGCAAATGATAATTTCCATTCCCCTTGCTCGTCCCTGGGTGCCGCCATGGGAGATCAACCCCTGGTCTGGGGGTTATCAATCGCAAAGTAGTAGCTGAAGATGGGCCGGATGCAACTAATTTGAGGTTTCTCCCTACCCCGAGTAGCTGCTGATTTCATTTCATTTTATTCCCCATTTTCCGCTCGACCAGACTGAGTTTTGACACGGTTTTGTTGTCAGCGGGAACGCCAGGGTGGCGAGGATCTTTTCCGAGAGGGTCCTGCCAGGTCATCAGCAAATAATTTTTTGAAGCCCTTCGCGGCGCCCTCGCTGGCACGGATCACTCGGAGCCTAACTATCACAACCCCGGGGTCTTCAGAGCCGGGGAATCCAGATGGGATGCTGGCTTCGCCCACCGGCTGCCCTGTGTCTGTGAGCAAACCTTGGGCCAGTCGCTTGATTTCTCTGCATGTCATTTTCCACACCTGAAGGCAGGCGTGTTAACCCTCCCTTTCAAGGTTATGGAAGAGGCAGGGGGACTGCAGTTGGAAGTGCAGCCAGCGGGCTTGGTGTAGGAAGTGCTCATTAAAAACCGGGAGGCAGTTTTGAATGCCTGTTACTCTCCGATGCCCATCAGGCCACTCTAGGGCTGCGAGGCACAGTGCCAGCCAGGCCCGATCCCTTGTCTTTGTTCACACCGAGCCCTCTGTCTGGAGTATCCTACTCATTTCTCCACCCAATCACCTCCTGTTCATCCCCAAAGACCCACCGAAAAGCTCAGAGGAGACTTTCCTGGTTCCATGTTCGTGCGTGCTACGTTTCTTTAGTTGTGTCTGACTCTTTGAGACCCTAAAGATTGTACCCTGCCAGGCTCCCTCTGTCCATGAGATTCTCCAGGCAAGAATACTGGAGTGGCTTGCCATTTCCTTCTCCAGGGGACCTTCCTGACCCAGGGATCAAACCCTCATCTCTTATGTCTCCTGCATTGGCAGGCAGGTTCTTTACCACTAGCGCCACCTGGGAAGCCCTCGGTGTTCCACGCCCTTGCTCAATTAACTGTTCTCTCCTCTGAGCTTCGGCCGTGTGTCCACTGGCGATTAGCTCTCAGCTCTGCAGGGGGAAAGAGCTGCAGGGTGGATACGCTCACGGACCTCCCGGGCAAATGCAACATATCACCCAGTGGCTGCGTGGTCTTGGGCAAAACAGTGAACTTCTCTGGGCCTCAGACTTGTCCTCTGTGAAAAGAGGGTATTAGTATCTGTTTCTAGAGATATTGTCTTAAGGATACAGGAAGCAGACAGAAGTGTGAGCAGTGGTGGATCTCAGCCCTTCTGAGGCAGGCCCCGAAACCCCAGGGTGCAGAGAGCACGTCCCCACATCTCACAGAGCCTGGCCCATCACGAGGAGCTGGTTAATGCTCCTGGGTGCGCCAGGTGGATGGATGGACACGAGAGTAAGTGAGCACAGGGTCGAGGTCTCATTCGTTAAGGTGTGTAACCCTCCTGCTCTATCTTTCCTGCCCCTGAAATGGCCTTGGATCCTCAAATCCTATTCCCTTCCACTAATTCACTCCGCCAGCCCTGGCAACTGCTCCAAAGTGTGACTCTCACCATGCTCTCCCCTCGCTCACAAACCATCCGTAGCTCCCTAGTGTTATGGCAAAGACTTTCTGTGATGACTCCTACTTCCTCAGTCTTCTTAGTTTTTGCTTTTAAAACAATTTTGAAAGTGAAAGTGTTAGTCATTCAGTCTTGTCCGACTCTTTGTGACCCTGTGGACTATAGCCTGTCAGACTACATGGAATTCTATCCATGGAATTCTCCAGGCAAGGATAAAGCAGTGGGTTACCATTCCCTTCTCCAGGGGATCTTCTCAACCCAGGGACTGAACCAGGGTCTCCTGCACTGCAGGCAGATTCTTTACCATCTGAGCCACCAGGGAAGAGTCCAACAACTTTTCAGTTCAGTTCAATTGCTCTGCTGCTGCTGCTGCTGCTAAGTTGCTTCAGCCGTGTCCGATTCTGTGCGACCCCATAGACGGCAGCCCACCAGGCTCCCTGTCCCTGGGATTCTCCAGGCAAGAACACTGGAGTGGGTTGCCATTTCCTTCTCCAGTGCCCGAAAGTGAAAAGTGAAAGTGAAGTCCCTCAGTCGTGTCCAACTCTTAGCGACCCCACAGACTGCAGCCCACCAGGCTCCTCCATCCATGGGATTTTCCAGGCAAGAGTACTGGAGTGGGGTGCCATTGCTCAGTTGTGTCCAACTCCTTGCAACCCCATGGACTGCAGCACACCAAGCTTCCCTGTCCTTCACTCTCTCCCAGATTTTGCTCAAACTCATGTCCATCGAATCGGTGATGCCATCCAACCATCTCATCCTCTGTTGTCCCCTTCTCCTCCTGCCTTCAATCTTTCCCACCCTCAGGGTCTTTTCCAATGAGTCAGTTCTTTGCACCAACTTTAATGAGGTACAATTTACAGATAATGATGTGGTCCATGTTTAATCTGATGAATCTTGACAAATTTATACAGCTGGGCACCCAGTGAAGCCATAGCATGTTTCCATCATCCCAGAACCGGCCCCCCACCATGCCCCTTTGTGTCCAGTCCCTTCCCCCACCTCCAAGAGGACCCCTGCCCTGACCAAGCTCCCCAGCGCTGGTGTGGACCTGTTCTGATTCCTTCTGGCCTCTCCACAGATGCTTATTCATGGCCAGCCTGCTTCTTTTCTCTCTCCGGGCTCCAAATTGCCTCTAAGTGCCCCCAACCTCCATCCCCAAGCCTCCAGTACACTGGGGGAACCCTTCCAGCATCACATGTGAGAAATGAAGTATTTCCTGCTGTATCAGTAAACAAGGATGTCACAGTCATCAGCGATTGCAGCTCCTATACGAGCCCCTGAGCCCCAAGGGCACTCAGAAAGGAGAAGCGTACTTGCCATCTGCCCGCCATCAGACCGCAGCCACTCCCTATGGTGAGCCTCAGGGAAGCTCAGGATATGAAAAATGCAGGGTGCTGGCCCCAGAGAGCTGAGATGCATATGAAAGGAATGCCTTCATCGAGCCCAGAATCTTGCATCTTCCCATACATAGAAAAGCACAAAATTCCTTAACTTGAGATATCTATTTCCTTTAGTTAAAATAACCATTTGATGTTCAGACTACCTGCCCTTTAAAAACTTCTATATGACCTGGCTCCTCCCCTTGCCTCTTAGGAACAGTTCTCTCAGGGTTACTTGAGATGCTGTCTCCCGGACTTGAAGTCCTACAAGTTCCCACCAAATAAAACATAACGCTCAGCTTTTTAGTTGTGACTGTTTTTTTGAGTCACCACATGGAAGACTGAATCACTTTTGAGCGTGCTTCTCAAGATTCATTATGAACGGGTCTGAGGGCCCCAGGTTTCCCTGGTTGACTGGGCTCTCAGAGGACCCATGTTCAGCCTCATCTTCTGCTTCACGGGCCCCCTAATTCATCCCTGGGACAGGGCCTCTTCCCCTGTATCACCCCCCACAGACTGCACCCTCTATTCTTGGGGGGTGGGGAGGAACTGCCATTGCTGCCCCATTCCAGAGCCAGGATTCACTCTGACATGCCAGTTTCAACACCTGAGCGCCCGAGACAGAGGGGGAGAGGAATAAAGAGGTCCATGGTGGGGCCTCAGAGCCTGAACCCCTTCTGTAGGACTCAGGCCACCCCTATGTTGTCACTGGGCTGCCCAAGGGAAAGCTCATTTCTGCCACAGACCTCCCTCCCGGGCATTGAGGAGGTCAGTATCTCAGGAAGATAGTCTTTAAAGGCTTCTGGGGCCATTCAGCATTTTTACAAAGTGCAGACTGTCCCGGCCTGGATGCACAGTGAACAATCCAGCCACAGTCCCTGCCACGTGGGGCTCAGAGCTTAATCAGAAAGGAAGACACTGAATCCATCCGTTGATCACTGAAAATATTAAAAACAAACAAACAAAAACCTCTCCCAAGTGCAAAGAGCAACTAGGAAGGCGAAGTTGACAATGCTAAGGGAGGTCTTGGGGAGGGACTTGGGGGTAGGGGTGGGGCATCTCATTGAGACCGATACCTGAAGGATGGGACGGAGTGACCAGGGGAAGGTGGGGAGGCTCCTGGGGGGACATGGGTACAGAGATGGCAGCCCAAGGCCAGGACCTTGGAAGACTGTGCCCAACACCAAAGGGCAAAGAGAAGCCAGGTCAGGTGCTGAGGGAGACAGCGTCAGACTCATGTGGTTGGAAAGGCCTCAGTTCCTATGTGGAGGGGAGGGTCTGGGGTCCTGGCCAGAGTGTAGCCAGGCCTCTGGATTTGGCCTCTATCTGCAGTCAGCTAGCCGGCAGCCCCATGAGCCTGTTTGGAAGTGGGTTTGCATTCCCTTGGCTGAAGACAGTGTAGCCTGAGGGGTGTGGGTGTGGGTGTGGGTGGGGATCCAGGCTAGGCTACTGAGTGTGCTGTGTGACCCTGGGCCAGCCATTTGACCTCTCTGGGCTTCAGCTTCCCCACTCCCACCTTTCCCATCTCATTTAGTGAGGATAAATAATTGAGATCTTCTGAGTGAACCCCTTCCAGCTCCTCAAAAGACAGCTGCAGTTTGGCTAGCTGTAATTGTGACCACAGGGGCTCTCGGCCTCTGGCAAAAATCATTTATTCTGGGGTGGAAAAAACGTCTTTTTTATTGTAAAGAACTACGTTTATTTTAAAACAAAAAAGACAACCCTGAACATGTTTTAATGTAGCAGAAAAAGAAAAAAAACAAATAGTTGTGGAAGAAAGTAAGAGAAATGGCTCCTAAAGGTGCATCTGTCCTGGACTCTCCCGGTGGTACAGTGGATAGGAGTCTGCCTGGCAATGCAGGAGACACAGGTTTGATCCCTGGTCTGGGAAGATTCCATATGCCATGGAGCAACTAAGCCCGTGCACCCCAGTGACTGAGCCCAGGTGATGCAACTGCTGAAGCCCGTGCTTCTCAACAAGAGAGTCCGAAGCAATCAGAAGCTCTTGCCCCTCAATAAAGAGCAGCCCCCGCTCCCGCAACTAGAGAGAGCCCACGTGCAGCAACAACGACCCAGAGCAACCAAAAATAAATCAACTGATTTTTTTTTAATGCAAAAAAAAAAAAAGATGCATCCTGCAACGGCCAAGTACACAGGAAAACGCTGAAACTTAGCTTCAAACAGTGGGGCCCAGAAGGCCCGGCCACCCCCATCTGATTATGATGAAAGAGGCAAAAAGCAAACTGCCTGGCTAGTTCCGGTGTGATGTTGGCAGAGCTGTGCATGGTGGGGGAGGTGGAGGGGGAGGAGCTTGCATCCTGACACCGATTCTGACCCAGATTCATCACCCTGTCACTGACCGTGGCCCTGGCCGAGTCCCATGACCTCTCAGATGTGGGTTTCTTGTTTTGCTTTACTTGTTGCATAAGAGTCACAAGGTGGCTCAGATGGTAAAGTGTCTACCTACACTGCGGGAGACCTGGGTTCCACCCCTGGGTTGGGAAGATCCCCTGGAGAAGGAAATGGCAACCCACTCCAGTACTCCGCCTGGAAAATCCCATGGATAGAGGAGCCTGGTGGGCTACAGTCCATGGGGTCGCAAAGAGCCGGACACAACTGAGCGACTTCACTTTCACTTTTCAAGAGTCACATAAAACCAGTAAGTAGACTGGAGGGGAGGAGCCCCTTGCCCCGCCCACCATGTCTGCCCCCTCCCCCAGCACCGTCCTCTGCGGCCTTCCTTCCGGTCCTTCACCATCCTTCACGCCTGCGTCGATGCACTTACACAAGTATGGCTCTTTCTCCCCAGCTTCTTCCTTTATACTTGACCTACGTCTTGGAGATCTTCCTGAGTCATTACTCGCATGGCCACTTCATTCTTTCTAGCAGCTTCATAATATTTCCTGATAAATGTGCACAAGTGGGAGGGGCAAGGGGCTTCGGAACGTGAGCGTCCTTGCCTTGTTCACAGCTGCTCTGAGGGTTAGCTGCTTTCCCAGCCCCTTTTCTGAGTGAAGTCTCAGGCCATCCGTGGCTTTTCTGCTCACTTGCAATCACAAAAGGCCAGCTCAGTGCACTGGTTAATACGTCCGGCCTAGTGTAATCCTCGCATCGCAACTTCCAGCTGCACTGGGAGGACAGTCTCTTTCCTCCCTGCCTTGGAGGCTCAGCGGGAAGCGGCAGGGGGTGAGCTGCCCTCTGGGACCCCTCCTTGGCTCCCCACTCCTCGTCTCCAGCGTGGGTGGAGTGCGTTACAGGAGGGCCTTCTGGTATTAGTACATTGCCCGATTTGTTCTAGTAATATTTCACTTAGTATTCGTTCTCTTTTTTTTTTAGTTTTCAAGCATAACTTTGTTTCATTTCTTTAGGTTCCTTTTTTTTTAAGTTGGAGTGTAGCTGCTTTACACTGTTGTGTTAGTTGCTAGCTGATAGCAAAATGAATCAGCTATACCTATACATATATCCTGGCTTTCCTGGTGGTTCAGTGGTAAAGAATCCACTGGCAATGCAGGAGCTGAAGGAGACGCAGGTTCGATCCCTGAGTCGGGAAGATCCCCTGGAGGATGGCTTGGCAACCCACTCCAGTGATCTTGCCTGGAGAATCCCATGGACAGAGGAGCTGGTGTGCTACAGTCCATAGGGTTGCAAAGAGTCAGACATGACTGATGTGACATAGCACGCACATACATATATCCCCTCTTTCTTGGGTTTCCTTTCCATTTAGGTCACCACAGAGCTAAACGGGTTCCCTGTGTTATACAGTAGGTTGTCTATTTTATACCCAGCAGTGTATATATGTCAATCCCAGAACCCTAAATTCATCACACCCTTGAGCAGTCTTTCATTTGCCCTTCTAAGTGATACTGACCAAGACATTTTCCTTCTCTTGATTTGGGATCATAGCATGATGTGGGAAGCTTTTTTATAAAAACTTCTGGAAAGCCCTGGAATACTGTTCTCAGCAAGGCTAGGAGGTCACACATGTGAACATACCTTGGTCTGTTACCCGTGGCTCTACTAACGTTTTATATATGCACTTCAGTCAACTTTGATCTTTTATATTTTCCTAGATAAATCACCTATTTTGTTTTGGTTTCACATTATTAGCATGAAGTTATACCTAATACTGTCTTATAATAAAAAGAAACATTTTACCTTCACACAAGGGCAGCTCCATGTTTCATGGGACCAGGAACTTATTCATATTTGAGGGTTCTCTAAGAAAAACAAAGTTCAAAATCCTGAATACAAATTTAGGCATAAAACTGAATACTTAATTAGAACGAGAAAAAGAATCAGAACAAATTAAAATTTTAAATAAGCTGACAAATATCATAAGCCACAAAATCCAGAAAAATAACACATTTTTTAAAAATTAATTTCCTGCCACACCCTATATTCATTTTTCCTGCATTTTTTTGGCTCCAAACTCTTTGATCACCTCTTTGTATGACAGTAATATTGTAGTGTTTTTTCTATAAAGTTGGAAAGCTAGTTCATGCATGCTTGATTGCATTTTGAGAAAATATTTTACTTGGAAATAATTATAAAGCCACAGGAAGTTGTAAAAATAGTACAGAGAGATCCTGTTTACTCTTCACCCTGTTATCCCCTATGATAAAATCCTATGTAACTATAGTGCAATATCAAAGCTAAAAACCTGGGACTTCCCTGATGGCCCAGTGGTGAAGAATCCGCCTTTCGATGCTGAGGACACAGGTTCGATTCCTGGCCTGGGAACGAAGGGCCCACGTGCCGCAAGGCAACTAAGCCGATGTGCCACAACTGCTGAGCCCACGCAGCCCTGAGCCCGTGTGCCACAACTGGAGAGTCCGGGCACCACGAGAGCTCCTGCACGACGCAGTGAAGAGTCTAAGGCCCGACACAGCCAAATTCATTACATCTGAAAAAAAATTAAAAAAAAAAAGCCTAAAAAACTGGCCCTGATACAATATACAGATTTCATTCAGATTCCACCAGTTTTACTTGCAGTTTGTGTCTGCGTATCTGGCGTCCATGCATTGTATCACATGTGTAGATTTGTGTTACAAATCGAGATACAGAACTGTTCTATCACCTGCAAGACACCCCTTCACGCACCTGTGTAGTGACCCCTGTCCCCACCATTCCCTGATCCCTGGGACACTCCAGGAGAGGTGTGTACATGAAATCATACCGTATGTGACCTTATGCAACTGGCCTTCTTCCATGAGCATAACAGCCTCGACATCATCCAAGCTGTTGCTGT
This sequence comes from Bubalus bubalis, assembly GCF_019923935.1. Lineage (NCBI taxonomy): Eukaryota > Metazoa > Chordata > Mammalia > Artiodactyla > Bovidae > Bubalus > Bubalus bubalis. The sequence goes on from NC_059168.1 coordinate 102,007,912, forward strand.
AACAATCGTCCTTTCCTTTTTTACTATTGAATGGTATTCCACAGTATGGATGGACCACCGTTTATTCATCCACCGAAGGGTGTTTGGGTTGTTCCCAGTTTGGGGATATTACAAGTATTCCAGCTATGAACATGGGTGTATAGATGTCTGTGTAGACACCTAAGTTTCCATTTTTCAGGAATAAATGCCCAGGAGTACAACTGCTGGGCTCCTACGGTAAGTGTAGGTTTAGTTTTTCAAGAAACTAGCAAACCATTTCCCAGAGCGACTGTGCCACGTTATCTTCTCTCCAACAGTGTGTGAGAGGTTTAGTTTCTCCGTGTCCTTGCCAGCACTGAGCATTGTCACTGTGGTTAGTTGCTCAGTTACGTCCGACGCTTTGCAACCCCGTGCATCGTAGCCCACTGGGCTGCTCTGTCCACGGGATTTCCCAGGCGAGAACACTGGAGTGGGTCGCCATTCCTTTCTCCAGGGGACCTTCCTGATCCAGGGATCAAACCCAGGTCTCCTGCACTGCAGGCGGATTCTTTACCCTCTGAGCCACCAGGGAAGCCCCTCTGTCACTACACGTTCCTTACTTTAGTTGCACTAACAGGTGTGCGGTGACATGTCATCAGGCTCTCAATTTACATTTCTCCAATGGCGAAGCATGTTACTATTTTTTCCTGTACTTATTTGCCATCCATATACCCTCTGTCTCTTCGTGTTTTGTCCTTTTTCTAATACACTCATTTGTTTGTTTTCATTTTGTTTTATTGTTCAATTTTGAGAGTTTTATATACAGTCGAGATAGGAGTCCTTTGTCAGATACACGGTTTGCAAATATTTTCTCCTAGTGATGGTTTACCTTGTCATATTCTCAAGAGGCTCTTTCAACGAGCAAAAGTTCTTAATTTAGAGGAAGTTCAATTTATCTTTTTTTTTTCTTTCCTGGATCATGCTTTTGGTGTCAAACCTAAACGCATCACCTAGCCTAGCCCTAGGTCCCAAAGAGCGTCTCCTATGTTTTCTTCAAAAAGTTTCATGGTTTCACATTTAACTGTATGCTCCATTTTGAGTTACTTCTTGTATAAAGTATGAGACTTGGGCCAAGAGGTTTTTCTTTGGTTTTGTCCATGGTGTCCAATTGTTCCACTGCCATTTGTTAGGAAGACTATCTTTCCTTCCCTGGATTATAATTTCCATCAATTTACTCTCAATTTTATTACAACTCACATATAGCTTGATTTACACTACCCTGACTTATTAAAAGTTTATTTCCTAAAATGTTCACCTAATCTTTCTTTCTCTGACTAATTCCCTCCTTCTCGCCCCCTCCTTTTCAACAATGCATAATTATTGAGAGCAAATCATTCCCGCTGTCATTGGTATTCGATGGTCGAGAGCAGTTATAGACTAGTGACGAATACACAAGAGGGCTTCTGTAGGGGAGGGCACCAGGCAAGGGCCATTGGAAGATGGACCGGTCAGGGGCAAGCCCTCTGAGGAGGTGACCCAAAAGCTGAGACCTGTAGGCAAAGGAGCTGCTGAGGGTCTGAGAGGAGTTCGGGGAGGGGAGGCTTTACCAGGTTCCGGCAAGGAATCTAGATTGAGTCTAAGAAATGGGAGGCTGCCGAGGGCATTTTAAGCAAGAGATGACGTGATACAATTTACATCCTGGGTTTTCGCCATGTCCAACAAGCCTCTCCCCGTTGTGATCCGATTGAACGAGCCAGAACAAAAATGGGCAAAACCTTCTGGACCTCCACCAGGCAGTCAGGACTGGGCTGTTGTAACTTACAAGCTTTGTCAGCTCTTCTCCTGTTCCGAGCGCCCTGCCCCTGCCTCTTTCCAGCAATAAGAACCGCTGGCCGAAACAGGACACAAAGACGGTCAGCGAGGCTGTGGGAGGGCCGTGGGGGTGGGTTTGCGGTGCTGTGGGCAGTGGAGGCTGCTGGAAAGATAGCTTTTCTGTTGTGAAAGGCCTCTTGGGGTAGATCTTGTGAGATTACGCATCTTGTGTCATTAGAAAGCACGGCTATAAATTAGGCTGCTCAGAAGCATGGGGTGTGTAATAATTAAGTAATAAAAGTCGCCGCAGGGGTAAAGGAACCAGAAAACAAAGAGCCCCTGTTTGTAGACGCTCTGCAGGCTACTCTGGAAAGAGACCTCTGAGCTCGAGTGGCATTTCAAAGCCGAGGAAGCGCCACTCAAAAGGAGTCCCAGGTCAGCCCGGTCCCAGAGAAGTCCGCCTGGAGGGTGGGAGAGCTGGGGGTGGGTGTTTAGGGTCCAGTCTAGCTCTATGTCTGTTTCTGGGGCCACAAAATCCAATGCTTGGAGGGGCCCAGCAGGCAGTGGAGTGCAGTAGGGAAGGGAGGGGACTTGGGCTAAATGACACCTGATACTCAGCTCCAGCCAACTGTTGCCACATAGGAAGGCAGACCTATGTGATCAGAACATATACATCTTCAGGACAATCTGGGAAAGCTGGGGGTTTTTTTTTTTAATGTAAAATTTCCTAATTTTTAAGGGCCGACAACAATTTCCAAGACTTTAAATACCACTGTGCAGGCCGTATAAAACACAAAGCCAGGGGGTTTCCCCTGGAGGTTCAGTGGTTAAAACTCTGCACTTCCAATGCAGGGGGCAGGGGTTCGATCCCCGGTCGGGGAATTAAGATCCCACATGCTGCAGAGCAATGCAGCCCGCCTGCCGCGACTACTGAGCCCACAGGCCACAACTAGAGAATCTGAAAGCTGCCTCAAAAGATTCCAACGTGATGCAATGACGACCCCACATGCTGCAACTAAGACCCAGCACAGCCAAATAAATAAATAAAACGCAGTCCTGGGCCCATGTCTGTCACTTTCAGCGATGGTGAGATTGATCGCTTGGGCAGATTTTATGTTTTGCACATTTATCACAATAAGAACAAATTGATCCTGCGGTTCAGCCGCTGCAGCCTAAGCCATCCATTGTGAAGTTCCCTGCCAGCCGTCTACCTAATCATCACTTATTACCTAAATCCATTATTTCATTAGGAGTCACAAGGTAATGATGCTCTTCCCCTCAATTCTGTCCTTCCTCCTGCGTCTTATTAGCTTTGGTTCTTCTAGAAAGTACTTTCCCTCATCACCTATTAGGTTGCCTTGAGAGAGCCTCACACACAGCCCTGCCCCCACTCTTCTGGGACCTGACCCCCTCATCTGCAGGATGAGTGATAGTATTAAGAGAACCCACTTCACAGTGTTGTGAGGAGTGGGGTATGCAAAATGCTGCACGCAGGGTATGTGCTCCTTGGCCGGAGACCCCTGTCAAAGAGAATCAGAGCAGAGGCTGAAGGCAATAAAGACAGATTTTATTCAGTACTATTTCAAAGGGGAAAGTGACGTCAGGATAGAGCTGGGCTCAGTTCTTAATACAACACAAATGGGGATTTCTACCCAAGGAGCAGAGTGGAAGGCAGGTTACTAAGAGGAGACTTCAAGGGTAGGTAGGGGATTCTTACTAAACTGCCTTAACAGGACTCTTGGTAAAGGCAAGCCAAGGTGATGAGACATCAGGGGTGGGGGGACTGACTTAGCAGGGTTCTCTACTAAGGCTGACTTCATCCAGCCAAAGATAGGTCCCAAGGACAAGGCCTGATGGAAAGGAGGGGTCTGAGGAGTCTGTCTTAAATCTGGCCGAGGATAGAGTCTGTCACCATATAAGGCCCAGCACTTGATTGGTGGGCAGTAAACATTTGTTGAATGATTTACAGAAGGCACCCATTTCTTCCACGGCTGCAGAAAGCCAGAAAGAGGTTCTCACAGCCTTGGGGAGGGCACTCTTCCCCGCAGCCCTGATGGTCAGGCAGGCAGCCTCCAGGGAAGGAGGGGTCTCTGGCTCTTCCCAGACCTCAAACCCATCTGACTTCTTCCCCACAGGCCTTCCACCCCCTTCTTTGATCTGCTGCAGCATCGGTACCAGCAGCTGTGGGTGCAGGAACAGAAGGACACCCAGAAAGCCATTAAACTGGAGAAAAAGCATAAGGTAAACACCACGCTCATGGCAGGGTGGATGCCTGATGGGGTGGAAGGGGAGCAAAAGGCAAGGCCTGGGGAGGGGCAAGGCTTTGAGGCTGCCCCCCCCCACCCCCGTGCATGTTTGTTGCTGGTGGGCGAGGCGGAGTGTTGACTGGGCCATCGCGTTGCTCATTGCTGTGCTGAAAGGGTCTTGGGGATGATCAGGTTCAACTTTGGCTTAAGCCCCTAGAGAGGAAGACTCTGATTTCTGCCTAAGGCCCCTCCAGGCTGTCCTCAGCGGTGGGGAGAGTCAGAAATCAGAGACAACCACTCAGAGCAGAGCACGTTATTTAAAATAATGTATTGTGAATTGATTAATTAATTCTATTTTCGGCTTCGTGAGTCTCCATCGCTGCACGTGGGCGTTCTACAGTCCCCGTGAGTGGGGCTTCTCTTTGTCACGGTGTACAGGCTTCTCACTGTGGGGGCTTCTCTTGTTGCTGAGCACAGACTCCAGGCACGCGGGCTTCAGTAGTTGCACCACACAGCCTCAGTAGCTGTGGCATGTGGGCTTAGATGCTCCTTGGCACGTAGAATCTTCCTGAATCTACATTCGATACGGGATCGAACCCGTATCCCCTGCACTGGTAGGCGGATTTTTACCCAGTGTGCCACCAGGGAAGTCTCTGTAATAATATTTTAAAAGCAGTCCATGACTAGTTTATTCATTAATAGCTCAAGAAAGAGCTCACTATGGCAACGACCAGTTTTTTCCGAGGGAACATTACCGTTACATGCTGCTACTTCATATCGATAGCTCCAGGCCAGAGTCGTGTTTTTAATTAGTAGCTATTTCACAACAACTCAGAGGGCCACAGGTCCATGGAATCCGGAGCCTCCGAGGACACGTCTCCTGAATCTAGAGACAGTCTTATGGCCAGTGCCCCTCCTTTTTCAACAGAGAACCCTGTTCAGTTCAGTTCAGTTCAGTCACTCAGTCATGTCCGACTCTCTGGGACCCCATGGACTGCAGTACACCAGGCTTCCCTGTCCATCACCAACTCCCAGAGCTTGCTCAAACTCATGTCCATCGCATTGGTGATGCCATCCAACCATCTCATCCTCTGCCGTCCCCTTCTCCTCCTGCCTTCAGTCTTTCCCAGCATCAGGGTCTTTTCCAGTGAGTCAGTTCTTCACATCGGGTGGCCAAAGTATTGGCCTGTAGTCAACCTCTATCAGTGGCTCCACCCCAGGTACTGGTCGGGGACTGGTGCCAGCCCAGGGGGTTGTGGCTTTGAGTGAATAGCCGCTTTGCTTGTTGCTGTTCAGTCTCTCAGTCGTGTCTGACTCTTTGCAACCCCATAGACCGTAGTACACCAGGTTTCCCTGTCCTTCACTGTCTCCCAGAGTTTGCTCAAACTCATGTCCGTTGAGTCAGTGATGCCATCCAAACTGGGGTCCCAATGACCTTGATGGGCAAAAAAAGGGGTCAGGTTGAATGAGGGCCCGGCACATAGTCGGGGCTTCCCAGGACATAGAAGGGGGCTTCCCTGGTGGCTCAGAAGGTAAAGAATCCACCTGCGACGCAGGAGACCTAAGTTTGATTGCTGGGTCGGGAGGATCCCCTGGAGAAGGAAATGGCCACCCACTCCAATATTCTTGCCTGGAGAATTCCATGGACAGAGGAGCCTGGCGGGCTATAGTCCACAGGGTTGCAGAGTCAGACACGACTGAGTGACTAACACTTTCACAGGACATAGTAAGTACTCAAAAAGCACTTGTCAAACCAACCACAGAGTTCTTCTGTTCCAAGATTCTCTGTGGCTGTGATGCTTTCTATCAAAGGGCTACAAATACCCAGACCCTCAAAACACTGAGGGGCGGACACACAGTCTGTTAGGGTTGATGGGATGGTTGATTTACAAGGTCAGATTGCTCCCATCTTAGGAGAAACTGGTCTCTTAGCAGCTCAGGATGTCCTGGGTTTTGGACAGTGATGACCCCAAACGAAATTCTTGGAAACTGGCTTCTTCCATTTAGTGAGCAATTGTCTAGGACCAGACACTCTGCTCAAAGCTAACTCAGCAAATCCTATAAGAACCTGTTTGCTAGGCATCTGTACCCCATTTCCTGCAGCGGACACTGAGGTTGAGAAAGGTGCTAAGACTCACTTTCATCCTCCTAATTCTGAAGCCCGGGTCATTAAGCCCTGGCGAGGGCAGCCTCTCAGCTTTGGTTTGAGATGAATATTCAAAGCTGCTGTTCTAGGAAGCAGAGGGGAGAGTTGATCCAAAGGGCTCAGAAGTTATCCACAGACACATTAAATAAAATTAATATAATTGATTAACAAAATAAGTCAATAAAAGGGGTTCCCTGCCAGTCCAGTGGTTAGGGCTCCATGCTCCCAATGCAGGGGACCCTGGTTTGATCCCTAGTCAGGGAACTAAGATCCCACATGCCGCATGGCTCGGCCAAAAAATAAATCAATAAAATAAAGAGATGCTATCTTAAAAAAAAAGTAAAATAAAAGGGGTTCGATAGGGTGGTGGCATCTTCGGTTAAATTCAGGTCAGCTTTTATTTGTTGGCTGCACCGTCTGACCCGTGTCACTCTCTCATGCCCCTTTCTGCAGTGCCCCATGCTCTTTGGGTCACTTGGGTACCAGCGCATCGTCCAGCTCATCCACTCCAGGTGTGGAGCTCCAACTCTCTAGCTCTAGGTATAAACAAGAGCCCCCTATTTACCTGCTAACTCCCCTAGGAGGTTTTGAGTTCTGACAAGGTCACAGCTGTGAGCTAAGGTCTGACTGTGCATGGAGTTCCCCAGGGGCACACATTGAATCAGAGTCCCCCTCTGATCCTGCACCTGGGGGCCGGGGACCTTGGGTGAGTCTGCTGGGGTGACCGTGACACCGTATGATAGACTGGGTGGCTTGAACCACAGAAATCCTGGAGGCTGGAAGTCCAAGGTGGGGGTGGCAGCGCCGGTGGCCCTGGAGGCCTCTCTCCTCGGCCTGAAGACGGCCGCCTTCTCACCCCGTCCTCACAGGGCCTTTCCTGTATGGACACCCTTCTGCTTCGTGTAAGGACATCTGTCCTGTTGGATTACAGCCCCATCCTCTGACGTCACTGAGCCTTAGTCACCTCCTTAAAGGCCCAGCTCCAAATAACGGTCCCAACTTAGGGCTAGGGCTTCACCATACAGATTTGGAGGGGACACAGTTCAGTCCACAGCAGACCCCGTGAGCTACGGGTCCCTCACCATAGGCTCGCAGCATCTGTTCATGGGTACGGGGGGTGCAGCTTAGGAGGAGCTGGACAGCCTCTGCGGCTCTGAAATCCCACCCACAGAGACCTCAAGGGCTCTCCACTGAGCCCTCTAATTCCTCCTCTCAAAGGAGTCCTTGCTTTTCCACGAGCAGACAATGCTGAGGACCTGCTTCCCATAAATGGCAACAGCCCCGTCAAATCATTCATTCGTTCAGACCTGGTGGCATCCCTAGTAACCACCAGGGCTGTCTTAGCTAAGGAGGACACATCCCTTCCCTTGAGGCAGCTGCCTTCCAGAACCCAGAGAGTTCTAGGGTCGAACCAGAAACCAAAACAGCACGCTCTCAGCAGCCCCATGGTCCCCTCCCTGAGTCCACCTGGTCCCAGGCAAGGCCAGGGGTACAGGTGCCCTGAAATCAGACTGGGAGAAGGGCCGGAACCAGGGGGAAAGTGCCCCACGGGGCTGCCCCAGCAGGAATCCCAGCCCCTTCGTCATGGCTCCGGCCTCTGCAGGAGCCGGTCACCACCAGGCCTCGGCCTTTCTCTGACCTGCAGGTGATCCTTGGGAAGCTCTACGAGACCCGGAGCAGTCAGCTGAGGAAGTACAAGCCGCCCGTGGGGCTGGACACCCTCTGGCACATGCCCCACTTCCAGAAGGTCAGTCCCGCCACCAACTGCCCCTGCCCGCACCCAGCGGATGCCCCCGCTTCCTGTTCTTTACCTGTCCTCTAGACAGGGGCTTCCGTGGGCTTCTACCCCTCGACTGGCACAACAGTGACCACAACAACAGCAATGCCAGGAAGAGCTAACCTGTTGGAGCCCTTCCTAAGTGCCACCAGGGACACCCTGGCCCCGGGAAGACAGCCACACAAGGCCATGTTCCTGGCCAGACCAGGCCCGGCCGCTTGTTTGAGTTAAACTGCAATTTAGACAATGAAGGGGCCCGTGCCTTCCTGAGCCTAATGCAACTGAACAGGCTGCCAGTGAGGCCTGCCGGCCGCCCTTGATGCGGCGCCCATGTCCTGCCCAAGTGGCCGCCATCAGCATATGTCAGTGGCCATTCACCCCGCTGCCCATCAGTCTGGGCTGTCGCCGCACACACGGGCAGGGCCGAGCACAGCGCAGGGGAGCAGGGTGTGCCGCTGGCCTGTTGCCACTCCCTGGCCAGCCTGGGCAGTGCCCATCGCCTCCCCCAGGGTCTTTCCTTTTCGCCCTCATCCCTCCTGCCCCGTCTCCACACTCGGGCGTTTGGCCCACAGCCTCCTTTCTGGCCCCTCTTTCTGTTGCCTTTCCTCATTCACTCTTCTTTTTCTGATTTTCCTGACATTCGATGTCCGTGGTGGGGTGGGGGGACAGACATCCTGGGGACCCTGCCCAGGGAGGGATGGGACCCACAGCTCCCCGGGTACGAGATAACCTGCTGGCACTCTGCTCTACAATGCCAACCCCAGCCCCTCTCAGCCCCTCGTCTCTGATTTAAAATCTACCTGTAGTTCCTAGGGGTTTCCCTGGTGGCTCAGATGGTAAAGAAGCCGCCTGCAAATGCAGGAGACCTGGATTCGATCTCTGGGTCAGGAAGATCCCTGGAGAAGGGAATGGTTACCCACTCCAGTATTCTTGTCTGGAGAATTCCATGGACCGAGGAGACTGGCTGGCTACAGTCCAGGGGGCAGCAAAGAGTCAGACACGACTGAGTGACTTAGCACACACATAGCTCCCAAGGCAATGGACAAAGGGCTCAGGTGGTCTCCCCTGACCCTGCTGGGGCAAGGAAAGGGCCCCTTTCCCTGTCCAACACGCCCCACCCAAGTAACACAGATTCCCCTGTGTCAGGAGCCCTGTCTCACCTGCAGGTACCCCCACAGCCTGGCCCAGAGCAGGAGCAGAAATCCAGAAATAAATGAGTTTCTATTTCTTCTTCTTTAATCACTCAGTTGTATCCGATTCTCTACTACCCCATGGACTGCAACACGCCAGGCTTCCCTGACCATCACCAACTCCCGGAGTTTGATCAAACTCATGTCCATTGAGTCGATGATTCCATCCAACCATCTCATCATCTGTTGCCCCCTTCTCCTACCTTCAATCTTTCCCAGCATCAGGGTCTTTTCCAATGAGTCTAAGAGAGGGGATTTGACTCAACTGAGCACAGGTCTCTTCTGATCTTAAGACTGTTGTTATAAAAACCCGTTAGGAACAGGGCCACCTACCTGTGATGCCAGCCCTGTATCCATGCTGAGTCATTTACACATATTATTTCACATAGCAGCCTTACCTGAGTTCTGCGGAGGACTGGCAGAGATGGTGTTCATTTTCAAGTGGCTGGACCCGGAACCCAGGTCCCTCTAACCACCAGGCCCGAGGTCAAAGGCACCATCCACTGTGCCATTGAAATAACAAGAAGTAGAATAAAATGCAAGCGCCTGAGCTTACCAGGTGTTTTCTCTTCTTCCCCGGGGAGGCTCATGGGCCATGAAGTTCAGCCACAGGAATCTTAGCAGGGCTGGTCCTTGGGCACCAGCCAGGACAGCCCTGCAGAGGAGCCAAGAGCCCCAGGGTGCTGCCGCCACTGCCGAGACACTCAGCCCCCTCCCTACTGGGAAATACCACCGGTGAAAAGTACTTCCTGAGCTTCTACTGTGTCCCAAGTGCCAGACATGCATTATCTCATAGAATATGTCCATTCTATGGACAGATGAGGAGACTGAGGCTCAGAGAGGGGAAGGAACTTGCCCTGAGAGAAAGGGGTTCCTACTTGATCCAGGGCCTCTTCTCTGGTGGCTGGGCAGTGATGCCTCCTGAGGACACTATCCTTCACTTTCCAGTCCCACCCTGGCAGGTCCCCTCTTTGATACCAATGGGCTCTTTTCTGCCCCTTTGAGGCACTTAGCTGCACTGCAATTCATTCATTAACTGGGCCACTCGTTGTTCAATATCCATCTTCCCCAGTGTGAGCCCACAAGGACATGTCTGTTGCGTCCCCACTGTGTCCCAGGAGCCCAGCATGGGGCCTGACACCCAACAGTAACTAACATTTTCAATGTTAGTCACTCAGTTGTGTCTGACTCTTTTGTGACCTCATGGACTGTAGTCCACCAAGCTCCTCTGTCCATGGGATTTCCCAGGCAAGAACACTGGACTGGGTTGCCACTTCCTCCTCCAGGGGATCTTCCCCACCCAGAAGTTGAACGTGGGTCTCCTACATCTCCTGCATTGGCAGGTGGATTCTTTACCATTGGAGCCACCAAGAAAGCCCTGACACCCAACAGGTAAGTGTTTGTGGGAAGAATGAATAAAGGATTGGATGAATGAATGAATGTCCAGTACCGCCCAGGAGGACAGAAGAATTGAATAGCCTTTCACAGACCCTGTGAGACCCCCTTCCCAACTTAAATGTCCCAGTACCCACCAGCCCGGCAGCCACCGGCGGGGTCTGGATCCACAAGGGCCAGTCGTGGCTAGAGCCGCTCCTCCCTTGGGGCAGGGAGGGGGCTCTGGATGTTGTCGGGGCCCCAGGAGGGTCTTTGTGCCTCGTGTCTGTGCTGATCCGCCTGTCCCCCTTCCCCACCCGGCCCCATTATGAAAGGAAAAGGCGCTTCCAAAAAAGTGGAATCTGTCACGGTGATGGATAACCTAAATGGACTCTCCCCGCTCGCGAACAGATGTCGACGCTGAACTCTGTCAGAAATAATTAAACACCTTTCACACGGAAAAGCAGCAGGCAGGGCGCGGGCGCTCCCGGGCCGGGTCAGTGCGGAGCGAGCTGGCTTTCTACCCACCCGTCCCCACCGGGTGCCACTCGGGGCCCCTCCCGTCTGAGCCCGGAGGGACCACGGAGGGAGCAGAGCAGAAGCACCCCTCGGTGGGGCTCCCTTTTTGGACACACGGTTTCCAGCGCTACCTCCTGGGCTGTGCAGCCAGCAGTTGCCACGCGACGGCCAGTGCCCAGAGGGAGGGTCGGCCGACAGCTGGCGAGTGGCCTCTCTGCCAGGATGCTCATGACGAGCCGCCAGCCAGGCCCCGGGCCTGGGCCAGTGGCTGGCCCTCCCTGGGCCTCAGTTTCCCCACCTGAAAATGGGGTGGTGGGGCACTGGTTCTTAAGGGTCTCTTCCAACCCCAGCTTCCAGGACCAAGCAGCCACATGGCAGGAAGCACGGGGCTTGCGGAGGCTGCAGACCCCAAACTGGGGTGAACTGGGACAGGCCCTCATTCTCGGGAAGGGACATGAATTCATCGCCTCGTCCCTGAGTGGGGGGACTGCTGGGCTTGGAGCCTGCACCTTCTGTTCCTGCTGGCCGGGCTGTCCCTGCCCTCCACGAGGTGCACTGGGGGCCAGCAGAGCGGAAGACGGGGGCAGTGCAGTATGTTTGTGTGCGCGCGACTCCAGGGTCGGCCAGACCTGCGCCGGGTGGTGACCCTGCCACTCCCGACCTGGCACGTGGCTTGACCTGTCCAAGGTCCCGTTTCCTCTTCTGTAAAATGGGCCTGTGCCTGTCGGCAGAGCTGCTGGGAGGGTTTGATGGGAACACGTGCAGTGTTTAGCAGAGCACCCGACCCTTATCAAGCCGCCAATAAATGGCAGCTGCCACGAGGATGGTCCTGGTGATCACTCATTCACTCGTTCACTCATTCATTCATTTACAAACCTCATCCCTGAGCGCCTTTGTGTCAGACCCTGTTCTCAGCGCTGACAATATGCCTCCACAGGGCTGCTGGCGACAGGCAAAGAGTAAAGTGGACAGACGGCTGGTGGAGACAGGTAACTGTGCAGGTGGACAGCTAGATGGGGAAATTTGGAGAAGTTCCAGCCCTGGGCGTCCAACTCTCTCAGCCTGAAATGCTGGGGGGATGTCAACCTGGGTTGGCAGCCTCAAGTCTGGGGGTGGGGATGACCCCCCATAACAAAAGCTCCAACACCATGCACGCTCCAGTCGGCCCAGCCTGTTCTCCGGCCTTTTGTGGAAGCCTCCCTGGGTGTCCCTGGGCGGGGAGGGGGTCTGGCTCCCCAGGACAGCCCTCCCTGGGGCCTGTTGGGAGGCAGAATTATTAACAAGTGCCCCTCTGCTCTCAAAAGTGACCCAATCTGAACCATATATTCTCTGGTCTCCTGGTATTAAATCAAGAAAAACAGACAGTTTTATCCCCTTTTACAAAAAGACTACCAATGATAAAGGACCAAAGACAAAGGCGTGGGGTGCCCCCTATATTTATGGTGGTCCTGACAGCGATGGTGAGAGGCTGGAGACGTCCCAGGCCCAGCAATGGCTTAAGTATATGTTGGGACACGTTACGCAGATATTACGAGACAATGTACAGTGTCACTTTATTACGCAGCCACTGAAAACACTTTAACACATTTTATTTATGTTTGGCTGTGCTGGGTCTTCGCTGTTGTGCGGGCTTTCTCTAGTTGTGGCGACCAGGGTGGGTGCGACTCTCTAGTTGCCGGGAGTGGGCTTCTCGCTCTGTCGTCTCCTTTTGTTTCCAAGCACGGGCTCTAGAGCGTTCGTGGGCTCAGTAGTCGTGGCGCCTGGGCTCGGCTGTCCTGTGACGTGCAGGGTCCTCCCGGGTCAAGGATTGGACCCTGTGTCCCCCGCATTGGCAGGTGGATTCTTATCACTGGACCACCAGGCAAGTCCACCACTGAAAATATTGACTTTAGCCTGTACTTATTGGCATTTTAATCATATTTCCCCGGTTTAGTTCTGCTTGGCCTACATATTATTGGGGGAAAGAACCTGTCTTATGTGACCCTGTCTGAATGGAGGCACCCATCCGTCACGTGGGGTCGGTGCTCCAGAACAGATGTCCGGGAGGGGGGCCCCGAGTGGCAGCAGCGAATTCCTGGGGTGAGCTGGAGGCTGTTTGATTTTCTCAGACTCTCTTTCCTGCAGTTTCCATTTTTATAGTGAGTACATGTAACTTTTACAAAGCCAGTTAGGTTTTTTCTTAATGTTTTTTAGGGACTTCCCTGGTGGGCTAGTGGTTAAGACTCCTCGCTTCCAATGCAGGGGGCACGGGTTTGATCTCTGGTCAAGGAACTAAGATCCCACAGACCACATGGCAAGGCCAAAAAAATGAAAATAAATAAAATAGCAATGGGAATAATAAAATAATTTTTAAAATGCTTTTAATGGGTGAGGACTCTACATCCTTCCCCGGGGTGCCTGTCCCTGTGCTCAAGCCCCTTTCGGCCGTGTTCCTCCCCACGGCTCACGGAGCGCTCCCAGAGTTCCCGGTGAAGCCCGGTCTCCCCTAAGCAGTTTCCCTCAGGCCTGAAGGTCAGACGCCGGCACTCTCCCCCAGCCAAGAAGGCGGCTGACTTGTGGAGTCTGGACCTCTGTGGCTAAGTCTGTGTTATAATTGCCAAGATCCACTCTAGAGGGGGATTTGCCCAAGCATCTCGGGGTCTCTGCTTCAACCTGAACCCTCCGCCTCTCCCCCACCAAGCCCTCTACAGCCCCGATACCCCACCGACATTACATAGTCATTCAGTCACTAAAGTATGAACAAATTGACTATATTTTCATTTGGCTTTCGGTTTCAGCCCCACTGCTTTAGAATAATGGCCCAAGCTATTAAGCTAACAGTTTGATTTACAAGCTCCTGTGCTCTGAACGCTGGGATCAGACTCCTCTCTTTGTGGAAGACTAACCCTGCCTCGGGTCTCCTGGGCCCCTGACTCCCTAATAGAACAGGAGACAGCGAGGAAGGAAAAAAAAAAATCAGCAGTCAGCCAAGCAGTGACACCAAGAGATGCAGCTGATTAGTGGAAGCTGCTGAATCTAAGAAAAGGATTTTCTTTCCCACCTTTAAGCTCTCTTAGAAATCATAGCAGGCTGGAAGGTTAACTCTCTGTTAAAGCCCCAGAGCAGCCTCTCAGCCCGTCCACCCCACAGCCGCCCTCTTTCCAGAGAGCCTGCACCGTTCAAATAAAGATGGACCATTCTCTGAACGGGCATCTCCAGCCCCGAAGTCACTCCTCCAGGAAGGACAGACTCCAGGTGGACTGGCCCTCCCCGAGGCCCCTGCACCAGGGATGTATTTTAAGAACCCTGCCTCGCTGTCGCGTTGGAATAAGAATCATCTCAGGGTGCCGTGTAGGGCACTGAGAGCAGGGATGGAATATGTCACATGCGGGGAGATGGGGCAAGGGGAAGAATGATTCAGAGGCCCTGATGCTCTTGACAAGTCTTCCCTAAATACAGATTCCACCCCCCACCCCGCCGCCCCGCTCCATCATAAATCAGATCAGTATGCGGGAAGGCTGACTCGCCGAAGGAATAAAGGCAGGGGCTTAATTGGTTTTACATAATCCGGCACCTCAGAGAGGCAGAATTTTTAGGCACCTGCTCACGAGTTGACACTGCTGCTGAAATCACGGTGAGCCGAAGCTCTGAGAACGCGGGCAAGAGGGGAAGAGGAGGCTGGGCGAGGGGGGCGGGCCAGGGGAGACAGAGGCAACATTTCTGGTGCTGCTGGAGAAATCTCGAAGTCTGGGTGCGCCCGGGTCGTGGAAGGAGGTGGCAGGCGTTGTAGGGGAGGCAGGAGCTGGCACGCGCACCAGAAACAGCCCTGAAACCTGGGGATCCCCCCCTCCCCCAGCCCGGCTGTCCCTGTAATCTTTCCAGCACCCAGGAATTTGCAATTTAATCCAGGAGGCACTTCCGCCCTCCCCCATTGGGTGGCCAAAATACTGGGTTGGCTGAAAAGTTCCTTCAGGTTTTTCCGTAAGATGGTTGCCATTTCATGTTGAAAATCAGCTGGAAAATAGACTAAGACCAGCCTGTTTTGACATCAGGTATATACATCTAATCTCTGGAGATGGCTAGAATCTCATGTTGAGTTTTGGGAGTTGATAAGACTTTCCAGGTCCCCGGTTTCTTCTTCCAGCTCATCCCCGAGAGAATCCATCCTCCGCGATCTAAAGAGAATCTCCCTGGGTTTGAGAGGGCGTTCAGGTTAACATCTGCCCCCTCTGGAAGGACTCCTTCCCCGTCTCCCACGAATCCCTCGATTCTGCACGTCCCCACTTGTCAGCTTCTGTCACTTGGCACCAGGGCTGTGGGCGTGATGGGGGTCCTAGCCGCCTGGCATGTGGCCAGCAGGAGGGTCTCGCAGATAAACAACATCAAATCACCTACTCAGATAATTCGGGGTTCATTCAAACTGAGGTTTGTCAACAGTGCAGGCAGGATGAATGCAGAGGCTGGTATCCTCGTATCCACGAGCCGCAAGCAAAAAGCACAGCCTCCCTGGTTACCCTGGGAGATGCCAAGTTCGTGGACATCAGAGAACACAATGCATCGGGCAGGAAGTGACACAATGGTGATGTTTTATGTGGCCTCTTCCTTTCCTCTGCTCAAAGGGATCCTGGGAGATGATGCCTCCATGGTGCAGACAACGTGGGTAGTTTGACCAAAGTCCACTGGCTGGAGGCATGGCGGGAAGGACATCCAAGAAGATGGGGCTCCCAGAGGACAGCAGAAAGCCTCACCAACAGCTCACACATTTCAAGAGCCGCCGAGGGGCTCCCCCGAGCGCTCTGAAGGACGGTCTTGTGTTGTGTCAATGTTCACAGCAACCCTACGTGACAGGGATAAGTCACGCCATCTCAGAGATGAGGAAACCAAAGCTTGGAGGCTTCAGTGGCCACTGTTAAAAAGTGGCAGGTGGTGGCTGAGCCCTCTGGCCCGCTACCTCCAGGTCTCAGGCCCTGGAAGGGCTGATAAATACTAAGGACCTGCAACTGAGGTCAGGGACCAGTGAGGGCCAAACGCAGGACCTGGGAATGAAAGCAAAGGGTAGTCAGGAACTCAGGTGTTTATAGGTGTCCAGAGGGTCATGGCTGGCCCTGCTCTGGCTGATTGAAGCCCTCACAATAAACAAAACTTCCCACTGCCCTGATAGACTTTAGACCTTGACAAAGCCCCTGAGCATTTTTTAAATTGCAGCTTGGACCCAAGGCTAAAGAGGAAAGAGCCCATTGATGGGGGCTCAAGCTTGTTGTATCAAATGATGCAAGGCAGAGACGGAGCCCGGCAGCAGGGCTGAACCCAGGGGGCTTGGAAACTACGCTGGTGCTCCAGAACCCAGCCTGCCTCGGCCTCTGCATCTGTAAAGTGGGGATCACAGCAGAATCAGATGCAACTGTGCATGGACAGCACGTGGCAGGGGCCTGGCTGGGGCAAGGTCACGGAGCAGTCGCGTCTCTGGGTAGGACAGGGCTTTGCCATCTGCTCTTCTAGAAAAACAGTTCTCAAACTTGGCTGTGCCTGGAGTCCTCCGAGAGGTTTAAAATGCAGATTCCAGGTCCACCCCCAGCCCAGGGCCCCCAATCCAGTGGGTCTGGAGTAGCTGCCAAGCCTGCATTTTCAGTAAGTAGCTCCCCAGCTCCCTGGGTCAGTGTCATCTCCTCCTACACAGATGTGTTCTAAGCGCATATTTACCAAGTCAGGCAGTGCCCTTTCATATGTTTGACATAAAGCAGGCCAGGGGTTCAAAAGGAACGTCCCATTGGAGGCAGGCTGTTGTTTATTAAATAGCCGTAAGGTTTATGAATGTCTGTCTTTTTTTTTTTTTTTTGGTGATGTTGCACAGTATGCAGGATCTTAGTTCCCTGACCAGAGATCAAACCTGTGCCCCCTGCAGTGGAAGCATGAATCCTAACCACCAGACCTCCAGGGAAGTCCCTGGATGTCTGTCTTAATCTGCTCAGAACACTACTACAAAAATACCGTAGGCTGGGTGGCTTAAGCAATGGATATTTATTTCTGGCGGTTGGAAGTTGGAAATCAAGGTGCCAGCACGGACAGGATCTGATGAGCCTCTCTTCCTGGCTTATGGACAGCCGCCTTCTCACTGTGACCCAAGCACTCCAGCATCTCTTCCTAAAAGGGTGCTAATCCCATCATGGGGTGCCCATCCTCATGACCTCATCTAAACTTAACCACCTCTCAATGCCATCACCCTGTGGGGCTGGGCTTCACACACGCATTTTAGAGGGACCCACTTCAGTCCACAGCAGCTTCCTTTGCAAGTTCACTCGAAGCTCTGCCCGCTTGTACCTCCTTCCACCTCCAGGTCATGTCTCTCCTTTTGGAACCCCATGGAGCCATCTGCCTCCCCTTCTAAGTAACAGCCCTGCAAATACCTGGAGTAAGATACTGCTTTGTCACTGATGTCCTGGTTCTGGATTGTTCCTCCAGGCAGAGTTCCGAATGTCAGAAGGTGAGACCCTGTGTTGCAGGGACCATGGGTCACCTGAATGCCATGATGTCTGCCACGCAGCTTACTTTCTCTACTTCTGTCCACCATCACAGAGGATTTGTCGACTGGAACTGCCTTTCTACATATTTTTGAACAAAACTGAGGGTACAAATATTGAAGAAAATAAAACCCCCTTCTCCTTATAGGTTTAGCTGAAGGAGATGGAGAGGATCTTTAAGGATGTTTGAATCTCAGAGGCTTTTCTAAGGACTCTGTTGCCTTATCTCAGGCTCCTAACCCAACCATCCATCGGTCCAACAATCCATCTATCCATCCATCAGTCCAACCATCCATTCATCCATCCATCTGCCCATCCATCCATCCATCCATCCATCCATTTATCCATCCATCCCTCTGTCCATCCAATAATCCAGCCAGGATTTGTTGAATGTCCACAGGGCACCCCTAGCAGTCAAGTAAGGTCCCCTGTCCATTGACATTTCCCAGGAACAGCATCTGGAATATGGTATCAACGTCCTTGCTGTCCAGTTGATGAACCCTTAACTCTAAATTCCTGTTTGTGACTTGACAGGATCAGCCTTCTCAACTACAGAGTCTGTTCCTCCTTAAAATATACTGGAAGAATCTTCCTGCTTATTATTCTAAAAGGAGAAAAGGGGAAAGACAACACCAAGCCTGTACCCCACCCCAGTGAGCCACGGACACCACACATCTGAGTATGTCCCCAGCTTCCCTGGCAGCAACACAGGAGTTGTTCAACAGCCAATATGAATAAGCGATAAGGCGCTGATGGGCACTGCGTGGACAGCTCAGCAAAGGACTTAATTTGCAACCGAGCACAAAATCAAAGAGTCTGTCAACCGAGGAACCGTGCGCCTGGATAACCACCTTGCCGCTACCTGGGAAAGCATTGTCAGGTAAATTTCCAGAGAAAGTAATTAAGGAATCCCCACTGCCTAAACTCAGCAGCAAAATCGGAAGCTCTGGAATTCGATGCTCGCCAGGGATCTGGTGTCTCCTCCCAGCTTGATCCTTCATCACAATGAATAGTAGAAGTTTATGAAGAAGTGGGCTGGTGCGACTCCCCCCTCGCCCTCGGGAAGATGCTCTCCAGCACCGCATGGTCTGCTCGTGTTGTCTTGGCAGGGAAGCAGTAGGCAGCAAATGAAACCCCTGCTTGCGGGGCCGGGGTAGGAGGGGTGAGATTAATACACAAATATATAGCCCTCTCTGAGATCTGGCAGGTGCCAATTAATATTTATCAAGTACCCACAGCACGCACAGTACCGAGTATCCACATGGAAAACACAGTCCAGGGCGTCGGGGAGTCTACCCTCTGACTCAGAAAGCTACAAGCGGATAGATGCTCCGTGTGCTTGGAGGCCCCCGTGCTGATGCGAGGACCCATTGGGAGTTTAGGTCAGTATCTGCAGCTAGCGGCCTCCTCCTTCTGAGACGATGAGCAGTTCTCAACCAGGCATCCTCACCGCCGTGGCCTCCATGGGGTGAGCACCCGGGTCTCTGGGGCCTGCCCTGTTCACAAAGGTTCTCCGTCAGAACATCGCCTCCTCCCCTAACTCCCTCCTTCGTTTGAGTTTAAAACAAAAGAAGTCTATTAAAGTAAAGAAAGTTCTGCTGCCCACTGCAGATTAGAACCCCGCCGTGACCATCCATGTCCTGACAGGTCTAAGTTGGGTGGGCGGGTGAACCTGTCCAGCTGGGATAGCCCTCCACCCCGGCAGGCTGACCCCCCTCCAGCCAGATGCCTCTGGGCTACCTCCCAGAAG
The DNA here is from genome assembly GCF_019923935.1 of Bubalus bubalis. Lineage (NCBI taxonomy): Eukaryota > Metazoa > Chordata > Mammalia > Artiodactyla > Bovidae > Bubalus > Bubalus bubalis. The sequence continues at coordinate 102,027,181 of NC_059168.1, forward strand.
AAGAGCGCCAAGCAGACGCCCATCATCTGAACTCTGAAAAGGCAAGGGGAGACCCCCCCCCACTTCCTGGCAGCTCTGCTTGTCACGGTGCATGCTGACAACCCCATTGAAAACAGCCCTCGCCGCCACTGTGAAGCTCTTTCCGTCTCCCATTCAGTCCTTTCTCAGACAGTTTTTGAAAGGTGAAGAAAAGTCTGGAAAACGCTCGCCTCCAGCCCCCCTACCTCCACCCCCAGCCCCATCACCGAGGGAGAGGGGCGGCAGCTTGGGGGGAGCCGGGCTACCGAGCAGCCTCACCTGGCCCCACGGTGCACCGCCTCCAATTAAATCAAAATGGTTTGTTTTTAATGGTCTTTTACACTGACAAGTGGGCGATCATTTTGGGCCCACGAGCTGTCAGGGAACCGAGGCAAATCCTCCGTTGATAATGCCCAATGCTTCCAATTAGGAGCCGGGGCCGCTCCCGGCGTCCTAACGATTCCCTAGCCGCCCCCCAGGCCCCTTTGGCGCGGGCTGTTTCTTCTTCCTCCTCCGCCGCAAATTACTGACACAAAACGGAAAGGCCCCGCATCTCCTCCGCCACGCCAGGCCCAGGCCCTGTTGGGCTTAATGAGCCGATGGAAGTTTCGTGGCTCCGGCGCTAAATTCTTTTCTTGTTTGACAGCTGCTCGGCTAAGGCGAGTGTTGACCTTATAAAAGATTTAGTGTTTCTCATTATTTTCTGTCAAGCTTCACAAGTGATGGCTCTGCGGTTATCATTTGCATCCTGGGTTGTGTGTGCGTGTGCGTGCGTGTGCGTGCGTGCGTGTGTGTGTAGGGGGCTCTGGTGCAGATGGGGAAAAGGGGCTTTCTCTGCCCGAGTTGCATTTGGCCCCCACACACCAGCTCCCCGCCTGACACCCTTCTCCTGGGGACTTTCAAAGAGAAGGCAGGAAGCAGAGCCAAGGTGACCGGACAGTTCGGTGGCTTCCAGGCCTCCCAGATGGAGCTTCTGCAGAGGCAGCCCGAGGCAGGCGGACTCCCAGAGGCTGCGGGAGCTGGCCCAGCCCGTGATGGACGTGCCGGACAAAAGGACCGGCTGGGGCAGATGTGGTGCTGAGCACAGTTCAGAACCACACTCAAGGCTTTATCACCGGGAACTTACACTACTTAAAGGCCCCGTGGAAAGCCACGGCCAGCACGATTCTGGCCTCTGCATCCTAAATGAAGGTTTAACGGTTTTGAAAAGCAGAAGCAATTTTTCTAAGTGGCACGTATCACTGTCCCCTGTGGGATGTCCCCTGTGGGATGACTATGGAGCATGTGTTAGTCCTTATTTGTCTCCTGCACCTACGCCCAAGGCGGGTTGGGGGGCCCATTTTATAAATAACAAGACTCTGGGGAGTCCATGCTGGCTCTTTCACCAGCCTCCTGCTGGTCCCTCCGTCTCCTCTCTTTCATTCTCTGTGTTCTCCCCTCCTGCTAACTTACCCACTGGCCATCCCGGGTGAGGGTGCCCCAAGGTTGCCCCGAAAGGGAGAGAGACAGTTCAGGGCAGGTGAACACATGGATGTCTTCTCCAGGGGTTCTGAGTCTTTGTGCCCCCTCCTTGTTACCATGCGAGACCCTGTTTCGATCTCTTAGAGCAAATCCACGATGCACTCTCCCGCCCGTGCCCATGGCAGACCTTGCTAATCAATCACGGCACACTTTTTCAGGAGCCTCTATTTAGCCTGAGAATATTTTATGACCAAATGTGGCCACATCATGATGGGGAGTGCTGCCTACTTGCCATCCCTGCCTTAGAGGGGCCATTTGAATAAACTGCCACGCTACCGCATAGGGGAAACTTGAGGATGTTAGCTGAATAAAAGAAGCTGATCACCAAAGACCATGTACTGTATGACTTGATCATCAGGGAATATCCAGAATGGGCAAATGCCTAGAGACAAAGAGTAGATTTGTTGTTGCAGGGGCTGGAGGGAGGGAAATGTGGTGCAATTCCTCGGGGTCCAAGGTTTCTTGAATTATGAAAATATTCTAAACTTACATTGTGCTGGTGGTTGCATAGCCCTAGGAATATACTAAAAATCATTGATGTGTACACTTCTTTGGGAGAAAACTTTATTTTTTTCTTTAAAATTTTTTAAATTTAATTTTTATTTTATATTTGAGTAGAGCTGATTTACAAGCTCATGTTAGTTTCAGGTGAACAGCAAAGATTTATATACTTGGGGTGAATTTTATGGTGTATGAATTATATCTCAATTGTTATTGTTGTTTAGTCACTAAGTTATGCCCAGCTTTTTGCGAGCCCATGGACTGTAGCCCACCCGGTCCTCTGTCCATGGGATTTCCCAGGCAAGAATACTGGAGTGGGTTACCATTCCTTCTCCAGGGCATCTTCCCGATCCAGGGATCGAAGCTGTGTCTGCATCTCCTGTATTGCAGGCGGATTCTTTACTGCTGAGCCACCAGGGAAGCCCTTATATCTCAATAAAGCTATTTTAAAAATTGGGGAAAAGCAGCCCACTGGAGTCAGATGAGTGCTCATCGCCCAGATTCTGTCTCTGGAGCCCCGAGCAGGGTGATAATGGGGCCCCAAGAAATGGCCTCAGATGAGGGAGGGTCCAGGGTGTCCTCAGCCTCCCCAGTGAGATACTGTGCCTCTCACTTTCATTGTTGTTGTCGCTCAGTCGCTCAGTCGTGTCTGACTCTCTGTGACCCTGGACTGTAGCCCGCCAGGCTCCTCTGTCCATGGGATTCTCCAAGAAAGAATACTGGAGCGGGTTGCCATGCCCTCCTCCAGGGGATCTTCTCCTGGAATTTGCTCAAATTCACGTCCAGTGAGTTGGTGATGCTATCTAACCATCTCATCCTCTGCCGCCCCCTTCTCTTTTTGCCTTCAATCTTTCCCAGCATCAGGGTCTTTCCCAACGAGTCGACTCTTCGGATCAGGTGGCTATAAGTATTGGAGTTTCACTTACCTGGAGCCTATTAAACTTAGACACTGAAGGAGCAGAGATGGGCACCAACCCAGAGTTTTTCGGAAAATTCAAACACCCTGCCTTGGGATTGCCCTATGATTTATCTACCAACCTCTGGCAAACAGATTCACTGTTCAATTTTGATCTCAACTGCTGCCGACTAGCCTTAGCTAATCCTCGGGAATGATCTAGAGATTTTGTTTGGCTTCTGGAAATAGCAAATCGATTCTCCTGCTCAAAGACAAATGCATGACTGTCTTTTTCTTCTGCCCCACTGAGTCTCAAGAACTTCACAGTCTGTGGAGCAGAAACCTGGTTCCCGGGTCCAGCTTTGCCACGTAGTAGCTGGGGCTCCTTGAGCCAGTGTCTTAACCATCCTGAGAATCAGTCTCCTCTGTTTTCAGTGACGATGCCCTGTCCCGACTCCTTACGCCCTCCCCCTTCACCTGACACGGTCCCCCGCAGTCCCACGTTAGGTCTTGCAGGCAGGCAGGAAGTTTGTTTTCTAAGCCCAGGTTTGGCTGTTCTCTGAAAACACAGCATGTGTCAGCAGAGCGGGTCAGGTCCTGTGTCCTTGCTCCATCTATTTTTGGACCGCAGAGAAATTAGAGCTGTAGTAGAATAACAATTTAGGGGACCAGATGTCTCAGGAGAGACTGCCGCCCTTGTTAATTACTTACACTGCAGACCTGCTCCGTCAGAGTCGAGGACCCACCGCTTCCACCAGCAACATCCTACATGGATTTGTTTTCTACGGGGCCTCTGACCTCCAGCTGCCCGAGCTTGACAGAAATTACTGACCTGGGACTGATCCATAATTTTCAAGTACCTCTCATTAGAGGAGACAGCCTCTCAATCTTTTAAAGCGAAATCTCTCTCCCAGTCACCTGAGCGGCTGTCACTTAAAAAAAAAAAACTAAACTAAAATCTCTATAGCTGTCATTTTTTTTTTTTTTTTTTTTTTAGTTCTTGGGGAGATTTTTCTGTTGTTAACTCGGCTATTTCTTCTCAGATTCTACCCGGACTTCTTGGCCCCCAGACTGGGCATTGGAGATTTTAGTGTCCAGTTGGGGAATCGTTGTGTGGCTCATGAGAGGGTTTGGGAAAGCAGCCTGGCCCCTCTGCCCCTTTTAGGAGGATGTGTCAGGGTGGGGGGGGACTGTGGGAAAGCTGCTCCATTTGTGAACTCGACAGTGGTGATCAAAATCTCTAGGTCGTTCCCAAGGATTAGCCCCCTCCCACCAGGGGCTCAAGCCAAAGTCACACACCGCTGGTAATGACCCTGGAGACCGGACTCAGGATTCACATGGAATCCAACACAAATCACCAGCAAATAAGTCTCTAAATAGTGGGTGTATGGAGGGAGAGACTTCTGGCCCCAAGCTGCTTCTCCAAAACGCAGCTTGAAAATCATCCCTCGTGTTTCCATCTTAGAAAGACAAATAAGGGAACAGATAAAACCGAAGCTGTCTCTGCTTCCCTGTCCTCCCCTCTCCCTCCCAGAGGGGAGGCCAGGCAGGACTTCTGGGCATATTCTTTCCTCCAACTTCTTTCCATTTAACTAGATTCATGCACAGGCTTGAATAACACAGGGGATCATTTTGCAGGTTTAGAAATTGTCATATAAATGGCATCCTACTTATGTTCTTTTCTTTCTTAGTTGGATCTTAGTTGCAGCATGTGAGATCTAGTTCCCCGATCAGGGATAGAACCTGGGCCCCCTTCACTGGGAGCATGGAGTCCTAGCCACTGCACCAGCAGGGAAGTCACGATACTTCTTTTAATAGTTAGCACGACTATAAGCAAATAAGCAGTTGTGTGATTGTATTTTTATTGCGAGTTTCCTGGCTCTGTGATAGCAGAGACTATCTGAATTCTCCCTGACTCCTAGCACCTGGCACACAGTGGGTACTCGGTAACTATTCAATAAGAGAAATAATGAGCACGCAGATGAAGGGGCAATGGTCACACCTTATCCCCTAACCCAGGTCACGTGGGCACCTTCTCTATGACGGCACCAGTTTATTCCGCATAGTGACTTTCTGTCCAAAGTGGATCCGACTTTTCACACAAGCATATGCTATGCTAAGTCACTTCGGTCGTGGCCGACTCTGTTCAACCCCATAGACGGCAGCCCACCAAGCTCCCCCATCCCTGGGACTCTCCAGGCAAGAACAATGGAGTGGGTTGCCATTTCCTTCTCCAATGCAAGAAAGTGAAAAGTGAAAGTGAAGTCACTCAGTCATGTCCGACTCTTGCGACCCCATGGATTGCAGCCTAACAGGCTCCTCCGTCCATGGGATTTTCCAAGCAAGAGTACTGGAGTGGGGTGCCATTGCCTTCTCCGCACACAAGCATAAGAACTCAACAAACACCAAAGGGTCTGATTCACACAGATCACTTTGGCACCAAAGAAATTAAATTAGAAAATCAGTCACAGACGTAACTAACGAACTTGCCTGGAAATGTAAAACCCTATTTATAAATAACTTCAGGACGAAAGAAGAAATCCGAATGAAATTTGATGGAGATTAGATGAAAAGAGAATCAAACAAAAGTAAATATTCTCAAAACTTGTGAGATGAGATAAAAGAAAATTTAGAGGGAAACATAGTTGCCAATGCTATGTTTTATAAATGTTGATATTAGGGGAAAAGAGAAAGATTAAAAGGCAATTACAGCTAAGCAGACAACTCTAGACGCTGGAAACAGAACAACAGAGAGACTTCAAAGAAGGAAACCACAAAGTCAAGAGCAAAATTAATGAATGTCAAAGGCACAATTAAAGATATCAATCGGATGAAAAGTTGATTCATTGCAAGTAGACCGGAAAAGCACAGAGGCTTTCGAATGAATTGGGAAATGGGATCCAGGAATCCAGATCCCCTGGGGCAGAGTGGGGCCCATAGTGACAGGGGCAGGGACCTCAGGAAATGGTGATGGAGTGGCTCTTGGTGTCAGCTCTGCCCAGGACCACGGAGACCCTGAGAGAATCACTTCCCACCTCTGTGCCTTGGCTCTTCCATCTGTATAATGGGAGAGTTGGAGATACCGATCTCTGAGGTCTCTTCCAACCCTAGGTTTCTGGGAATCTTTTATTCCAATCTGGTTGCAGAGAGGCAAAGGGTATCATCCAGGCAGGGGATTGCGGTCCCTAACAAATCTATTTTTAAGGCTTGATGGTGATAATTGCTCACCTCCCCAGCCTTGTCTCTGTGTCCCCCAGCCACACTCACTGGCTTTCATTCTCTCCCGTTTGGCCACATTTGCTCAGGGTTTGGGCTGGTCCCTCTCATCTAGAACATCTTTGCCTTCCTCTTCTGGATAGCTCCCTCGTCCTCTCTAGAAAGACCTTCCTGCCCCCAGATGGACTTAGAATTCCCCAGTCCACAGTGCTACTAATTGCCATTAAATGATGACATGTACCGTGCATTTAGCGGCCGCCTCTTGTGCCATCTCGCAGGGTCCGTGTGGGCTGGCCTTGTTCACCAGCACGTCCCCAGGATGTCCTCTGTAGTGCAGGCACCTGGTCCTTATTTGAGCAACGTATTGAGATGCTCCCCATTCAAACAGGACCAGTGCCTTCGCCAACCTGCCCATCCTGCTCCCAGGGCTGCTGGCAGGCCAGTGGCGCTCGCCTCTTATTTACCTGCATTGACCTGAGAGTGACTCAGCTCCATTCAGCAGAGCTGTCTCCTGCCAAAGCCGTTACAGTTTCTTAGCTCCAGGCGGAGACAGACTGCAGATGGCTTAATTTAGAAGCATCTCGGAAGGAATTCTTTGCTCCACAGCTCTTCATCCTTTGACTCCGGGGGTCTGCGGGGTCGTGACCACACGCGCTTGAGGTCTGACTTGTGGTTAGGACCCTCATCTCTGGCGGAGCTGCTATTTTGGGAGGAGAGAGTGTGCAGGCGGGTGGGATGGGAGCTGCCCGGTGTCCAGCAGGGCCTTTCCCTTGACTCATTTCCTGGGCATTTGTTAAGAGAGTGGAGTTTCTTGGTGAGGATCTGGGGCCGGGAGGACCCCACGGCGCTGGGGTTCTGTGAGACCTGGGGCGAGTGACCTAACCTTCTGGGGCCCCTGGCTCCCCATCTGTAAGATGGAGACAACAGTGCATGCTCTGAGGCTTGTGTTAAATAAGTGCACTGCGCCTGGCAAACAGCAGGTCTGTTACCAAAACAGCCACGGGCCCAAGGTCCCAGTCGCTGGTCTCCAGGGCACATTCTGCAGAGGGGCACTTGCTTCTTCGTGTTCTGAAAGCCAAAACACCCGTCTCTGTGAACTTCCATATTCTGCTTCGGGAGCTGGGGACTTCATGGGTACAGAATATGCCCCCTCTCTTCTCTTTCTGTCTCGTGGACTCCCCTGGTGGTTCAGACAGTAAAGAATCTGCCTGCAATGCAGGAGACCCGGCTTTCGATCCCTGGGTCGGGGAGATCCCCTGAAAAGGGGAAAGGCAACCCACTCCAGCATTCTTGCCTGGAGGATTCCATAGACAGAGAAGCCTGGTGGGCTACAGTCCATGGGTTCACAAAGTGTTGGATACAACTGAGTGCCTTTCACTTCTCTTTCTAAATAACAGTCCCATGAGGGCCAGGGAGTCAGCTTCTGCTTGAGTGAGCTCTCTGGAGCGTCCCCCAGCCCCAGCCACTAAGCATCTCCTTTGATTTTTCACCTTCTCCCTCTGCTGACACCATTTCCTCTGCTGTATTCCCCTGCCAACCCTCTCATCCCAATCCTCCCAGGCCATAGTCAAGTCCCACCTGGCCTGAGAAGCCCTCCCTGACCACCTGAAGCCTGGTGAATTTCACCCCCTTCCTTTCTTCACTCATCCACTCATCTGTTCGGTCTTTTCAACTTTGTTTCAACACATCCTGAATGCCAGGCCCCATGCCAGGCACTGGAGGTCGTTGGGGAACAGGGCAGGTGCAGACCCCACCTTACAGGGCTCTGGGGCTGGACACTCACCCGTGCTCCCCTGGGTCCCTCCCATGCAAGACTGAAGTCATCCGTCCCATGAGTAACTTAACTCCGAGAAAGTCCAGCAGGAATGGGAATCCTTCAACAGCAGGGACCACATACTAAATGCCTGCCTCCCACATGTCAGCCCGGTGCTGCTGAGAACACAGTAGGTGTCAGAGCGTGTTGTCAGTCACTGGGGCGAACCTCTTGTGCCCCACACACCCCTGTAGAAAACCAGGGGGACATGGAAGCAGGAACACCAAAGCACAAAGGGTGTGGCACTTCACTGTCCTTGGCACTTAGGTACTTAATAAGTACTTTTTGATGGATGGATGAATGAATATTTCTTCCTTGACAAAGTTTCCAAGGAAGGAAAAAGAAAACTTCCCCTGGGCTTCTCTTTTGTTTGTGTGCTGATGTTAACCTGATTACCTCTAAGCTGAGCAGCACCTAGGACATGGATCCTCCTGTCACCTACTCCGGAGACTAGTGTTCCAAGCCACCTGTCACTAGCACTGCACACAATCACGTCAGCCACTGTCAGTACCATCCACCATCAGGACCACCCATCATCAATACCACTCACCACCCACCATCAGCACCACCCACCATCAGCACCATCCACCATCAGCACCACCCATCATCAATACCACCCACCATCAGCACCACCCACCATCAACACCACTCACCACCCACCATCAGCACCACCCACCATCAGCACCACTCACCACCCACCATCAGCACCACCCACCATCAGTACCACTCACCACCCATCATCAGTACCACCCACCATCAGCACCACCCACCATCAGCACCACTCACCATCAACACCACTCACCACCCACCATCAGCACCACCCACCATCAGCACCACTCACCACCCATCATCAGTACCACCCACCATCAGCACCACCCACCATCAGCACCACTCACCATCAACACCACTCACCACCCACCATCAGCACCACCCACCATCAGCACCACTCACCACCCATCATCAATACCACCCACCATCAGCACCACCCACCATCAGTACCACTCACCACCCACCATCAGCACCACCCACCATCAATACCACTCACCAACCGCCATCAGCACCACCCACCATCAGCACCACCCACCATCAATACCACTCACCACCCACCATCAGCACCATTCACCATCAATACCACTCACCACCCACCATCAGCACCACCCACCATCAGCACCACTCACCATCAATACCACTCACCACCCACCATCAGCACCACTCACCATCAATACCACTCACCACCCACCACCCACCATCAACATCACCCACCATCAGCATCACGCCCCATCAGTCACTGGTGGCTTCTGGCGTTCCCGAGTTCTGGCCTCATCACTCCAGTCTACGGCTCTGTCTTCACATGGCCTTCCCCTCTCCCTGTGACTTTTGTCTCTTACAAGGATGCCTGTCATTAGATTCAGAGCCCACCTAAATACTCGGGGTAATTCTCATCTCGAGATCTGTAATTATATCTAGAAAGCCCCCTTTCACAAATAATGGTCACAGTCACAGGTCCCAGGGTTAGAATGTGGATGTGTCTTTGGCCGGGAGGTCACCATTCAGTCCTTTCGAGAGCCAGAGGGATGCGTGGACTTCAGGGCTGTGCTTCCCAGTGAGGAATGGCTGGCGCCTGCCCCCCCGGGTCAGGACTATTGCCGCTCTGGATGCCACAGATGACCACGGAGGTCAGCTTGGCATCTCCATTGGCTGGGGTGCCCAGGAGGTCTTACTGAGCGTCTCTAGCTGCCTTCTGGGAAGCACGGGTGTCAGGAGACACATATCACTGTCTACAAGCCCCTGTCCCATGCCAGAGGGGACACAGGATAGACCCTGGAAAAGGCCTTTTGTTTACAGCTACTTCCGTCCTGCACGAAGTATTGGACCTTCTCTCTTCTCAGTACCTTCCGTGAGGCCACTTGGTAAGTTTTCTGAAACTGGAGACCAAGCTGAGAACAGCATTGTGGTGCGTCATGTAGACACTGCTGTATTTAAGATGGATAACCAAGCCTTGAGCCTGGGCCTGAGTGGCCTTTGGTGACGGTGGGAAGGGCCCGCCCAGGGGGACTCAGAGCTTTGGGCCTGGGCTTGGGCCCTGCCTGGAGAACAACCCTGATGCATGGCCCAGAAACAGGAGGCCTGAGGCTGGAGCTGGGACGGCTCCCGGAAATGCCGCCACGAGTGTCCACAGAGGGACCGGAGAAGCATGTCCATGCATCTCCTGCACTATTTGTTCCTTAGGACTCGTGGGCATATATTTTCCCAGAGGAGCAGGTCATGGCTTTCTGCAGAGACTCCAGAGGGCCCACAGCCCCGAGAATAAGGGATGCAGATTTATGTCCTGGAGTAGCTAACTCAATCTACTCATCACCATTTGATTTTTTTTTTTTACCAGTTTCTAATAAGTTTTTGCAGTGCCCTTCAGACGCTGCCAGAGCAGCAGCCATGGCAGAATATTCTAGAAGGAATCCAGAACCTAGTACCCAGGGGCTCATGGTGGGGGGAGTGCTAAGGCAGAGCTTCTCTGTCCCTGATTCCCTTTGGGGCCAGCCCTGGACCAACTCTGCTCTGGGCCTCAGTTTCCTCACCTGTAAAAATGAACACAGTGGAGTTAGATCCCGCTAGGCTCTGCATGCACCCTGACTCACCGTCTCCCTGGACCTGAGGTGTCCCACCCTAACCTGTGACCGAGACCTTGGACTGGGGGAGCTGACGGGGTCTGCAAGGAGGTCAAGCTCTGGTGAAAGTCATGACCTCCCCCCGGGGGTGGGGGTCCCCAGGCCACGGTGAGTCCTAATGGGGACCAGGGTGTGGGACACGGAGCACAGAGACATTCCCTGCAAGTTCCTCCCGCCTCCCCTCTGTGTCTGCGAGTGCTAAGTTGTTCCAGTCGTGTCCAGCATTTTGCAACCCCACCGGACTCCTTTGTCCATGGGATTCTCCGGCAAGAATACCGGCGTGGGCTGCCCTGCCCTCCTCCAGGGGATCTTCCTGACCCAGGGATAAAATGGGTGTCTCTTCCGTCTCCTGCATAGGCGGGTGGGTTCTTTACCGCTAGAGCCACCTGGGAAGGCCTGCCTTCGCTCTGTTTCCTTTAATTCTTCATCCGCTCTCTGTTTCTCTTTTCTCTCAGCTCTGTGGTCTTAGCTAACCCCTGCAGGGAGGGGTCCCTTGGCCTGGCTCTTGACGAGAACCTGTGGCCATGCTGGCCATGTGGGTCCCACCTTATCCTGAAGTCACGGCAGAGTCTTCAGCTGCTCCAGCGGACCCTTCGTCCGGACCACCACGTCCCCTCGTGACCCTGAGCTGTGGGGGGCCCCAAGGCCAGCACACATGCAGCCCCCTTACCATGGAACCCCCAGTTCCTCCTATAAGCCCCCTTTGTTCCCCAGAGAGGCCCTGACTCCGGGGAGGGTCAAGTCCATCTCTTTGTGCTCCTTGCAGCCCCCAACCACTCCACGGACTCTCATGAAACAGCTGTAGCCATCATCCACATCTTTTCCCCGCCCCCACCCCGACCCCCGCCCAGGAAAAGTGAGTCCCCCTCGTTCACTGTGGGACCCAGTGCCTGGCACAGAGCTGTGCTCAGAGATTAACACGTGTGGCCTGAATGAATGAATGAATGAACGGATGCACGCCTCAACAAGCAAGCCTGAATGAACCCTTTCTACCCCGTGCCTCCGTAGAAGAGAAATGCCATTTGGGGGGGATTCTCATATATTTGGAGGTGCTGCAGCAGACCTAGGAGACAGAAGGGTCTCCACTCATCACCACTTCTCGAGAGGGAAAGACTGGTCAAAATACTGACTGCACAACCATTTAACAGCAGAGGCCCCCACACCTCGGGTCTGGCTCTGGTTCTGGCCCAACTGTCAGCCGCGGGGATGGGGGTGGGGGTCAGATGGTCTTACAGTGACGGACAGGGCTCCAACTGTGCCTGGAGGCCCCCCTTGGAGAGAGTGGTTCGTTTGGGGTTTTAATGGTGGAGAATCAGCTTTGAAGGATGATGCTGGCTGAGAGGTCCCACTGCCTGGTGACCCCCATCACCGGCAGGTGACATTTATCAAGTGCACGTTGTCTCGGCAACAAACAAGACAGAAGGAAAAACGCGGGCACCGGTCAGCTCTGCTCTGACGCCCCTCCCTGTCCCACGGTGGGTCCCCCCAGCTTCACCCTGGAACACCAGGACAGCACTTTCCTTCCACTTGGTTCCCTCTGACAGAGACTTTCATTATCAAAGGTGGAAGGATGGGGCATCCCCGGGGGAGCCCTGGAGCACTCAAGCCCGCTGACTGGCTCTCCCTCTGTCTGCAGGTGGGCCCCCATCTCGCAACCTTCCCCACCGAGGCCGATCGCCAGAGAGCCTTCAAAGCCCACCGGGAAGAGTGTGCCGTGCGCCAGGGGACCCTGAGGATGGGCAACTACACCCACCCCTAAAGCCTGTCTGACGCGGTAGAAAATTCTCTGAAGGAGTCGCCTGCCTTGCCCCAACTCACACAAGACACTCCCCCATTGCTCCGGGTTCTGCCTCGGCCAGGACCTCGGACTCGGGTCTTAGATGAATTATTTTTGCTAAGAGCCCCCTTTAGAGTTAGCCACTCTCACTCCCCTTAGCCCCAGCAACCCCTCACTTAGGGACTCCCCTCCTCCAGCAGGACTCTACCTCGCTTCTCAAGCCCCAGGCTGATAAGAGAAACTCAAGTTTCAGGGCAGATTTTATAGGCTCCAGACTAAGGCTCTGTCCTCAAGTACTAAAAACAACCCAAGTATTTGCTGTAGAGAGTGTGACAGTGTCATGCTTCGAAAGCCCTCATTTCGTATTCCAAACAGATTTAATTTCTCTTTTCGGGGATGCCTGGTATCTCTCCGTGGCAGTACTATCTCTCTGGGACCCCTGAGGGCAGGAAGAGCCCACGCTCCTTACTTGGAGCGGGCCCTCACCTCTTCAGGGCTAAGTCACCTCCACCAACACTGATCTTGGAAGGTCACCCCTCCCACCTCCTGAAAGACAATGCCCTCCGGGGATGGAAGCACCCAGACTGGGGCCCTTCCTACCTCCAGCTCTCTGCAGGTCCTCTGCTTTCTCCCCACAAATTAGATACCGATCTACTTTAAATTAAAAGTGCTATTTGTCATCCTCCTCTTGTGCCTTTATTTGAAAAGCAGTAAACCAGTGTGAGAATCAGCCTCAGACTCTCCAAGGGCCATGACTTTCTCCACAACATCTCGACCAGCACCTATAAAAAGTCAGGCAAACTCTTAAGTTTTAAAATCCCCTGACTAGTCTGAGGGTTCCCAGCATTGACCTTCAACTTGGATCTCTCCCCAGAATCCCACACTCATTTATCCAACTGCGACTCCCCGGTCCCCTGCCCCGGGCCAGGTGTCTCCACTCAAGCGTCGGCCATTCATCTTAAACCAGCACAGCCGAGACAGAATTCTGGATTTTTTTTTCCCCACCAAACTTGCTTCTCCCTCCATTTTCCCCATCTCATACTTGAGACCACCCAGAGGCTGAAGACAAAAATCGACACGACTCTGCTTCCTTCACTCTTACATCCAATCCATCAACAAGCCTGTCAGTGTTTCTTCCAAAAGCACCCTGATTCATCCTTGGGTCCCCATCATCTGTCTGGAGAATTGTATCAGGTTCCTGCTTCTTCCCACAATCCCTTCTCCACAGCTTGTCACCTGCCCACCCCTTCTTGTCATTTAGATCTTAGCTCAAAAGCCAAGTCCCCCCAACCCCCTCAGGCAGTTCCCTGGTGGGCTCATGGTTAGGATTCCCGGCTTTTACTGCGAGGGCCCAGGTTCAGTCCCTGGTCGGGGACCCCATGAGACACATGACGCAGCCAAAAATAAAATAAAATCAGGACTTAGTTTAAAAAACAAAAAAGGGTAAGATGTCCCCTTTGGGAATTCCCTGATAGTCCAGTGGTTAGGACTCAGGTCCAGGTTCAATCCCTGGTCAGGGAACTAAAGATTCTGCAAGTTGTGTGGTGTGGACAAAATATATATATATGAACAAGTCTCCCACTCAAAAGGCCTTCCCTGGACTGTGTGTGTGTCCGACTCTTCGTGACCCTATGGAGTGCAGCCCACCAGGCTCCTCTGTCCATGGGGATTCTCCAGGCAAGAATACTGGAGTTGGTTGCCATGCCCTCCAGGGATTTTCCCAACCCAGTGACAGAACCCAGGTCTCCCGCGTCGCAGGTAGATTCTTTACCCTCTGAGCCACCGGGGGTAGCCCCCAGTTAAACCCACACCAACCTGTTATTCTCAGCAAAACAATGAGCCCTTATTCACTGCCTGTCTCCTCCTCTAGAAGGGAAGTGGCCCCGGATCAGGGGTCTAAGATCCCAGGGCCCAGAGCTAGGGGCCTGTGGAATGCCCCATGGTACAAACATCCGCTGTGGCTCCTGCTCCCTGCCCCCAACCCAGGCCAAGTGCCTGGCGGGGTCGTCCATCAGCCTCATCAGAGACCCAGGGAGTCTGTGACTACAGATCTGAGTGTTTTCTTGAACAGCCTCCCCAACCTCAACACAGGCCAGCACTGCAGCTCCTTAGAAGCTAATTCCATAAAAATGCCGCACACACTAACCAACCCCCTCGGAAATCTGGCTCAGCGGGGCCCTGATGGACCCCCACCCCATCCTAAGGGTCTAAAGTCCCCCTCCCACCCCATGCACCAGACAAGCATCCCCACTGTCTTTGCTAAAGCCCACCTGCAGCCTTCTGAGCCCTGGGAGCAGGGCCCCTGGTGAGGGGCCTGGTCGCTGAGCACGCAGCCGTTCCAGGGCATGACGCCCGACTCCGCTGAGAAACTTCTGTGTGACCCTGTGTCAGTGCCCTCCTCTGTGAGTCAGGACCCCGACACACCACAGGATGTTTTCTCAAGCAAACGTCGGTAATGATCACAGTGAAGCTCGTGTCTCATGTGATTAGCAGACTCCGGCACTTCCAAAGAGTAGGTGAATGTGGATGATTTTCTTATCAATAAAGCACACTGAAGAGGGACAACTGGATGTCTGAGGGGGATCGAGGGATGAAGGCAGGATGCTCCAAGGAGCTTTTGTGTCCAGATGCACCAAGAAGGTCAAGATATTTTGAATGGAGCTCTCTCTCTTGCTCTGAAATCCACAATGGATAGGGGGGTACACATCAGGACACAGAATTCCCTAAAGGATCCCAAATTAGGCCCTATCTGCCGTGGCAATGAGCAAGATGCCCCACTGGTCAGTGGCCCCTCCAGGCCAGCTTTACCAAGGACGGGGCCAAGGTGGGGAAATACGGACTTGGCCAGAAAACGCTGCAGGAAATCTCGTTCATCTATCCGATTACGTCTTGCCTCTGCAGCGGGTCGGGCAGACCGCGTGCTGCGGGACGGGGGCGGGGACTGGTCGGGGCTGTGATCCATACACCAGGAGCACGCCTTCACCCTCTCCGGGAGTCCCCCAACCGCTGGTGCTCCAGGGCCAGGCTCAAGCGCGCAGCAGAGTTGCTCAGCTCCTTGTCCTACAGCGCCACCCGCTGGCAGGTCTAAGCAGGAGGCCAAGGAGGAGCCCGGACCTTCCCTCCCTCCCCTAGCTTGGTCCTTCCCTCCTCATCAATTATTTGCGCCCGCACAAAGCCCCAGGTCTGATTCCAGTCCGATTCTGCCTTCTCAGGTATCCTGTCGTGTCGGCCACACGCCTGCCCTCGCTCACGCAGAGCTGGGGGAACCTCGAGGCACAACTGGGGTCCTTGACCATCCTTCACAACCCAGGGTAGAGCCCACCCCCAACCCCCAAAGGTTCCAGTCTGCAGGAACTGCAGACTGAGTTAGGGCTCATCCGCTAACCTCCCTCCTCCACCATCCTCTCCACTTCACAGGTGGAAAAGAGATGTCGAAGGGGCCCGACTTCACTCAGTGAGTCGGCCCCAAGCCAGGGATCGGTCCCGTGTGTCCCAGAGTCTGCCGCCCAAAAGCCACCTCTCAATTAAAGAGGGGCGGATATGGGGACAGCTCCTGATCACTTGCCAAAGAATGCCACGCTGGCACTGCCCTCACCAGGGATGTGACCTTTAGCCCTTGGTTTTGCTCATTTCCCTGGTGGTTGGCATTTGGGAACATTCCGCCTTTCCGCCTCCAGGTTGGGTTTCTTGGCCAAACCCCACCAGAGAGTCAACCAGACAAAGAGGCCCGTGTGTACTGTCCTCCCAAGCCTCAGAGAGGCGGCTGGTCTGGACCCCCACCCAGTCAGCTTGAAATTCTCAGAAGTTTCCTCGGAGGTGGGAGGAAGGCAGTGCCTGTGTTCATGTACATTAGGCAGGAGGTGGGAGCAAGCGGGGGCCTGGGGTGCTGAGACTTTGAAACAGGACTCACAAAACTGGGAGGGGCCTGAGGACACCTCTGGTCCTGCCAGAAGAGAAGGAGCCAAACCAGGACCAGAGCAGACTTCTTGGCTGCTAGGTCCAGCTTTCTTTTCACCGTGAATCCCCACTGACTTCAGCCTCTTTCCAGATTTTTAAACTAGAGCCCAAACCCCATTGATTCTCTCCCTGCCACCCCCTACCCTGATCAAACCAGGTAACTAACAATCTTCTCATCCAGAAGAAAGGAGATGGGGTTCTGGAGTCTGACAATTGTACAAGATGTTTAGCAGGGATGGTAGCAATGAGCCAATGGTGATTGATGTCTGAGCTCTGCCTGGCAGGGAGCTTCTAGAAGCCTAGAGAGAAAGCAATGCTCAAAGGCCACCAATGCATATCCAGTCCTGGGAGGTCCCTGGGTCCAGCAGGAGATGGCTTGGCTCTTTGACTCATTCATCCAAGCTTCCCAACTTAGACCCACAGATTCCAGGGCCCAGAGCAAGCACATGTGCATGACAGCATGACCAGCAGCTCGGGCGCCAAGGTGGGCCTGGGTGACAGACACACGGGTCTGTGTCTCCAGTCAAAAACCCTCTCTCGCATTCATCCTTCTGAATCCAAACCATCTTTCAGCTGCATTTCTTTTTACTTGGGAAACACTTTGATGCTTGAAATCATCATTAAATGAGAAAAAAATCTAGGTTGGCTTTTTATACAGGTTCCTAGAACTGAATGCAAGCAATTTAAAAACGTGAATTCACAATTGGGAAGTAATCTTTGGAGACAAATGTAGGATGATGGGTGTCGTTGCGCTCTGTGAGACTGAGGCGTGAGAGTCCATCCCACCCTGCCCTGGTGACATCGCCAGCAGGGAGCATGGCCCACAGTGTGCAGGACTGAATGCACATTTCCAGGGGAGGAAGGAAGAAGGGAAGGAAAGAGAAAGAGAAGGGGAGCAAGGGTAAGAGGAGAGAGGAAGGTAGGAGGGAGGGAGAGAAGAACAGAGGAAAAGAAAGAATATGTTCTCTTTCAGGTTTCAGGATCTCCGTGGGGTTTTGAGCTAAACCAACAAAAATGATTGAGAGCAGCATGACCTTGGAACCCACCAACTGTCCAAATCCTTGTCCGGCCCATCTGTTTGCAGAAAGATATTAGCACCCAAGCTTGGCCCATATCACCCAAATCCCTTGTCCCCGCCATGTTAAAAACTGGTTCCTGTAGGAAGGCCTGAGGCAAAGGGCAGGGCTGGGAGCTGACTTCTCTGGGGGGCCCTAACCTGCCAGAGGAAAAGCTCTGGCTGTCGCTCTTAGTAGTCGTCATATGAAAGGCATAATCACTGTTCTCCAGGATCCGAGCCAAGTGCCGAGTTCTCACCACGACCACGTGAAGGGGGCAACTCCGCTGAAAAACATACAGCCCAGAAGGTGACCTTGAGAAAGCTCAAGGTCTCAGAGCAGGGCTGGGACCATGGTTTGGCAGGCAAACCCCAGGCTAGGATACAAACCTTTTGACTTTCCGCCAAACTCGGTAACCAAGACAGACAATATTTTAATGCAATATTTTGAAATCAAAATTTAAAAATCCCTGATGGACAAAACAGCAACAGGTTCAGACTTCCTTGGTGATCCAGTGGTTAAAACTCTGCGCTTCCAATGCAGGGGACTTGGGTTTGATCCCTGGTCAGGGAACTAAGATCCCACATGCCACTCAGCCAAATATATATACATATATATATATATATATATATATATATATATATTTTTTTTTTAATGGCAACAGGTTCAATAGACTTGTGTTATTCACCTCACTTGCCTCACCTTGGCCCCAGCCCTGGGCTCTAGGGCCAGGATTCTACTTTAGGCCTGCCCCGTTCTGGAGTCCATATCCCCAGCCACCTCACTCCACTGGTGGTATACTGACTGCCCTTGGCTCCAGGTACTCAGAACCTTGAATGATGGCATTCAAGCTACAATCTTCCACAAGAAGAAAAGACTTGAGGACCATTTACGAAAAGCTTTGAGCACATCTCCCCGTGTGACTCTGCCTGTAAGTCAGTGAGCAAAACTGGTCAAAATAAGGCCTTTTCCATGCTCAGGACTGGGGGTACTGAGTGACGTGGAGTGGAGAGGCAGGTGGGGCTACGGATAAGGAAGTTGCTAAGAAACATTGCTCAGCCAGAGGCCCAGGCCCCATCCTGACCCAAAGCCAAACTCAAGCCCAGAGCCCCCGACTGGGCAGAGGGCCTGAAGTCCATAGATAGGCCACTTCATAGCCGGCATGGGCCTCTCCCATCCTTGCCTCTTGCTACAAGCCTCTGATGTTAATGTCTTTGGACCAAAGCAAAAGTCCAGGCAAGAGAGAGGAGCTGCCCGGAGTGGGAGCAGGGCCAGAGCCCCAGCCTTCTACAGGCCAGTCCGTGCAGCTGCCTCCTTGCCCTGGAGAAGAGAAATGGCTCCTTCTCCATCGGTGTTGCCCTGTGAGTGCTTGGTTTGGGATTTTCCAGGGCTCTGGGTCCACAGAGAGACAGAAGGTTTAAAAGAAAGCAATTTCAAAGGGCTGGATGGCCAGGGGGCCAGCATTTGAAGCTAGAGGATACCAGAGGCAGGAGGCTGGGGAAGAGGTGTTGGAGCCCAGAACAGCGGTCTGGGGGTGCTAGTCCTGGATCTGACTGCATCTCCCCCGTTGCCTTTTCTCCCCTGAGTCTTCCAAGCCTCTCCCTTCCCTAGGTGGAGGAGGTGGGTCAAGACAGCTGGGTAGAGGGCTGGGGCTCAGAAGGGACAGAGAGGGAGCAAGGTCTGTTTCCTGCCGTGTAAATGAAGTTCTCAGAGGTTAATCTGCCATGTTTCACACCCCGTTTTGTTGAACCGTCCACCCCTCCAGGATCGACCAGGCTCCTTTCTCAAAGTGAGGGGTGGATCACCCACCCAGGAGTCCCGGGAACCTTAGTAAAGTTCCAATTCTTGGACTTCTTCCCAGCTAAACAAGAGCCTAGGTGGGTACACACACACCTCTCAGGCTGTGGACAGGTTGAGATGCAAGAACTATCCCCTTGATGGAGAAAAGAAAAAGATGGGGGCACAGTAGTGGAGCTGGAAACCCCCAAATAGGAATAAAACAATGTTAGCAACAGTGGGCTGGATCCAAATTCCAGGTGGGATAAATGGCATAGCATGCTTTTATCACCGTATACTAGATAATTCAAAACTAATGATAATATAACAACCTGTGTATTTTTGGGCTTGGAGAATCACAGAGAAGCCGGCTAGGGCTGCAGCAGGTGGCGGGGGTGGGGGCGGTGGGGGTTTAGCCTTTTTTTTTCCAAGGTAAGAGGTTGACCCCCGCCTTTACTACTCATCCCCCATACCCGCGCAGTGCCTTGCACCGCCGGAGGCATCGCTTTCGCTGGGCCGGGCATCCGAACCCCAGCGTAAGACTCCAAGGCCAGAAAAAGTCCGCCAAAGGCAGGGGCAGCTGGGACCGCCGCGGGCGGAGCAGGACCGGACTTGCTTTCGGCTTAGAGGATGCCGCGGATGCGGGCCCAGGGCGTCAAGATCTCTAACAGGCCCAGGATGACGGGCCCGCTGACCCAAGCTGGGACCCTGGGATCTGGGGGAGATGAGGTTCTTCCCGAGGCGCGGGCAGCAGGCTGGGAGCGGGGGTGGGGTGAGCAGTAGAGGGGGTAGCGGAGCCTCCGGAGGTGCCTGGAGGGGGAGCGAGGCCCAAGTCGAGGACTGGCCGGGAAGGGCGAGGGCAGCCCAGGGTCCTCGTGATTTATGTCCCCCTCCCCGTCCACCAAACGAAAACCGGCAATCCGGCTCGGCCCGGGCGCGCGAGGCGCCCGCTGCAGCGGCTGCCGGGCCAGGGCGGGGGCCCGTGAGCTCCTGGCCCCTCGGCGCCCGCCCTCCCGCCTCCCCCGACAGCTTGCAGCCGAGCCGGGCCTGCCGTCCCCGGGGAGCCGCCCGTCCTCGCCCCCAGCTCGGCCGGCGGCGAGGCCGCTTCCAATCTGCCGGGAGGCTCAGGGGGAGAGCGCGGGGAGCCGGGCGAGAGGCCACCGCCGGCCTGGCTCGAGGGAGAAGAAAGTTTCTGCTCCGTCCAGCTGCACCAGCCTTCCCCGGCCGGGTCTCGGGTGTGGGGGGATTCGGGCGCTTCGCTATTCCGCTGCGATCTTAGATGCTGAGTCTGACGCCGGGCTAGGGTATTTTCTTGGGGCCCGAGGGGAGGGGGGCCAGGAGGGTGCCCTCCCGCTTGGAAAGGCCTGAGCTCCGGGCGCAAAGCGGGTGAAGGGCGCCTCTGGCCGGTGGGGGGGCGCCTCTGGTAGGCGCGCGGGCTGGTTTTCCTCCTCCCTTAGACCGCAGAGCCGGTCGCCCACCCCTGGCGTCGCCTCTAGAGGATCCAGGCCCCAGACGCGCTTCAGTTCTGCCCGCAGCCCTGGGCCCCACACGGGAGGCCGAACTCCGAAAGGAGCAGAGCTGGAGTACCACCGTGACGGAGTTGGGGAGGGTGGAGGGGGCGAGTTATTCACAGCCAAAAGACCGTGTTTCCAGCCCTGCTTTGAAAACAAATCCTCGGGCGGGCTTTCGCTGCTTGCGAAATGCGAAGTCGTTAGCAGACGTCTACACTGGCACTCAGAAGCTCGCGCAGGTTACTCTTTAGAGGTACAGAAACACCCGACCCCCGAGACACTCTCCGCCGCAGGAGAGACTGTCGACTGGGTTGGGGTCCTTTGCGCGGCCCCTCTCTGGCCACACGGATTTCTCGGGGTCCCTCTAACATCCCAGACCCGACCTGCCCAGCTTTCCAGCCTCGCCCCACAGTGAAGCCATCGTTCTGTCTCCTTCCAGGCGCAGACACCAAGCTTTCCCCACCCCTGCCAGGCCCGCCAGGTCCAAAGAGGTCAGAGAAGGGGGGCTACAGATTTTCCTTCACGAAAAACATGTAGACCCCAAAGGAAATACCCGAAAACGACGCAACAAATTAAAATCTCTTCTCCACACATACAATTCTTTTTCTGCTGGGTTTAGTCCCTTTTTCTTGCTAGAGGAAAGAAGAAAAAAAAAAGAAAGAAAGAAAGAAACAACGGCCGGGCAGGGAGGTAGGGAGGGGGTAGAAAAGGTATCGTTGACAGCCCGATGGAAGAATAATTTGAATAACTGTGGGAAAGTGTAGGGGAAAAACTTAAAAACCTTACGTCCTAAACCAAGGCAGCGGCAGCCAGGCTTTGGACCCCTCCCCGCCCGCCTGTACCCCCCTCGGCTAATCACCCTCATTAGGAGCCTCATCACCGGCCTAATGAAAGCAAACCGTGTGGAAATCGCCGGTAAACAGTTGGGTCTGTGCTGTAATTAATTCAGTGTCTCTTTTAATCAAACTGAAAGGAATCGGGCAGTGGCTTGCGGAGCCGTGACATCACCCCCAAAATCGGCCAGAGCCAATCAGCGTCATCACTCCGGGGACACGTGGGCGAGTCCCCTTAAAAAAACACACACACACACACACACACACACACACACACAACACAACGAAAAAAAAAAAACCGAAAAAAAAAAACCCAGCCCCAAAGTAAAAGTGACACAAGTTCATATTTTAAAGGAAGGGGGGGAGGCGAAGGCGCGCGCGGAGGACGGGCGGAGAGCTGCAACCGCGGAGCCGGGAGGCGCTGTCCACGGTGCTGACGGGGCCCCCGGAGCGGTGGGAGCGTGGAGAGAAGACCTCACTGGCCAGGTGGAGCGTCATGCGCCCAGGGCCGCCGCCGCCGCTATCCGCGGTGCTGACGCCGCCAGGTGCGCCCCGATCCCTCGGCTGGTAGCTCGGCTCGGGCCCGCTGCTATCCGCGGTACTGACCCCGCTGCCCTCGGCCACCACTCGCCTGGAAGAAGCGTGCAGCTTGGATTTTTTTTTTTTTAAGCCCTTCTTTATTTAGATTCCAGCGTCTTCGCATCTCTTCTGTGCCAAAGGGGAGCTCAGGCCGTCCTTCTCCCCCTTGGCTCTCCCCAACTTGGCGCACCCTCCCTCCCGCTTCTCCCTGACACTCCCACCACCCCCCCTCGGCTCGGCGGCTCGGCGCGATGCTGCAGAAGACGCGCTGAGCCCTTTTGGATCTAATGCGCAGAGGAGGTTGGCCCAGAGCTCCTGGGCTCCCCCAAGGCTGAACTCCATCCAAGGTGCCCGCAGGCTCCCTGCCCGCCTTCCCCATGCCAGCCCGCAGCTAGGGGCAGGGGCAGCGGCGGCTGGGGTTGGGGGTGGGTGGGGAGCTTTTGGGGAGGACAGGTTGCAGCTTGGCTATGGAAGGCTCCAATGGCTTTGGGATCGACTCCATTCTCTCCCACCGAGCGGGCAGCCCCGCCCTTCCCAAGGGGGACCCCTTACTCGGGGACTGCCGCTCTCCCCTGGAGCTGAGTCCTCGCTCAGAGAGCAGCAGCGACTGCTCTTCACCAGCCTCGCCAGGAAGGGACTGTCTGGAGACGGGAGCCCCGCGGCCTGGCGGGGCTTCGGGACCAGGTTTGGACTCCCACCTGCAACCTGGGCAGCTCTCGGCCCCAGCCCAGTCTCGCACCGTGACCTCCTCCTTTCTGATCAGGGACATCCTTGCCGACTGCAAACCGCTTGCGGCCTGTGCACCCTACTCTAGCAGCGGGCAGCCAGCCGCTCCTGACCCTGGGGGCCGTCTTGCGGCCAAGCCTGGGGAGGACTTTAGAGACAAGCTGGACAAAAGTGGCAGCAACGCCTCATCGGACTCTGAGTATAAAGGTAAGAAAGTGGGAGGTGAAAACCTAGGGGAGGGGGCTCCATTTCTGAACACGGCATTAAAACTGGGGTGCACACACGCGGGGACATGCACATGCTCACCCGGAGTGCCACCGGCCCAGGCAGAGCCGCTGGTCTCATCTGAAGCTTTCAGTCAGTTAGCCCCGTGGTTATGCTTTTGAGCAACAAAGAGTCCAGCAGAGAGAGCGAGGAGAGGAATTCTATGTGACGACCCAGGAGAGATTCCCGAAAACACACAAAGCAAACTTTCCAAACTTCGGCTGGGACTAACCAACCCTCCAGTGGGCAGAAGCAAGTGCCTCTCAGGCCAGTGGCTCTCTGGGAAAAGACGTTGCAGAAGCAACAGAAGACCCAACGGGTTCTTGCTCGAATGCTTTTTTATAAGGGGGAAAACCTAGCAGGAAATTTCCGCTGGAGCGCTGAGAACAGTCAATTTTCCACCCTTTAATTTGAATATCCAGATGGGGAGGGCAATTCAGCTTTCCCTCCCGTTGGCCCCGGGTGTGATCCGGTCCAGGGAATCATGCAAAAGAAATGCTCACTTAAAAGTAGAAACAGCAGTCAGGCAGGTGGCTGGCTGGCTGGGATCGCGTTCAGAGGTCTCTGTGCTCACCCAACTGTTCTCACTGGATTTCATTTGAAGTGTACTGAGCAATCAACTTCGGGCTGTGTGTGTGGGACCCAGAGATCCCCCAGCACCCAGCCTATACTGGGGTTGCAGGACCCTTTACTTGCTTTTTCACCCCGTTAATCTTTCCAGTTTCCTTTCCATCCTGTCTTAACCAGGGAGCTGAGATCAGCACTAAGAAGAAAGAGGGAAGGAGGAAGGAAAGAAGAAAGAAAGGAAAAAAGGAAGAAAGGAGAGAAGGAATTCCTTAATTTTGTTTCTCGTCCTGGCCACTGCCTTGACTTTAGGTCTTTGGTGAAGCCAGAGGCACGAAGTTCTTTCTCAGGGAGAAGTCAGGAGGCAGGAAGGGAAGGAGTTTCAGAGCCCTGTGTCCCCATCCAGTAGAAAATGAAGGGCTGGCAGGGGCTGTTCAGAGCTCTTTCAGCCTTATAATTAATTCCCAGAATGCTTTCCATGAGATAAAACTTCCCTATAACACCAACTTCTATATTGTCTTGGGGGCCCTACATCTCCTGACCCATATTTGCACTGCTAAGTTGCTTCAGTCGTGTCCGACTCTTCGCGACCCCATGGACTGCAGCCCACCAGGCTCCTCCATCCATGGGATTTTCCAGGCAAGAGTACTGGAGTGGGGTGCCATTGCCTTCTCCTTTATTTGCACTAAGTTATCACAAAAATTTAGGAAGGCTCATTTAACACTCTCTTCCCAATCAAGAATGGGTTGTGGACATGCCCTGACCTCAAACCAAAACCCATATGAGGCCCCACTCCACATCTCATTCCCTCCTCCACTGCCCCAGGCAACCAGTGGAGACTCCAAGGTCTCCCTGGGTCTGCCGTGCTAGATGGGCAGGTTGGGCTGGAGCTGGAGGAAGGGGGTCCAGACACCTGTGGCCCAGAGACCCCTGCTCCTCCCCCCAGGTCTGTTTAGAGAGGCAAGGAAAACTTGCCTGGGAGAAAGACAGGTGTGTGGTGGGGAAGTGAGGGGGAGCAAGGGAGGCAAGGTAAATATATATGTGTAACAGCATATTTTATTATTTATAATTCTCAACAACACCCAGATTTATAGTTAGAATAAGTCGCAAGCCCCCCCTGCACCGCGTGGTGCTGGTGAAAGAGTTTGGCTTGTGTCTCTTTATTTGTTTATTTTTTTGCCCATAGGTGGGATTTTGAGTCAAGGTTTCGGTTAAGATAATTGGAATATCAATTTTCTTCTCTTGTCCCTGATGATATCTGATCGGGGTGGTGATGAGGGCCGGCTGTCCACATATCACTTAAATAGGGTTGGAGCTGAAGACAGAGGAAGGTCTCCCCCACCCCTAGGTACCCCACCTTTGCATCAACAAAGTCCGGGTGAAGAAGGAGAAGAAATAACCGCCTCCGGAGCATTTCTCAAAGGCGGACCCGAAGCAGGAGACCTTACCGAGAGACAGACAGACACACGGGGTTGGCGGCTAAGCGACTCCCCTATCCACCTACCATGCGAAGAGTCCCTCCTCCAAGGAGGGCACACAGGGAAGGTCAGTCCCATCCTGAGTCCGGTATCAAAGGTTCCTCAGCATAACATTTAAAGAAGCGGAACCGGGCTTTGAAGTCAGGTGTTCTGCAGCGCACGTTCTGGCTTGCAAGAGCCGATATCCATGGAGAAACGAAATGGGCACTGTGCTCCCAGCCGGCAGGGTCGGGGGGCCTGGAACTCTCAGGCGTTGAGATTGACTGAGCCTGCTTCGGAGGTTGAGGCTGGGCACCCGCGAGTGTGTATCTGAAGGCTCCAGCCTGCGCCCGAGAGAGGAATTAGAGAAAAAGCCCCAGGAGCCAACCCGTTCTTCTGGACACCCCAAACTCAACCTCCACCCCACCCCCCAACCTTGGAGCTCAGTCCTGAGAAATGGCGGGGGGGAGGTTTACAAATAGGGCCAGACAATGAGGTCAAAAAGTAAGGTTTCCACAATATCAGGTTAAAGGTTTGGATAATCATTTCCTCAAACTTGCTCAAACTTTACCTGCCTGGCATAGACAGAAAAGATCCTCCGACACAGACAGAAAAGATCCTCCATCCTAACAGATCCCCATCTTCTGAGGCACCCTTGCCCCAATGTGGCCTGAGTCCAGGAGGGCAGGGAGAGGCCAGCGAGCTGGTCTGGAGGAGGCAGTGGGAAGGCGTGGACCCCTGCTCACCGGCTTCTCACCGGTTTCTCACCCCCTAGCGCTCTCCCGGCTCAACCTCAACCGCTGGGGTGTACCTGGTGACCGGCGCCCTCCCAGTCTCGAACCACTTTCTGGTTGAAAAGTCTTGCTCCCTCTTGGCTCAATTAACCGGATTATTGTTTCCTACAGACAGAAATTAACTCGCATTCAGCTGAACCCAATCACTGCAAACGCCATGCTCAATGAAACTCAACATAAAGGAAAAATAGAGAAAAAGGGAGAGGGAAGCCCCATGTCCATTTTGGGGAGATGGTCTCTGGTGGTATCATCACTTTAGGGGAAGAAGGAGGGAGGTCTTTGAGCTTGCTCCAGCAAGTGTGCATTTTTGGTGCAGTCAACTCCAAAGGAAAGTGCTGGGGAAAAAAGAAATCACATTGTCCAGTACCATCCTTGTGACTCGGGAGCGGGGACCCTGCTGGTGTGTCTCGACCATCGGGGGAAACACAGGGCAGCCACCTTGGCAAATGACAAGGACACACGGACCTCAGAGCTGTGTGCATCTGAGGGGTAAACGAGTCACTTATTTTTCCAAACGGCTTTGTGCTCCCTGATCGGGCACCTGGCAGTTCGCATTTTGCACTGTGCGCTGTTTGTAGTTTAAGAAACAGGGGAACCATCCCTATAGATTCGTGCCCAACCATGGGCCAGGCGAGATGTGGGTGTCCTTCAGGACCACCATTCACTCCAGGGTGAACAGGCTTTTGTCCCTCGACGCAGGTTCTTCTCCCCAGACTCTGGCCCTCAGCTTCCTCTCTTCCTGGCCCAGATGCAGCCAGAGAATCGGGGGGCATAGTCCTAAACCCCGGAGCACGCACTGGAGCAGCCCACCAGGCTAGAACTCCTGGGTCCCCTCCCCACCGCTCCCCTCCCCTGGCAGATCCACCCAGTCGGTCCACTAATCCCTCCAGGGAGCGCCCGTGCAGTGTGGGAGCTGGGTCGAGTTCTCTGTAGGCTTTGGGTTACTTCTCCTCGGAGGTGTCCATCCTCCTCGGTCTGGGGGCTGGGAGGTCTCAGCCCTGAGCAGCTTTGCTGCGGCCCCAGGGGCTCGAGTGCAGTGGGGCCACCACCACCGGGAGCCACATTTACAAGACCGTAAGGGTGGGCGGGCGGTGAGGCTGGGCCCTGATGCACAGCTGTGTCTCTGCAGTGAAGGAGGAGGGCGACCGGGAGATCTCCAGCTCCAGGGACAGCCCCCCGGTGCGCCTGAAAAAGCCACGCAAGGCGCGCACGGCCTTCACGGACCACCAGCTGGCACAGCTGGAGCGCAGCTTCGAGCGACAGAAGTACCTGAGCGTGCAAGACCGCATGGAGCTCGCAGCCTCGCTCAACCTCACCGACACGCAGGTCAAGACCTGGTACCAGAACCGCAGGTGAGGCCCCCTCCCCTCTCCTCCCTGCCCCTCCACGGACCCGCCGGGACACGGGTCTGACTGAGCTTTCCCCATTCTGGGGACCTCTGCGCTTTCCCCATTCTGTGAAACTGGGAAAGTGAGGCCTCGGACGGAGAGAGAAAGCCTTGCCCAAAGCCCACAGTGATGGATAGAGACAGGACTCGATCAGGTGGGCAGATGGACACGTGGACCATGGGAGGTCCAAGCCTGCCCACCCAGGCCACGTCCTACCACCTCCCTCCAGCCCTGGGCAGCTGCTAGGGGTAGAGGGGGTGGCACTGAGTTTTCCCGGGATTCTTCAGGCCTCCCCAGTCTTTCTAGTACCTGAGACTCAAGGAGGGAAAGGGCCCAGACCTAGCTCCTTGGGGCCTGGGGGACTGGAAAATTGGTGCTGGGCACTGGCCTCAAACCTGGTGTTTCCTAATCTTCCTTCCCAAGACATTCACAGAATGAAGAGAAACACAAATGCATACAAAACACACACACAGGCACACGCTCAATCCAGTCACACACTCATGTCGACACAACTCACTAATACAAACACACCCACAGTCACCAGCATACTCTTAGCGGAGGCTGGAATGTTGCTTTCCATAAACAAGCTCAGAACACGCTGCCCCATTAATAATAAATACCGATTACTGCTTCGGGCATTAATAATTAAGGCCCGTTACAGTAATTACACAATTATGATGATGATGAATAATTCAGGCAGGAAAACGGGGGTTGGTATGGCTGAGTCCGACTCAGTGGGGCTGCCTCACCGGCCAGGTGCACCTAGGAGTCCGGCCGCAGCCCTAGCAACCAGCGTGGCCTCGCTTCCTTGCCTTCCCGCAACCCCAGCCGGCACTCGGCTGGGGCCTCCCGGCTTCGGGACCGGACAGACTGTGGGGCTGGCCCCAAGCCTCGGACCTGCGCGCGGGGTGCGGCGGAGGCGGCCGTGCGCTCTTCCTCTGCGGTCGCCGCGGTCTCTGGCCCGCGGGCTTCCGCAGAAGCGGCCAACTGTGGTCCCGCGGCGAAGCTGGTCTCCTCCGGGCCGGTGGTGCGGCTGGCAGCATCAACCGCTCCCCATTTCACCGCGAGCAGACCGACCGTGGCACCCCCTGCGGCCCTCTCCACGGTGATCTTTCGTTCCAAGGCCTCCCCCGGGGGCCGATGCACGGGGGCGCGGGGCGGAGAGCTCCGACATCCCGCTCCAAGCGCCCAGGCTGGGTGGGACGCCCTGCACGAAGTGTGGCGAGCTTAGACCGCAGGCTCTGGGGATAAGACAGCCTAGCTTGGAACTCGGGGTCTCCTCTTTCTAGGCCTTCCTGAGATCTGACCCACTCCTCAGTTTTCTTATCTGTAAGCGGGGATGACAGTCATGAAAAGTTCGTGGAAGATTAATAGCATCGATGCCTTTAATACGCGAAAACGGTGCCCGGCAACCGGTGATTTAGTGATATGAACGAATTAGTGGGCTCCCTCCTGGCCTCTCTGCAGGCGCTCCGGGGCAGGCACTCTGAGGGGCAGGGGTCTCCGAGCGCCCCAGTCCTGATCCCTGCCTTGCGCGTTTATTTCGGTCCCTAGGACTAAGTGGAAGCGACAGACGGCCGTCGGGTTGGAGCTGCTGGCCGAGGCGGGCAATTACTCGGCGCTTCAGCGGATGTTCCCGTCGCCTTATTTCTACCCGCAGAGTTTGGTTTCCAACCTGGATCCCGGCGCCGCGCTCTATCTGTACCGCGGGCCCAGCGCACCGCCGCCCGCGCTGCAGAGACCTCTGGTCCCTCGCATCCTCATCCACGGACTCCAGGGCGCCAGCGAGCCGCCGCCGCCGCTGCCACCGCTGGCCGGGGTCCTCCCGCGCGCCGCGCAGCCTCGGTGAACGCCCGCCCGCCCGCCGGCCCGCCCGCCCAGGCGCACCCGGCCCCCCGTCCCGGGGCTCCGCACTGGCCCCCCTCCGCCAACCTCGGGGAGGGCGCGGGGTTTCACGCCTCTTCCTGGGGCGGGGGGCGGCTCCCCGACCGGCCCTCCCTGGCGTCGGGCCCAGCGTCCCCAGAAGGGCCAAATGCCAAGTCTTCTAAGGCCCGGACCCCCGGACTGAGTCCCCCTAATCCTCCCCGCCATCCTCTCTCCCGGTCACTCTATCAGGGAGCCACTTCCATCGCCGGTGTACATACGTCCCATCCCCCCAACCCCGCCACCGGCGCGCCCCCTCGCCCCTCCCGGGAGCAGGTGGGGCGACCCCCTTGCAGCGCTCTCCCGCTTCCCGCTCCAGCTGTACACCGAGCCCTCACCCCGCAGCCCTGACACACGGAGGAGAAGGGGAGTGCGAGCCCCCTGTCCCGCGCCAGGGCCGGCAGCAGAGCTGTACATACGTGTGCAAAGTGTAAAGTTATTTATTCGTGACCCATCAGCCCGTGACTGTGTCTGTGAATCAGTGAGTCTGGGGCCTGTGCCCACACACCGCCCGCCCTCCCAGGCGGGGCAGGCCGCGGCCAGGGGACTTGCCCACCCACACCCCAACCCCCGCGTCCAGCCTCCGTCTGGGGGACAGCCAGACCCCTCGGGTTCTCTCGTTTTTTAAATGTCGAAAATAAACTTCTTACAAATGACCAGGCGCTTGTCCGCGCGCTCCGTTGGTCGGTCCGCGCTCCGCCTTTCCCCATTCCTCCGGAAGATTCCTTTCCCGCTTCTGGGACTCAGGCTCTTTTCACCCTCAGTAAGGAAGCACTGTGACTCGTCTCCCTCTCTTTCTGAGAGCTGAGGTTGGGGGCAGGCGTCCCCCTTCAGGGCCTCAGTCTTCCCATCTCTATAGTGAGGCGAGCGCGCGGCTCCCCCACCTGCTCCAGCCTCTCCATCTGGTTCCGCGCTGTTCAGCCGGTCCCGGGGGCCGGGGTGGGGTCAGCGCCCGGGCAGGCTCGGCTGCAGGCCGGGATGCGGTGCCCTGGCTGAGCCGGCTCATCTGGCCGCAACAAGGGCGCCAGCAGCTGGTGACCGGCCGGCCGGGCGCGGAGCCGACAGATGGGTTCCGAGGCTGCTCCCCCCGTGGGCCCCTCCGCCCTGTGCCTCCGCTGCGGGCATCAGCGACCGGCGAGGAAGCTCCTGGCCCCTGCCCCGGGTAGGACCTGACCGCTGGGGAATGCGACTCCCCCATTTTCTCACTACCCCTTCACCCCACGACCATGATGGGGACACCACCCAGAGGGAAGCCGAACCCCGGTAAAGTCTGCCCTGGGGCCCCAGCCTCTGACTCCAGGTCTCAGGACAGGGATTTCAGTCTCCAGCCAGACTCGACTTCACTTTCCCGTTCAAAGGGCCAAGGTCACCTCCTGGGGCCCCGCAGCTCACAGGGGAGGTGGGCTCAGGTGGTCCCCTCCCACACACCACCTGCAGCTCAAACTCCCCGGAGGCGCCTGGAGCTGGGAAGTTTGGGGGCCTGGCAAGCCCAGCCCCGCTCCGTTTGTGGCCGACTGTTCCAGGAAAGGACTGCCTGGTGGAGGAGGAGTGGGGTTCGGATTCCACTCTGGACTCCCCTCCGCTGGCCTCTGCTACAGTTTCCTCCCGCCTCCCCGCCAGCACCCTCTCGCCACCCCTTTTCTCTCCTAGGGTGCTGAGGGTATTATTCTAATTTTGCCAAATGCACAGCAGCTAATTAAGTCAAGGAGCCCCTCGGCTTTCGAGTTCTTTTGCATGTGAATGGGGGTTGGTAAATCCTCAGCTCTGGCTGGAGGAGGGGGCAAGGGGGGGACTGTCCCCAACTCAGGGTTAATGAAGTGGGAAAGAAGTCTCTCACAGCCTCCTGCAAACAAACCCTCCCCCCCCCCACCCCCATGCAACACACCCTGCCCAAATCCTACATGGATTGACTTAAACCCAGGGGATAAGTGCTTTAAATTAATCTCATTGAATAAGAATGAGACCAAACAAAACTCTTTAAAATCATATTAAAAATCTATCAAAGGACAACTTGCACTGGTGTGCTTTTCATTTTGTGCAAGAGAAGGAGAGAGACTGGAGCAACCACCTTACATTTACACAGCGGCCGTGTAAACCACAGACACATTCCCACTATGTAATTGTCCTTGTACCTCCGAGCTGATTTCATATCTTACACTAATGAAGAACAAGGCTCCCCGACAAGTTTATAATTACAGTATTTTAAACTGTCCTGCACTTCCCATCTGTAATAATAACTTTACAACCTCTGCAGTGAGGTGGGCTTCGGTTTTCATCCATTTAGAAGGCTAAAACGGTTTCTCTGTTCCCAACCCTGGGGGCTGGGTGAACTCTCCCTTAGGATAGAAAAAAAAAGAATGAATGTGCGAGCCCCCCAGCAGGCAAGACAACAGGAGAGGCACTGAGAAAGCAGCGTCTTGGCACCTCTACTGACCCCCCCCCCGCCCCCGGAAACCTAGACTCCGGGGGCAGCAGAGCTGGAAAGAAGCTGAGATCCCCTCGCAGTCTTGTTGTGAGGCTTCTGAGCCTGTTTGAGAAGTCGAGCTGATTTTAAGGGGTGCTCGGCCGCCTCCACGCTGAAAGGCTTTGCTCTGAACCTCTCCTCTGGTGGAGCAGATTAAGAGATAAGGTGTCGTGGTCATGCAGGCAATTTAACAAGACCAGTGGAGCGCCCTTTGCAAGGAGGGCAACTTCTCCAGTGGGGGGGTGGAGGGAGCCTTAAATTTCTGTCTCCTGGAAGTGACGGTTGGATTCTAATGGCTTCCGCTGACTTTCCATTGAAGGCCTCAAATGTTAAATACCAAGGGTGCTAGCGGCTTGGATACACCTGCCTTAAGGGGCTCTCATTGACTCCTCTGTCTTCCCTAAATCTCGCCTCCCTTCACCACAGGGGGGAGAAAAAAAAAATCAAAGGAATCCACCAGGCTTTGTCAGAATGTCCTTTGCTGAGAGTCAGTTGGCTCTGCTTCTCTGAAAGTAGAAAATGTCGCTTGCGTTGCATCAGCGCGGCCTTCCTTACTCACTCACTGAGGGCTCTCTGCCCTTTAGTGCGTGAGAATGGGGGGCCCTGTGAAGATGCGCAGCCCATAGGGTTCCAAACATGAAGATGTCTGGGATTAAAAAAGAGCATTTTACAAGCCCATGAGGGAAAAAAGCTTTAGGCTGCAACATTCCATGAAATGTCCAGATTCTCTGACTTCTAAATATGGGGATCAGGTTTATGAGACAGAGAAAGAGGTAAGTTTGGGAAATTAGAAAAAGAAGCAAGATTAGAAATACACACAAAATTAGGATATGTACAGTGGAATTAGGCTAAAGCTTTCCCTAATTGATGCCTGAAATGTATAATCTGTCAAGAGCCATAATAAGAGAGAAAGAGATTTATTTTAAGGTTATTTAAATTTAGATAATATTAACCTTAAAGCTGCTAAATCCATGTTTCTTTATTAACTGGGGGTAATGTATTGATTCTACTTAGAAACAGGCCCGGACAGCACCCATGGCAAGAAACCTTCACTTCAGTCTCAGCACATGAAGAGGAAGTCTAGATCTCAGAATTACAGTCACTTAAACGCTTTGCAGGGTCCTGGCACTTCTGCCCGCTCCCAGGGCAGATTCCTCTTTTCATGGAAAGAGTATTTTGCGTGGGGGGAGGCAAGGAAAGCAGGGTTTCTCTTTGATCATTCCAGATCACTGGCATTAACCCTCTCTCAGACAGCTGGGTTTTGTTGACA
Source organism: Bubalus bubalis (assembly GCF_019923935.1). Classification (NCBI taxonomy): domain Eukaryota; kingdom Metazoa; phylum Chordata; class Mammalia; order Artiodactyla; family Bovidae; genus Bubalus; species Bubalus bubalis. The sequence continues at coordinate 102,060,149 of NC_059168.1, forward strand.
AAGTTTGATCCCCCCTTTTCTCATCCCAGTCTTGCGGACTCTTACATATGGAAACAAAAAGTAGGTGGCAGATTCACCCCGAGTCAGTATGGCATGTGCTGCAGGTGTATTTATTTATTATCATTGTTACAGATTTCACCAAAGATCCCTATTAATTCCGATATGACAGCCAAGTCTCTGAGGCCACATTTTCCCTGCACTGGTGGGCCAGGGCTTATGAGACTCACCCTCACCTTCAGGACACGTCCCTTCTGGTGGGATGTCCATCCACGTTCACCTTACACCTGAAGGATGGAGCCAGGCCTCCAGGCTCCCCATGGCCCCCGCAGACCGCCTGCCTGTGTAACACTCACCATCCTCGCCGGGCCCTTGAGCTCACGTGGCTCTGGAGGCGTTAGGGGGGCCTCCACACTCGTGCTAGTAACTTCAGAGAATGGGGGCTGAGAACAAGAGGAGAGGTGGAGAGAGCACTGCCCGAGGACAGGAGGGGCCAGGAGGCTCTGCTCTCCCCCTCTCCTGGGCCACTGGAGTTACCCTGCCCAAATCTTACATTTATTGGGAAATCAATACGCCCCGGGGGTGTTCTCCTTCAGACCTCCCAGAAAACACAACGGGGGAGGGGCTGCTGTGGCCCGGGCTGCAGTACAGACCCCGCGCCTTTCTGGAGCGCAAGATGGAAGAGAACGCTCAGGGCAGCGGTGCCTTTTGACTTCAAAGGCAAACTAGAAAAAGGCAACAGTAAATCAATTAGTCCCAAGAAAGTACGTTTTCCCCTTGACAAGAAGGACAGAGCATCGCAGGAGAGTGTGACGTGGGCGCTCAGAGCTGCTTGCATACGCGGGAACTGAGACCCGGAGGCATTTGTGACCCACACCAAAAGCTCATTTGGTCCTTTTTAATAAAGCATTTGTATACATCAAGAAAAGGATCTGATAGTCTTTTCTCTTTACCAATTCCAGTTTTTAAAATCCTGTTTTACAAAATTCAGGCTAACATACGTGTAGAGGGCAGCTTAAAGTGAATGGTGAAACTTCTTCAGAACGGCATCACCAGGCAGGATCCCCTCCAGGTGGGTGCCGCAGGACGTCAGGATTTACATTAAGTGATTAAGTGCTCATGTGATCTACGGGCAGTGATGGAATACATCTGAGAGGGGTCTTAAACAAGGCAGGGTAATCAGCTAATCCACCTTCTGCTGACCCCTGCCCCCAGAGGGACAGGGGTCTGCAGGGGGTGGCGGTGGCACCCTCAGCTCTCACGGGGCTCCTGATGCGAACAGGACGCCCACTCCAGGGCCCACCCGGAGGCCCCGTCCTGTGCAGGCAGAGGTTAACATACTTTCTGGGACGGCTCCCCGTCCCTCCGGGAGGCCTGGGGGCGGGAGGGAGGTGGGTGTTTAATCTGTTCCCTCGGCCGAGGCTGGGCCCGGGGTACGGGCGGCGCCGCGGGGCTGGCTGGCCGGCCCCCCGCGCGTGTTCTGCTTTCTGACCTTGGCACCGCCGGTCTCCATCCCGCTGGCATATTCGGAACGCAAGATTTCAGCCAGGCGCTGCTTACTCTGGGTCTTCTTCCTCTGAAGGTCAGGCCTGAGGAGCAGTGATAGTGGGGGGGGGGGGGGGGGGAGAAAGGAAACTTTATTATTATTTCTTTTTTCCTTCTCCATTTGGGAAGAGATGGCAGCTGGTTCCGAGAGTGCGGAACTGACATTTTTGTATTAAGAGAAGTACAATCCCTTCAATAGCGCCTGTTTTGATACTCTATGCACCGCAAGATTAGACACGCTGCTGGCAGATTTTCATAACGGTGGCAAAATATCATGGCATTTTTAAAAGTGAGGCTTTGTTCTGTGTTGTTTTCACGGAAAGAAAAGAATGAAACACACTCATACTCTGATGGCAAATGAGGTGTATGATACAGCAGTTTGCCAAGGGATGGGGGGAAACCCACCCTGAAACTCACAACACTCTGCACGCCAGTGCCTGGGAGCCCCCTGCCCTCGGCTGCCTCCTGGGGACCCGGCTGGGAGGCTGGTGGGGGCTGCGGTGGCTGCCACACCTCTTTCCTGACGGAAGAGCCTCTGGTAATAATGAATCATTTCTGACCCTAAAAGTCCCAGGTGTGCCTGGGCAGACGGCGGCGCGGCATCTGCACCAGGGATGGACCCAACCCACACGGAAAATGCCGAAGCCTGAAAATCAATGTCAGATGGTGAATCCTAGTAACTGGTTTCAAAAGGCAGCTGCTTCATCGTTTATTTGATCGGAAGATCAGAGGGGGAAATTTGTAGAAGTTCAATCGTACACAGAAAAAATGATTATGAAAACTGAAGAGTAAAATAATGCTTCTTAAGACAGGATTTTATCCAAAACAACAGGGTCGTCACCAGAGGATCCGTCCTGCTGTGCCCACGGTGCCTTCAACCCTGAGGTGGCAACGGCTTGGGCTCTAAAAGAAGGCAGACACTACCCTCTGCTACCTGCATCGACAGCATTCCCTTTGCTGTAAAAATCAGAGGATACATCAGACTGAAAATAAATACAACAGAACTCCTTCAAAGCCCAGGAATTAACTACAAGACTAATACTGTGCCAGTAAAGTGATCAGGAAGTCTGTAACTAGGTTAAAGCTACCGTCTCCCTTTACACTCACACTGCAGAGGGCGGGATGCATGTGATGGGGGGTGGGGGGGGTTCAATTCATGCCAGTCACAAACGGGGAAAAATGCAAAGCCAACCTCTGCGGGGAAGAAGACTCAAGGCCGGGGCTGACAGTACCCTATGGTTAAGGGTCAGGCGTCTGCAGTAACACACATGTGGCAGTGCAGGACAGGGCGTGGTGAGGAGGTCAGAGCACGGGGGAGGACTGTCACTCCACGAGGCAGGCTCGGTCACCATCTCATGTTACAGACGAGGAAACTGAGGCCGGAGGAGGGGAAGCACTGCCCCAAGACCATCCACCTCCCAAGAGCGTAAGCCAGGTTCTAACACGGGCCATGGACACAAGCCTGAGCTCCTCCCACCAGCAGGTCCCGGGTGGAAGCATCGGGCGGAACAGGAGGGCCCAGCGGGATCAAGGACGACAAGCCACTGCGATTTGACGTGGAGGAAGCCTTCGCGCCTCACAGGCATGTTTCAGTGGGGCAATGCGGGCGGAGGCTGGAGGACAGGGGGAGCTGGGAGGGGAGAGCTGCAGCGTGAAGGGAGGACCGGGCCTGGAACCCTGCTCTGTCGCTCACTAGCTGAATGACGTCGATGGGGGACTCGGGCTTCCGCATCTGAAAAATGGGGACGATCCTTGAACCGTAGTTCACAGGCTTTGTGAATGTGAAAGAGAATAAGACATATGGAGTGCTGGTTGGTGGCTGGCACGTGGGCTGCAGACAACCACAGTTAAAACCAGGGCAACTGAAGTCCAAAGAGGCCAAGAGACTCCCGCTAGGCCACAGGGGAGCTGGGACCAACTCTGGGGCCTTGATGTCAGCGCTGGGCTCACCCTTTCAGATGGGCAGTGGCTCTAACCCCCAGGCCCTGGTGGAGCTCTGTCCACGCTTGGGGCTCACGTGCGGGTGGCACGCAGCAGGAGACGGGCCTGCAGCTGAACGCGCCCAGCGTGTTCCAAACGGAATGCTGCCAGTTCCCGAGTGTGCGGTTTATTTTTAGTCGGGTGACATGACAGACAGACTGGAAAGGTTCTGACAGGAAGGAATGCTTTTTCTTCCCTCTTGTTTGAAGCCAGGTATTCACATCGTGTATAATTTTAAATGTAACAACCCGAGTTTCAAAATATGCAAAATTTCAGTCAAAATATCCTCCCAGCAGCCTAAGCGCCACCACTCCGACACTGGCTCCTGCCGCTGTTAAGGCAACATAAACAACCAGCATCTTCCTGGGCATTGGTACGCTAATTGCCGGCAGCGCGGGGCACAGAGCAGGGATGCGGCCTGCTTCCAGCCCGGGTGCTCAGCAGCCGCCTGCGCTCCAGCCGCTGGGCTCCAGACCTGGCATCAGAGGCCATGCCGAGGTGTGTGATGCACCAGTGCGCACGCGCACACACACACAGAGTGATTCATAGCTGTACACACACACGCGTGTGCAATGTACCAGTGTATACACACACACACAGTGTGACGCATGACTGCACACACACACGTGTCCGATATACCAGTGTATACAAACACACACAGTGACACATGACTGTACACACACACACACAGTGATGAATAACTGTACACACACACGCGTGCGTGCGATGTACCAGTGTACACACACACACACACACACACACACACACAGTGTGACACATAACTGTACACACACGCCACCTCCGGGCCCCCCTCAGTCTGCCTCTGAGTCATGGGAGATCGGTCCTTCCAGGCTGACAAGCTCAGCCAGGCCTGGGCTGGGAAGGTGACCTCTCGGGGGTGGCTCCTGCCCTTGATCCAGGCCTGGGGCTCTGAAGGGTGACCCCTGGTGGGCAGGTGGTGCCTTGATCAGGAACATTTCTCAGGGTCTCCGAGTCTACCCTGACTGAGGCAGAAGATGTTGGCAGAAAGCTGGATGTGCTTGTCTTGAGATTATGATCTCAACATTTCCTAGCTATTTTAGGATTCCTTATGATTTTACTTTAATCACTATTCTTCCGACTTGAGACCCAAACTCCAGCTCTTGAGTGACGGTCCAGAGAGTAAACAGGGGGTCCTGCCTTCCAGGCTCGGACCTCTTCTGTGGGAGGAAGGGCCTCGGGGTCGGCCCTGCACGGGTTCCCCCTGGTCAGGAGACACCCTGACGGGAGCCGCCTGCTTTTCCTTTGTTCTGGGGCCCAGCACCCGAACGGGCGAAGTGCAGATGGGAAGATGAAATGACGGGTGCGTGGGGCCTCGGCTCCTTCTCCTGCCAAGCTGCAGTTCTCCCAGAAACTTGCCAACTTTCTTGCCCTCCTTGCCCTCCAAATACCCAAGCCCCTCTCAAGTGGGCGTCCTGAGCTTCCACCAGAGTAATCCCGTAGTTACCAAGCAACAGATCAGTTATCTAACCACAGGGAACTCCCTTGTAGTGAAGGCTGGATAACCCCCCCTTGGTTACCAGGCTGGATTACCCAGCAGGACAGGCAGATGCCACTTCCACTGCCAATGAGGTGAAATCCAGCCTAATTAGGGAATCAATACGCCTGCAAGGATGACCACTGAAAAGGAGAGCTCTCAGCACCTTCTCCCAACGTCACCAATAAATTCAGAGACAACCATCCTAGGTAAAAAGTCAGTCTAACACGTGGCATGCTTTTGCAGGACAGAATCGTAAATTGTAAAAGAGGATAACAGATGCATTTTTATGTATTGTCTAGTCTCTCAATATTTTACATTTTACAGCTTTAGGATTATGCTTAGAAAAGTCTTCCTCATTCCAGCTTTTAAAATATTCAAGTATACTGTGTTTCTTGAAAGGAGAGCAAACTAGTCAATCCCAAAGGAAATCAACCCTGAGTATTCATTGGAAGGACTGATGCTGAAGCTTCAATACTTTGGCCACTTGATGCGAAGACCTGACTCACTGGAAAAGACCCTGATGCTGGCAAAGACTGAAGGCAGGAGGAGAAGGGGCGACAGAGGATGAGACGCTGGGATGGCATCACTGACTCAATGGACATGAGTTTGAACAAACTTCAGGAGTTGGTGATAGGGAAGCCTGGTGTGCTGCAGTCCATGGGATCTTAAAGAGTCAGACACAACTTAGCAACTGAACAACAACAATTTTCTTTGAGCCTGCTACTGCTTTAATTCTATCTAGGTTTTGTTTTGGTTTATGGTAGGATGGGAGAAGGCAATGGCACTCCACTCCAGTACTCTTGCCTGGAAAATCCCATGGGCGGAGGAGCCTGGTAGGCTGCAGTCCATGGGGTCACTAAGAGTCAGATATGACTGAGCAACTTCACTTTCACTTTTCACTTTCATGCACTGGAGAAGGAAATGGCAACCCACTCCAGTGTTCCTGCCTGGAGAATCCCAGGGATGGGGGAGCCTGGTGGGCTGCCGTCTATGGGGTCGCACAGAGTCGGACACGACTGAAGCGACTTAGCAGCAGCAGCAGCATGGTAGGATGTGGCAAATTCAACCTTTACTTCCCAAGAGTTATCCAGTTACCCCAGTCACTAAACAAGAACTCTTTCCCCCATGGTCTTGAAATCTCCCTCTAGAACATTCCTTCAGACTGTCAGAACACTCTCTGCTGGCCTTATTTAGCGAGTATGTGATAATGGTGATGCTGATGATGCCAAACTGGAAGGGTAACAGGTCTACCAAACATATTAACACACAAGCAAATAAGAACTATGGGGTGTTCAGCAAATTTAAATATGAAAGTAAGTCAAATCATAGCCACTGAAAAGATGGCTTGAGGCCACCTCCAGGTTTGCACCCTCCTGCCTGGCCCCAACCCTTGCTGATGAAGAAAGGCCCTGAATCTGAGGGGGTTTAGGTGGCTCTCGGGTGACAGTGAGAGTAACTGATAACTCCAGGGAGAAGGTGACAGGCAGTCCTCCATGCACAGCACAGTCGTTCAGGTACAGAACCCGCTAGTGTGGACGGGAAGGTCAGCGCACCGAAGGAACACACGCTGTCAGACCTCTGACACCATGGAGGGAAGGAAGTGCATCGGGCTCTTTAACTCCAGCTTCTGTTTCGGCAGAGACAGGCGCTGATGGGCAGCCTGTCTTAAGGATGCCTTCTCTGCAGCATCTTAGGATCAAACCAACTCGAGCATCTGTAAAACTCCAGGGCCCCAGAAGACACTGCATTCCAGGGGAGCCCTGTTAGGCCGGTGCGTGCTATCCCAGCAAAGTGCCTGAGTGGCTCGTGGACACAGAGATGGAGGAAAAGTGGGTCTCGGCCTCACCCCTGAGCGCCAGCCCCCGTGAGGAGCCAGGCGCAGGCGCGTGTCAGGCCATGCAGGTCCCAGGCGGTCAGTAGGGAGATGCCAGCCTGCCCTGCCGCCTGGAGAGGCGCTGTGCTGGAAGGGGGACAGAAACAATGCCCAGAGATGGCCGGGGTCTGAGAGTGACACCCTGACTGAGAACCCCAGAAGTGCATGCAGCTTCAGGGTTACCTAAGTGCCAGAAACCTTCCATGGGCCCCAACAAGATGTAGGCCGAGGACTCTGATGGTCCAGCGTGCCCTCCCCTAACGGCCCTCCAGAGTCGGCGGCTTCCTTCCATGTCAGGAAAGGCCTCTACGGGGTGGGGCAGGGGTTGTGTGAAGGGAAAATGAAGAACGCTTTATAAAGCCTAATTCTCTGTGAAACTGTCAAGTTGGAGAAACACAGGCTGGACATGGAAACGATGAAGTTTTTGGAACTGGTGTGACTGCATCCTGTGAATACTGAGACGGATGAGCTCGGGGCAGGATTCCGGCACCAGTCCCTCTGGGCCTGTCCTGCTCGACACTATTATCGGTGACTTGCATGACATTACGAGGCATGTTTATCACACCTGCAGACAAGAAGCCAGCAGGGACAGCTAACACAACGGACGGCAGGACACCCACAACACCTCAGCAGGCCGGAAGGATGGGCTCGCTGAAAGGTGACCCTGGACTGGGGCCACTGGAGGGCTTGCTGGTGGGTCAGGGAAGGCGGGTGGTCTGGATCGTCACACCTGCACATGGGCAGGGGATAGGCTGCCAGGAGTTTCCACCTGAACCGCAGGGCAGACCTGATGCCAAGGATAGGAGAAGCTACAGTGTGATGCCAGGAGGCCTGGGTGTGAGTCCCTACCCTGCCCCGCACTGGGGAGGGACAGTACCTGAGGACACGGAGGACCACAGGAGACCCATGGCTCTACGGGAGTCCGGCTGGGGCTGAGTGCCATGTGGGTGGCTGCAGGGACAGATGTGGCCGCCCTCCTCTCTGGGCCGGCCAGTCTCCACTGCATGCTGAGGCAGCTGGACGAGCCAGTTTTGCCAAGAACCTGGGTGGAGAGAAAAGCCACCCAGATGCCGGGCTGGACGTGGGGCAGCTGGAGGTGCTGGGGAAGTGCGGCTTGCGCCCGGCTGCCAGGGCAGAGCCACTTTGGGTGCGGGAGGACCCAGCACTGCCCTGCAGCGCCTGTGGAACCTGCTCTCTGAGTTTCAAGGCACCTAGTTCTCCCAGTGCCAGTCTGCTCACTCTCAAAGGATGAAACGAACCAACGAATCAAAGCGAGTATCAGAGAGCCTATCGTGAAGGCACTCGGAAAGCGCTGACTATTATTATTCTCAGCAGCTAGGAGAAAGCAGACGAGGGGCGTCATCAGACACCTGACGCGCTGTCACGTGAACCCGGGGCGGCTTTGATCAATGAGAACAACACCCTGTATTGTTCCGTTTGTAAATCGTGCACATTCGGCATTTCAATCTCAGAGACTAAAGGGTAGAAGATGAAAATGGTCACTTTGGGCTTATTTCAGGAGCCCCAACTAGTGAGGAGGGTCCACCCTGGAGGCTGTGAGCACCCTACCTCCACCAGGAGCTGGGAACACAGGCCTTATGGGAGACCAAGGAGCGCTGTGGCCAACGGCACAGGGCGCAGGCATGCGGGAGCGTGCAGGACGCGCCTGTGAAGCCTGCACTGTTTGCTCACAGACTCGGAGAGAAGCGGGCAGGGAGAAGGGGACACGTTTACTGGACAACGACTCCAAGCCGCGCTGGTGCTGTGTGTCTGTCGTCTCTCCCCACGCTCCACACGACCTGATCATCCAAGCCCAGCCCCTTTCCCTTGCACCCTCCGCCTAGACTGGGAAGGAGATGAGAGAAAAAGTCAGACCCACATCTTGCCCACAGCTGTCTCTTCTCAAAGATCTATCTCAGGAGCAGAAAGCTTCTCCAACCCACTCCAGGAAGGTTTGCTGCTCTGCTGGCTTCAAATTAAATCCTTCCACCTAGGCACCGAAACACCTCCCGCTCTAAGTCTGCTTCTCCTGTTACACAGAGAATTATCTGTTCACATGGGAAAAAACACCCTTCACAGAATCCATCTACCGGTTACTCAGCCCAGTACTGACTCCAGAAGCCAGAAGCATCTTGAGGGTGCACGCAAGGCAGCAAAGCAAGGTGCGCAGGCTCCGGGGTCACCCAGACTCGGGGCTACGTGACGTCTCCAAGACCACGCACACAGACTCTACACAGCCCAGGGCACACGTGTGCCCTTGGGAGAGATGCTGCCACCACCAGCAAAGAACAGAAAACCCACAGGCAAACAGCCACACACCACACCCCGGGATGTTGGTTCTCAAACCGCGTCCCACTCCTGGGCTGTTCAGTGGGTAAGACATCCCTCCATGCTTCAGACTGCTGCCAGAACCTTAGGACCACAATGCAGACAGATCGCCTCTGAAAAAGACCTGGAGGCATTTCGTGTGGGCCCTAACCAGATGGAAAGGCTCTGGGTCATAAAAGCAGAGAGGACGTGGAGGGCTGGCAATGGGAAGGAGCCCAAGGAACGTGGGGACAGGTGAGAGGAGGGGAGTGGTCACCTTCAGGGGAATGGAAGCTGTGTGAACAGCACGTGGAGAACCAGGGGACCGGCGTGCTCCCTCCTGACTTCTCTGTCGGTCTGAACTAGGGGAGCCTCAAGCCAGGACAAGGCGATGGAGGGCTGTGTCTTCTGCTGCACGAGGGCTTGTCTGGCATCTGCTGATGCATGCTGGGCCGGCCACATCTCCTGATTGCTGCACCAGGAAGGCTCCAACGGTGAATGTGGCCGTCCCAGCAGCCTCCCGGGAGAGGCTGGCTGGGTTCCTGCTCTTTGTTGTCAGTCCAGACTGCTCGCCTGAAAGTGCGCCCATGGTTCCTGCTGTCTGCAGGTGACCCAGGTGTGGAGGAAGCGCAGGGCCACCGTGAAATCCCTCTAATCGCCTCATTAACCGGGTGGGGATGGGGGGGCGTGTGCTCCATGAGGAGGCAGAGAGCTGGTAAGTGCACGGTGTCAGGTAGGAAAAACACGGGGTAGAAGCAAGGGCCAGATGCAAAGGGGCGCGTGTGCGGAGCGTCATCAGGCGGAGCTCGGTTGCGGCGGAGGGCAGGGAGCTACCGACGGCCGAAGCAGGGTGCTGAGAGCAGGAGGGCCAGCTCTCCGCAGAGCCCTGCCTGCAAGGCTCAGCCTGCCAGGGCTGCCTGTGAACATGACTGGGGACCCAATAAACACATCATCCCTGAGCAACCACGGTGTACCAGGGTTCTCCGCCTGGGTCTCAGAAGAGACCCAGTCACCGACCACGGCACTGGTCCTGCCCCGTGTCCCGGTCTGGACGCTTCTTCTTCGTACAATTGTTCCAGAGAGACAATCCAGTGTAGGCTTCAAGGCTGCCCTTGACAGAGAAGCTGGGAGAATATACTCTTGTCTACACCCTGTGCAGCTTACCCAGGTTCTACATGAAAATTCTCTTTTAATCCTTGTTGTTGAGGGCACTAAGTCGTGCCCGACTCTGAATCCCCATGGACTGCAGCACACCAGGCTTCCCTGTCCTTTACTATCTCCCAAAGTTTGCTCAAATTCAGGTTCACTGACTTGGTGATGCTATCCAATCATATCATCCTCTGCCACCCTCTTCTCCTCCTGCCCTCAATCTTTCCCAGCATCAGGGGCTTTTCCAATGAGTCGCGTCTTGGCATCAGGTGGCCAAAACACTAAAACTTCAGCTTCAGCACCAATCCTTTAAATGGATATTCAGGGTTGATTTCCTTTAGGATTGACTAATTTGATCTCCTTGCTATCCAAGGGACTCTCAACTCTTCTCTAACATCACAATTTGAAAGCATCAATTTTTTGGTGCTCAGCCTTCTTTATGGTCCAACTCTCGTACCCATACATGACCACTGGATTGGAAAAATCATAGTTTTGACTGTACAAACCTTTGTCAGCAAAATAATGTCTCTACTTTTTGATACGCTGTCTATGTTTGTGATAGCTTTCCTTCCAAGAAACAAACGTCTTTTAATTCCATGGCTGCAGTCACCGTCCACAGTGATTCTGGAGCCCAAGAAAATAAAATCTTAATCCTAATTCATCTTTAAACCACAGGTTCACGTGGTGAGCTCCTCACTGCCCTCCTGTCTTGAGGCTACCCTATCACCTGTTCTGAGAACACACTCTTCCAGGTTCCCAGGGGCTGACGTGGTCTAGATGTTCCAGGTTTGACAGTCAAGTTTAGCGCCACTTCCATCTCACTCTTCAGGATTCCACACTTCCTCCAGGCTAAGGTCCAGCGAACTGACCCTCCACAGGGCATCTGCTCTGGTCTTGTCCAGGCCGGTGGAGGCCCCCACTGCAAACCCACTCATCTCCACGTTCTGCAGGTCAGTCCACATGCCTCCTACACTGCAACACCAGGCAAACAGGGCCAGAGGTGTGGTCCTCCTCGGGACTGCTTCACGCTACGAGGAAAGTGACCATGTGCTTGTTCTCTCAGGACGGACTAGCCGAGGAGTGGTCGGGGCTCCAAAAAGCAGGATTTGCTGTTTGCTGGGCTCATGAAACAATTAAGAGGCATCGGCCTGGTTCCCATGCCGCAACAATTCCTCTCTTCTCTTTCCCTTTGTCTTCCTCTCAGGATGACGGCAGGCTTTGAAGTGCCAGCCATCTATTCGAAAATACTTCCTGAGAGCCTACTATGTGCCAGGTCAGTGCTGGGGCTGTGATGAGAAACACCAGACAGAGTTTCCACCCTGAGCTACATGGAGGCAGAGGAGCAGAATGGACCCACACACGCAGACACCCCAGACGGTGGAGGGCTGTGGCGATGGCAGTGTGTGTGGAGGGATGGTGAGGTGTCTGCCCGGGCAGGCAGGCCAGAGAAGGCTTCCCTGCAGGAGGGACAAAGGCCCGAAGACAAAGAGGAGAGGGGAGAGGCCCAGGCCTGCAGCACGCTGGGCAAAGGCCCAACAGGAGCACGAGGGAGCAGGACCTCACCAAAACACTGGAGGGAGCAAGGGCCTGACGGGTGAGGGGAGCGCCGGTCAGCAGGGAGCACAGTGGCTGCAGGAGACTCAGCAGCGGACTGGCAGTTTCAGGGATTCATGAGGTGGGGGCTGGGGAGCTAAGGGAAGAGACGGATCACCACCAGGAGGCCAGAGGGGCCAGGAGACAGGTCGGCAGAGCAAGACACTGCCCTGAGATTGGGGGCGGAGAGACACCCCATGCGTCCTTTATAAACCATTGTGGAGAATCTCTGTTACACGTAATTAATGAAGAATTTAAGGAGGATAGTATACACATCAGTGGCTAGAAGTTATTAATATCAGTGTAGAAGTCAAGCTATGGGATGTTTGTTTAAACTGTCCTCATCATTTTTAGATGGTAGTTACCCGACTCCCTTGCTTTCGGCTTCGTAATCTTGGGGACCACACAGTATTGCTGCAACCGTATTTGAAAACCTCCAGGAACTTTCCACTTCTTCTTTCCAAATCAAGCCTGCATTCCACTGCCTGACTTTCAAGACTCTCCATAATTTAGTTTTGCTTTGGTTCACATTTTCTCCTGTTTGCTGTTGTCAACTCTTAGCTCTGGTCAGTCTGTTAACTGTCTCCAAACTTACTCTGGTCATTGGTTTTTGTTTATTCATTCATTCATTCATTCATTCTTGTTTTGGGTATGCTGAGTCTTCGCTGCTGCTGGGGCTTTTCCTTCTCTGGTTGCAGCGAGCGGGGGCCACTCTCCAGCTGCGGTGTGGTGGCCCCTCTTGGAGCATGCGCCCTCGGGTGTGAGGCTCAGGAGCTCTAGCAGTTGGGCTCCATGGCTGGAGGCGGCTCTGCAGGGGTGGCACATGGGCACAGCTGCTCCTCAGCATGGCTTGGGGGATCCTCCCAGATCAAGGATCCAACCTGTGTTTCCTTTGTTGTGGATTCTCCACCACTGGGCCACCAGGGATGCCCACTTTGGTTGGTTTTAATTCTCTTTATTCCTTTGCGTCTCAGCCTTCACACAGATGCGTGTCCATGCACATGTGCATGCATGTACACATGTATGCCTGCCTAAGGAAACGTGTGCACACGCACTATACTTGGCTATCTTTCCCTTTCCGTACAGTCTCTCCACATCCTGCCTCACTTGAAGGTTGAGTTGAGGTCCTTTACTGTCCAAAGTGTTTCCTTGACCCATGTGACCATCCTTTCTTCGGAAATGCTGCAGTATTGACCAGCTTTATTAACGTTTAATTAAATACTGACTTTCAGTGTTCAGGGGCTCGCTCCAGCCTCTACACTCACGTCTGGCCGATCTGTCTTCTGACAGGATGACGACTGGCTCCATGAAATGGAGAGAAATCTCACAGTGGGCAAAATTCCAGGACTGCCTTCAGCTAATTAAGTGATATTAGGGAGGTTGTAAATGCCACATAAAAACTGGCAGGCAAGCTGCCCCTAACGATGAGAATATCGCTTTGCAGGGAGATGCAGCTGCAGCGTCTTCATGTTTGTCTTGGAGGCACCAGCTCGTGTGTTCAAGGTGCTTCCTGATAAGCAAAGTTCAAGGTGCTAAAAGGCTGGCAGTGAATGGCACGTTCATGCTTTCTGGTCCACGGACACTTAAGTGTCAGGAAGGCCAGCGGGAAGAACCAGCGCTCCTATCCCGGTCAGCATATCCACAAGTGCTCCCAAGTCCAGTCCCAGACATGGTGTCGAGGCTTTGTACTCATCACTCGGTTGATCCCCAGAAACGGTAAGTGATCCAACCAAGATGCCCGTGTGCGCAAACCCAGGCCCTTCATCACTGCATAACACGATCAGCGTTTAAGGAATGAGGAGGGCAGGGAGATGGCTGACAGGGGCAAGGTAGATTCTTTATCACCTGAGGGGGGCAAGGTAGATTCTTTATCACCTGAGCCCCAAGAACTTCTCATACCAGAGTATATCCAACATGGTAACTCTTGCAGGTTATTAACAGTTATTAAACAAGTGAGAATCATAGAGAAGAACACAGCAAAGGCTTTTAAAGATGAAAAACGGGAGGAAACTCTCACTCAAAAAGATGCATGGACCCTAATGTTCATAGCAGCACTAGCCATAATAGCCAAGACATGGAAGCAGCCTAAGTGCCCACTGACAGAGGAATGGATAAAAAAGATGTGGTACATTTACAACAGAGTATTACTCAGCCATAAAAAGAATGAAATAATGTCACTTGCGGCAACAAGAATGTATCTAGAGATGATCATACTAAATGAAGTAAGTCTGACAAAGACAAAATATCATATGATATCACTTTTATGTGGAATCTAAAGAATGATACAAATAAACTTACTTACAAAATAGAAAAAGACTCTCAGAGGTAGGAAACAAAATTACGGTTACTGAAGGAGAAAGGTAGGGGAGGGATAAATTAGGAGTTTGAGATAAACAGATAACACTACTGTATATAAAACAGATACACAAAGCAGAGGGTGGGACAAACTGAGAAAGTAGCATTGAAATTTATACATTACCATGTATAAAATAGAGGGGAAGTTTGGCCTTGGAGTACAGAATGAAGCAGGGCAAAGGCGAACAGAGTTTTGCCCTGAGAACCCACCGGTCATAGCAAACACCCTCTTCTAACAACACAAGAGATGACTCTACTCATGGACATCACTACGTGGTCAATACTAACACTGAAATCAGACTGATTATATTCTTTATAACTGAAGATGGCAAAGCTCCATACAGTCAGCAAAAACAAGACCTGCAGCTGACTGTGGCTCATATCATGAGCTCCTTATTGCAAAATTCAGGCTTAAACTGAAAAGAGTAGGGAAAATCACTAGACCATTTAGATATGACCTAAATCAAATTCCTTAGGATTATACACTGAAAGTGAAAGTCGCTCAGTTGTGTCCAACTCTTTGTGACCCCATGCAGTCCATGGAATTCTGCAGGCCAGAATACTGGAGTGGGTAGCCTTTCCCTTCTCCAGGGGATCTTCCCAACCCAGGAATCAAACCCAGGTTTCCCGCATTGTGGGCAAATTCTTTACCAGCTGAACCACAAGCAAAGTGTATGACTATACAATGGAGGTGATAAATAGATTCAAGGGATTAGATCTGGTAAGACAGAGTGCCTGAAGAATTATGGATGGTGGTTTGCAACACTGTACAGGAGGCAGTGACCAAAACCATCCCAAAGAAAAAGAAATTCAAGAAGGCAAAGTGATTGTCTGAGAAGGCCTTACAAATAGCTGAGAAAAGAAGAGAAGCAAAAGGCAAAAGAGAAAGGGAAGATACCCAGCTGAATGCCGAGTTCCAGAGAATAGCAAGGAGAGACAAGAAAGCCTTCTTAAGTGAACAATGCAAAGAAATAGAGGAAAACAACAGAATGGGAAAGACTAGAGATTTCTTCAAGAAAACTGGAGATACCAAAGGAACATTTCATGCAAAGATGGGCACAATAAAGGACAGAAATGGTATGGGCCTAACAGAAGCAGAAGATATTAAGAAGAGGTGGCAAGAATACACAGAAGAACTATACAAAAAAGATCTTAATGACCCAGATAACCACAATGGTGTGATCACTCACCTACAGCCGGACATCCTGGAGTGTGAAGTCAAATGGGCCTTAGGAAGCATTACTACGAACAAAGCTAATGGAAATGACAGAATTCCAGCTGAGCTATTTCACCTCCTAAAAGATGAGGCTGTTAAAGTGCTGCACTCAATATGCCAACAAATTTGGAAAACTCAGCAGTGGCCACAGGACTGGAAAAGGTCAGTTTTCATTCCAATTTCAAAAAAAAGGCAATGCCAAAGAATGTTCAAACTACAGTACAACTGCACTCATTTCACATGCTAGCAAGGTAATGCTCAAAATCCTTCAAGCTAGGCTTTAACAGTATGTGAACCGAGAACTTCCAGATGTACAAATTGACTTTAGAAAAGGCAGAGGAACCAGAGATCAAATTGCCAACATCCACTGAATTATAGAAAAACCAAGAGAATTCCAGAAAAACATCTACTTCTGCTTCATTGACTACATTAAAGCCTTTGACTGTGTTGATCACAACAAACTGTAGAAAATTCTTAGAGATGGGAATACCAGACCACCTTCCCTATCTCCTGAGGAGCCTGTATGGCGGTTAAGAAGCAGCAGTTAGAACTGGACATGGAACAACGGGCTGGTTCAAAATTGGGAAACGAGTACGTCAAGGCTGTGTAGTGTCACCCTGCTTATTTAACTTATATGCAGAGTACATCATGCAAAATGCTAGGCTGGATGAAGCACAAGCTGGAATTAAGATTGCCAGGAGAAATATCACCAACCTCAGATATGCAGCACCCTAAAGGCCAAAAGTAAAGAGAAACTAAAGAGTCTCTTGAAAGAGGAGAGTGAAAAAGCTGGCTTAAAACTCAACATTCAAAAAACTAAGATCATGGTATCTGGTTCCATCACTTCTTGGCAAATAGATGGGAAAAAGTGGAAACAGTGACAGACTTTATTTTCTTGGGCTCCAGAGTCACTGGGATGGTGACTGTAGCCACAAGATTATAAGACACTGAAGGAAAGGTTTGCACAATCTGTAATTTGAATTTTAGTGATAAAGCATTTCACAGATGAGAAAAGTCTGGCAGTATGATTCCGCCCCCAAGGATGTTTCCTCATTTAGCGAGCACACTAAGTGTAGAACTTTGGAAGTAACAGAGGTGAAGGACACGCTCTGTGGTGCTGGGGACGGTGGCTGGGAGGTGAGGGCAGGACAAAGGGGACCACCCCACGCCCCCTTCCAATGTGGGTCCCCTGAGAGCACACCCGGATCCAGAGAGCCGTAAGTTTAGACTGTTCACCTGTTTGATCACATCAGTACCACCAGGCAACACTCAGCTCGGCTGGTGTGAGAAAATTTATTGAAAGATGCATCTATGCATTAACAGCAACATCGGAAAGACCCAGATGGTAGAAGCCAGGGGTGGGGCCAGTCTCAGGTAGCTACAAACCAGACTGGGAAAAAGTCTTGGTAAATTTACAAGTATAGCATATAATCCAAATGAGACAGGGTGGCTTAAGACCAGGAGACGCGCCCTCCCACACTGCCACTGTAACAGTATGCCCTTCCTTGAGGCTCAGAGTTTCCACGTGCCTGAACCACTGTTCAGAGTATCAAACAGATGAGGGAACTGTCTGCTCACTGGTGCTGGATAGGTTCTACTCACACGCGTGACTGCCTAGAGAGGCAGACAAACACCCTGGTGAACAACACGACTCTGCCCTCCCAGGGCGGACAGTGCTGTCTTCTGGGAAGATGGAGATTTTGGAAGGTATGTTTCCTTTCAGGAATTGCTGAATATACGTGGCTTTAAAATAACAACCACGTTTCACGAGAAGAAAACGCTGTTTGTGCTGGATGTTGCTAAGGGGCACTCAGCCTTTGCCAGCGGCACCGGCTCGTGTGTGAGCAGGTGTCGGGTGGGGCTGTCTCACAGGCCTGCGTGTCGGCGTCACGAGAGTTCTGTGCGCAGGGGGAGGCACTGACTGTCCCCTTTCAGAATGGAGGACTGAAGGGGGAGGCAGAGACACGCCTGCTGAGGAAGGTCTCATTTGGGGAAGGTAGCTCAGTCTTTCCTTTTTCTGAAATAACGGCATGTAAGGAGACAGAAGTCCCCTTGTCACTGCACGGAAATGCCTGGTCATCGCCTCGCGTGCCCTGCCCTGGCCTCACCAGCTAACACCTGGGTGAACTCTGGGTGGAGATGGCAGGTGAGTTGGGATTATGCTTACGGTCTCAGAAATTTGGTTTGCAGATTATCAGAGGTTTACGCCTGACATAATTATTCGAGGAAGTAAACACCATAAAATGGACCGCAGAACAGTTTGGGGAATTCAGCACTATTATTTCATCCACCCACACAAAACCCAGGGAAGCTGTTCTCTTTCCCGACAGATGGATTTCAGAGGAGACGCCTCAGCTCGGAACGATTATCGTGGCTGTGGCATAACGCCTCCACACTCGTGCGGGCTTCAATGGACTTTTCTTTCCCGTCCTCAAAGAGCAGCAACTGGCACTGGCTCGAGCGCTGCCTGAGGTGTGGAGAATTTGTCAGGTCTCTCTGCCGCCTCCCTGGCCACGATGACACGGTCCATGAGCAGATTAGCTGCCCAGCCATTCTTCCTCCAGGAGCAACAAGATTCCCCCCCAATAAGAAAAAGTACCTTACTGTATCCTTGAGGGCCCGTCTGCCTTGGTGAGGCAGGGCTGGGGCGGGAGGGTGCAAGGAGTGAGGGAAGAAATGCCTTCAAAAGACAGGCATAACAACGGGCAAGCGGCTGTGACAGGGCGGTGACATGGCAGGAAGAGGCGCGTCATTGTCCCGGGCGGAGTAATCCTGTGAAACACTGCTGCCACTCAGTGCCTGGCTCCCTGCCGCGCCAGCCAGACATCAAAGGCTGCCCCATACCATCCTACATGCTCTTTATCGGCTAATCAGCCCATTCTTCCCTAAATAAAGCCCTGTTAAATCCCCTGCTCACAGGGGGACACTCGTCCTGGTGCCCATCTGCCAGCGCAGGTCAGCGGGGGCGGGAGGCGGCGGCTGGCGCGCTCCCTGGTGGCTTCGCAAGGTGAGGACAATGCCAGCGCCGAGCCCCCCCCACAGGCCCCCCGCCCTGTGCTCCTGGGGCGAGGCCGGCACACCCCGGCAGAGGAGGCACCTCAGCCGCGACAGTGAACTGCTGGGGTCACACTGATCTGCAGGAAGGGGGATACATGATACAAGTCTCTTACCAGTCATCGCCTGGCAGCCCGATTCTTACCTCTTCAAGCGTCAGCATTTTAGAGACGGTGACACGACGGTCAGGCTTCCAGACCACTAGGCAGTCACTCCAGATCTGACTGTGAGCCTCAGGGCTTTGTCACATTCTTAAAGGTCAGTTACCACGTACAGACGTCAGCTACCCCAAACCCAAGGGCAGGAAGCTAACTCTGGTTCAAGGCACCCCAAATCTGGAAGGAACTGGGGCACCCTTTCCCTCTGGGAGGACCCGGCTCCAGCAGAGGGGTCTCTGGCCACAGCCCCGGCCAGGACAGGCCGTGTGTGGCAGCAGGCAATGCTCTGCACCTCGGAACCGCCTGGAAGAAACCAGAGCTGGACGTGTCTCCATGTCCTGCAGGCGTCAGAG
Organism: Bubalus bubalis; assembly: GCF_019923935.1. Taxonomy (NCBI): domain Eukaryota; kingdom Metazoa; phylum Chordata; class Mammalia; order Artiodactyla; family Bovidae; genus Bubalus; species Bubalus bubalis. The sequence continues at coordinate 102,079,248 of NC_059168.1, forward strand.
AAGGGCGTGCAGAGAAACGCCTGCCTCGCAGAAGTGCTGGGGTGTGGTCCTGTATGACAGGGGTCGGTGTAAGAGAGAAGACGGGGCATCTTAAAAATTCCAAAATGGGAACTAAAATCAGGTAACCTTTTATCCACCATGAAGAGCTTCATGAGGGCCAAGCCCCTGGACAGCTCCCGCTGGGTGCTCTGAAATCCTAGCTCACCTGGCCTCCAGCTCTCTGCCCTCCAGTGTTTCATCTCGATGGCCCTTCATGCTTCAAAAGGCACAGTGACACGCGTCACAGGCCTCTGATTCTTGTGAAGTGGCTAAAAGCACAGATTTCCCCTTCCCTCTTATGGTTGAGGAAAACAAGGCTCTGAGACATTAAGCAAAGATACGGTCTGAGGCTCACAGGCTCACATCAGAACTGGAGCTGGAGCTGGAGCTGAAGGCCAAGTCCTGCGACTCCAAGACCAATGGCCTCCTCCCTCTGCCATTTCACAGCAGAGAACCCAGGCCCCAGTGAGGCTGGCATGTGATCAGCACTTCTTGGTGAATGTGCAAGACAGACACGGTGCGGGAACAGGTAACAGTGTGGTGCTGCCCATGGGTGCTTGGTGGCAGGGCAAGGAGGTACTGGCATTTGTAACTGACGTGCAAAAAGAAGGATACACACTGGAAGATAACTGTCCAGAGCACTCGTGGGTTCTCTGAGCCCTTCCCACCCACACATCACACAAGTAGTAACCACGATGCACCCAAACTCCCCGTAAAAGCAGCTCTTGGCATCTAAGATACTCTAGCTTGCACACAGCCTGGGGCTGGTACCGAGAGAACACCTATCTCTGAGGAGATCTCACAACTGCATTTTGTTGAGGGGAATCATCTCAGGGCTTCCTGAAATTGTGAAGATGGCCTCAGAGCCCAGCGTCCAACTGCTGGGCAACCCTCCTCATTTAGGCTCTCCTCTCACCAGGGCCCCTGGGCAGGTGCTAAGGTGTTTTTTGGGGGCAGGGGGTGGGAGGGGAGGAGGGAGATGACGCCAGTGCAGCCTCTCCATGGGAGGTTGCATGTCAGCACCACAGAGAGCAGCATGTGGTGTTGGGGGCCCCCGGAGGCCTCAACAGAGTTTCATGGACACCCCACAGTCTTCCAGGGTGGACCGCAGCCCACAGCATGTCCGGAGCTCCGACCCTGGCAAGCCCTGAGTTACTCTACCCGTGGGCAGTGAAGATGGTCCACAGAAATTTGTCTTGTAGGTCCAATAATCCCCACCACTCAGGACCCAACAGGTGACATCACTGACTTCCTGCAGATGCCTTAAAAGCGTTCAGATTAGGCGTTTTCCCGGTTGATCCAAGCACTCAGCATGGTGAGAGAATCGCAGAAACCTGAGCTGGCAGAGTCTACCCTGAGCACACAGCAGCCCACCACAGTGCCGCCAATCTGAGCAGAGGCCCCGACACCCACCTGGCCCTTGGCCTCTTGTCCACCTTACCTTTTCAGGTTTGCTTTCTTCTTCTTCATGGCCGAGGCGCAAAGATTTTTAGGGGCATCTCTTAGCCCAAAGCTCTTAGCCATGTGCCCGAGGTGGAGCAGTCGGATGTGGAAGATATGCTTCAGCTCCCGGGGGTAGGTGGCATAGGCCCGGATGAAGGACTGCAGGGCTGGAAGACAGTGGGGGAGGCGGGTCAGGACAGGTCTCTGCTGCCCAGCCTAAGGCCTGTCCTGTGCAGTTCACCCTGCCAGGCAACAACGGACACACAACCAGGACGGCGTGACAGACATGAGCAACCTAAATCTACACTCACATATTTGTTTAATTCCTAAAAATAAATAAATAAGCCTACCGGCCACAGGGGAAGTCTACGGGCTTCCCCTGTAGCTCAGTCAGTAAAGAATCTGCCTGCAGTGCAGGAGACCTGGGTTCGATCCCTGGTTTGGGAAGAACCTCTGGAGAAGGAAATGGCAACCCACTCCAGTATCCTTGCCTGGAAAATCTCATGGACAGAGGAGCCTGGTGGGCTGCAGTCCATGGGGTCGCAAAGAGCCAGGTATGACTGAGCGACTAACACTTACTGGACACAGTGAATAAACCCAACATAACTTCACTTTAATAAAGCTGATATTATCTCAGATTTTACTGTATAGCTTATACTGAGCCTAGAAGGCAGGGCCGTCTTCTTCCTCATTATGGACCTGGGCCTAGCACAGTCCCTGGCAGACAGCATGCTTACTTTTGGCTGCACCATGTGGCATGTGGAATCTCAGTGCCCCCACCAAGAATCAAACCCACGCCCCTCGCACTGGGAGCTGGAGTCTTAACCACTGGACTTCTGGGGAAGTCCCACAGCAGGTTTTTGTTGTGCAAGTGAATGAGCAAGAGAATGAGTGAAGAAACTAAGACAGGATCAATGCATACCATTTTCTTATGAAAAATGAAGTCATTACATCTTTACATTGGGAACACATTTTCTATTACATTTTAGTTTTTTGAATAGTTAACACAAACAAATGTTATAAAATCCAAAAGGTCCACAAGGCTTTATCGTGATTGTGGGTCATGTTCATTATTCCTACACATTATTATTATTATTATAAACCCTGCCTCCACCAGGAGCCACACCTCCAGTTCCCCAGCCACAGGAATCACTGATACCAGTTCACCGTAGACTCATGAAATTTTAAAACCGAATTCACGCAAAAGCACCCAGGATTGACCAATGCAGTGTTTCTTACCCATTCAAAAAATGTGTTAAAAAAGGAGATGAAAAAAGAATTTTAAAGAGGAGAAAGAAAAGGATGTAGTTTCTAAAAGAGCTCTCAAAACAGTCATCAATTGCCATGGGTTTAGAGCTGTTCACCAGACAGTCTAACCAGGAACGTCTGGGTTGTTTTAAAGTTAGAGAGAGGCCCCTGTTCTGGACCCCTCACTGGCCAGAGAGAAGCCAGGGGTGGCTCCCAGGCAGGCGGCACTCTGGATCCACCTTCACTGGATGCTCCTTGGAGGAACCCTTCTTCCATCCCTGGTTTCCCCGGAATGTCTCTCCACAATAGTGACAGTCCAGTGTCTTGCCCTTTTCTCACGAGCGCTCGTCCTCATGCACCGACTGAGCGTCCCTGCCTTCCTGGCCCAGTCGTAGCCCCACCCCTCTCCACCCAGTTGCTGGAAGCAGGCACCAGTCTCCCTCGCCCTCACTGTTTGAGCCACTGGACCGGCAAGTTTGCCCACAGCTTAAACGTAATATCCAGGCAGCACCTGGAGATCGGCGTTTATGAACAGTAATAAAAAGTGTCATTTTAGCAGATCAGCTCCTGGAAGGATCCTGGGAACCCATCAAAGCTCTATTTACTGAGCAAAGTGAACTCCTTTTCCCAATCGATGAGAAATAATAACCAAGGCGACTCCTCTGCACCCCTCTTGTCATCTGTGCTCACTCCCCTTTTTAATAACTGGGGACGAGGTTTTTCAAGGAAGATCTTTAATGTTTCAAATGGTCTCTGCAGTTGGGAGGGTTCTGACACGAATTCAAGTCCTCAGAGGGGAAAGTGCTACAACCACCACGACCCAGGAGACACTGCCTCTTCCCAACCCCCAACATCTACTCTAGACAGAAAGAGCAGGCTGGGACCAGGACATGCCAAAGAGCCTGCGCCTTTAAAACCTCATTTACCCCAATGCTGGCCCAGGCCTCCTCATTCACACTGCCCTTGTGCTGGAGCAGATTAGAATGACTGCTCTTCACACCAATCCTGAGAGCTGAGGCTGCACAGCCTAGTCCTGGGAGATATAGGGGCTCCACGAACAGCTAATCCATCCATGTATGGATGTGAGAGTTGGACTATAAAGAAAGCTGAGCACCGAAGAACTGATGCTTCTGAACTGTGGTGTTGGAGAAGACTCTTGAGAGTCCCTTGGACTGCAAGGAGATCCAACCAGTCCATCCTTAAGCAGATCAGTCCTGGGTGTTCATTGGAAGGACTGATACTGAAGCTGAAACTCCAATACTTTGGCCACCTGATGCAAAGTACTGATTCATTGGAAAAGACCCTGATGCTGGGAAAGATTGAAGGCAGGAGGAGAAGGGGACAACAGAGGATGAGATGGTTGGATGGCATCACCGACTCAATGGACATGATTCTGAGTAAACTCTGGGAGTTGGTGATGGATAGGGAGCCCTGGTGTGCTGCAGTCCATGGGGTCACAAACAGGTGGACGTGACTGAGAGACTGAACTGACTGACCGAACAGCTACAGGGAAAGGGGTCTGCCAGGAAATGGCAGAAGAGTCCTCTCCCTCAACAGGCAGGTTGTACTTCCAGGGGGCAGGAAGTGGCTCATGCTGGCAGTGGAAGGAAGTGGGGCTGTGAGGTGGAGATGGGGCGGAAGAGGAGAGGTCATGGAAGGAGACCTTTCATGAAAGGAGACTTGCGGGATGCAAGTCGGATGACGCTCCAGCCACTCAGAGCTGGTGCTCTCACTGAACCCCATTTCAGAGCTGTAAGGATGACAGGATTTAGGGAAATCTGTTTCAAAATACCTTCCAAGGACATAGGACATTTTGTCCTTTTGAGCAATAAAACCAAATCTATTCTTGGACATCTGATCAGGAAGAGCAACATCTTGTAGATGATGCTTAGGGTCAAGGAGGCAGAAAGGAGCAATACTCCAGCCTGGAAGGTGCTGCCCATCCTTGCTCCTCCCAACCCCAGTCCTGCCCCAGAGGAGCACACGTCTGGCACATTAACAGTGACAACCACCCAAAGGTAGTGGGAGAGGCGGCTTGCACCAATTCTCTTAAAGGCAAAGTGTTTGACCAAGGAGCCAGCCTCCCTCTAATCACAGGGAGGGATGATCCCTTCCGAGCCAGGCGTGACCCTAGCACATAACCCCTGCTCTTCGGGGAGGACCCACAAGAGGAAGTGGAAGTGGTGCCGTGCAGCTGAAGGACTCCGCTTTCTGAAATTTTTGTTCAGGAGTCTGGAGTTCAAACTTACATTACCACAACTTTTACCACTTGAAGCTCTACTCACAAGATGCAAGATGTGAGGGGGGAAAGGGCTAACTGCTTCTGGAAACTGACCATGATGAAATCCTGGATATTAGCAATAGCTTGGTCAGAAAGTACAAAAGGAAAACAAATGCATACTTGGCCCAGTTTCCAACTAGTTTTCTGCCATGAAGGCAAAACCCAGCTGCTTTTGTTAGTTATTCATGAGGTGGGTTCTGAAATGGCTAAAGGGGAGGAGAGTCAGGGGTAGAGAATTTGCATATGGAGATAAGGAAATGCAAAAGACAGAATCAGCTCCTGGGGTATGGCAATTCCAGGTCTCCTCTCCTCAAACCTCCAGAATTCAATCCTAAGAGGAGAGAGGAGCAGAGAACCTAACGCCTGCTGCAGGGTGACCAAGATGTTCTACAGGCAGTTCCCTTAAAAGGTAATGTGTTTATTTCCTTCTTAGCTTGTAAACATTGGGAGTAGCCCCACTCCAACATCCTTTGTAAAGAAGACAAGTAACCCTGCCAGCCTCTTGGTGTTAGTAAGTTCAACGGTAACGCTGAAGAGAACCCAAAACCATATTCTCTAAGGACTATTTACTGTCACTTTTACCCTGATGACCCAGACACGCTGAAACAATTGTGGGCTCGCTAGGATATCCAAAGCACCTCTGACGCCAGCAATACAGCGCTGGTGTGGCTTTGCTTTCTTCCTCTTCACTCCAACTCTGTTATCAACCCTGTGGCCAGCACTTGGTCAGGTATCCCATAGCAAGTTGAGTTCTTCTAACTTTCAACATGTGCCCAAACCCTCCCTGAGACATTCTGTTCTCCATGAGAGAATGTTCTAGTACATCTCCAAAGGCAGGTTCTCAGGAAGAGCCTTAGGAGTTGCTGAATTCACTGCAGGGAGACACGTGAACATATTATTAGAAACCAGACTTCTCTGGTTTCCTGATTACCATAACTGCCTGGGAGCCGGTCTCCTGGCCTTCACCTTTACCCGGGTCTGTTCTCACCCAGCCGCATGTGACCTTCTCAGAACCGCCAGACCACCTCTCTGCCCCAAGGCCTCCGCTGGCTCCCCTTTCGCTCGGGGTAGCTGGGTGCCCTGGATGCCTCCACGCCCTGCCTCTGCTGCCCCTCGCCTCCTTCCGGGCACACTGCACAAGGCGCCTGCCTGGATGCCCTCAGTCAGAGCCCCAGGACGGCCCCTCTTCAGGGTTTCACTCGTATGGCAACCATCCCAACATGGCTCACTCTGCCCTTAGCCCTCCATCTCCCTCATCTGCTCTGTTCCCTCTATCACTCTATCACCTTTCACTGGACTATTGAATTAAACTAGTTAATTATCTTGCTTTGCCAAGTCTTAGTTGTGGCACACGGAATTTTCAGTTGTGGCACGAGAACTCTTAGCTGCAGCATGTGGGATTTAGTTCCCTGACCAGAGATGGAACCCAGATCCCCTGCATTGGGAGCTCGGAGTCTTAGCCACTGGACCCCCAGGGGAGTCCTGAGACTCTCTATCTAATGTATGTGTAATTCATTTATTATGTTTGTTACTTTCACTGTCTGCTTCCCCACTAGAATGTGACGATTTTTGTCTCTTCTGATCCCTGGTGTGTCCCAAGCACCGGGAATGGTGCCCAATTCAATAAATATTAAAGGAATTTTTAAAAAAGTTTCAGTTCATAAAAAGAAGAAAACAACAGGCTGTAGTGTTTATCTCTTGGTAAGCCAGCCTGGCATTCTTCTCCCAATCATGGGTCACTGTGGAACTCCCCATAGCGGGGGTGGGTCTCATCAGCAAACACGGGACAGTCAGCAGCCAAGACACTCACATTCCAGCACGGAAGGCATTGTGCTGTTCTGAGCTCCCCTCCCCTGCGCTCTGTTTGGTGCTCAGAGTGAGCTACTGAGTCCACACCTAATGCCTGGGGCCAATTCACGCTACAAAGGCGCCAAATACTGAGTTAATACCTAACCCTTTCATAAACTTCCCATGAGCTGGGTTCATGGTCTGCGGCCCTTCCTCAGCACTGCTCTTTCTAGCTTTTCTTTGTATTTTCAAGTAGGAACTGCTTTGGTCTAACATTTCCAGACCTTGCCTTCATCTCTGATTTCCATCTCTACAACTTCTACCGACGTGCCGTATCTCGTCTATCCAGTTTTCAAAGAAAGAGGAAAATGGGTCCCGGAGACCTAAGTTGCTGGGTCACAGCTCTAGACCTGATGTAAGCCAAGATAAAGCCTCATTTGTGCAAAACGGGAGGATGGATGAAATTAACATTTAATATCACTTTAAAGCCTTCCGTGCCTGCTTCAAATCCCTGCAGAATTAGGGAGATTGAAGGCTTTTGCTGGTGAGCAGAGCTGCCTGGTTGGCCTCCCAACCTGTCTGGGGCATGTGGGTGGAGGTGGGACAATGCCCGGTTGGGTTATCCATCTACAACCACCCAAGAAATTGACCAACCTTTCTTGGCCCCGGAGACCGTCTCCTCACTGGAGTGCACGTAATCTTCAAACAGCGTCTGCAAGACTGTGGCTCGTTCCCGGATTTCCTGGGGGCCAGCAGCGCGGGACTTCTGGGAAGGTGACGGAAGGATTAGAGGACAGACAGTCAGAGTCAGGAATAATGAAGCGGTTTATAATAGATTTAATAACAGTAAAATCACACAGTAACCACCAAGGGGCCACCAAGGGTAATCCTTTCAATATTACTAGGGAAGAAAAGGGAACGATAAAGATGTTAAAGTCAAGCAAAGATGAGGATGGCTTTGTGAGGGAGCAGGTCGGGTCTCTTATTTATTTACTTGTTTACTTTTCTTCCTGGCCTCTTATCACGCGTGTTCAAAGTGAAAGTCTATGGGAGACACTTGGGAATTTTCCAAGTCCAATTCAGGCCTTTAAAACATGACGGGACAGAAGCGGTTTTCAGAGGAACCTTGTATGTCCCACTTAGGCTTTCAATCTGCCCCCAGCCTGGTATTCATCGGTGGAGCTCTGGACATTCCTATCCAAGAGCAACCCACAGCCACCTGCCCACAAGGTGGTCTGTCCCTGAATCACAGAGCACGTGTCCTCACTCCTGAGAGGTCTGGACTCTCAGTGTTCCAGAAACATTCTTGCAGCCCAGAGCCCTGTGCCCAGGAACCCACGGAGGACTGGGCTGCTCCAGCCAACCATTCGAGGCCACCGCCATGGATCTCTGCAGCCAACGGTCCCTCTGTAAGAAGTCATATTTGTATGCACAAAAGACCCTACGGGCAGAAAATGTGAATAAAACCAAAACTTCATTTCTTTTCAGCCTTTAGCAACCCCAGAGAAAAGATTTCCTTTCTTTACATCCCCCCGAAAACACGTGGCTTATGTGTTGTATCTTGACACGAACGCTGTCTCCTGAATGTGAAACTGAGAATCAACAGAACCCAAACTTGGCTAATCCGCCTTCCCAGAGGTGTTGATCCTTTGGATGGTGCTAATGAAGCTCCAGCCCTCCTCACCCGCCACACCCCACGTGGGTCACCAGGAGAAAACCTGCGTGAGGCCCAGTTCATGCTCCTTTTAACTCCCGTAGAGGACAGGGGGCGTGCTCCGGGGTCTGCTGACCGATCCTCTCGCAGGCACCCTGGCATCTTTCACGGTTAAAGCTGCTGGAGGAAGACTAAAGGGTGGGGCGGGGGGAGAAAAAGCCTCCTTCTTGGGAGCAGAGTTTGTCTCTGTATTAATAGAGACTTAACAACCTGAAAATGTTTTTAGTTTAGTCAAATCATTCCTGCTATCTGTTTGGTTGATGACAGTCTAGCCGATTTCACGGTACATGGTCCCCCTAAGGGTTTTATCCACTCAAATGTCAAGAGAAAAGTCACTCAGGAGCTGTGTTACAAAAGTGGACATTTGCTGTTGTCATTAACAAGGAATTTTTTTTACCCTCTTAACTGATGTGAAATGCAAACTTTTTTTTTTTGCTGTCCTCCTTTCGTTAAGCCACCTCAGCAACGAAACTGTCACCTTCCTTGCGCTTTTTTTTTTTTAATATGAATGTGAAATTAGCAAGGATGCCCTTTCCCCTGGCGGACAGAATCCTCTGTTATTAAAAAGTAAAGCACTTTAATAATGAAAACTTTTTCCTCTTTTTCCTGTGTTTTAACTGTTTAAAATTAATGAGAAGGGCAGAATGGTTGTCAAAGCGATATTGAAAGCCGGGCAGCCAGGACCGAATAAGCACAAAAATCCCTCCAGAGTGTTAAATAAACAGAGCTCCAGCCCTCTCCAATCCCTCTGTTGGTTATTGTATACATTCTGTAACAGCTCTCAGAATAGATCTGAGAGCCAGGGAGGCAGAGAGGTTTCAGAATTCCAATAAAGGCCTCAAATTAAAGACAGCCTGGTGCGAATTCCAGGAGAAAATTAAAGAGACCTCAAGCTTAAGTGACAGGTGACTTGCTTCTGTGTCACAACTGCCAGGGGATTTAGTGATAATATGGCAATATATTACAAAGGGCTTTTCTTATTCCCCCCTTTAGGTTTCAAAATGAGGCATCTTTTCTTCCCAACCAAAAAAAAAAAAAATTACATATACACATATATATAATGTGTGTATACCAGTAAAATATGTAGGAAAAAGGCGATAAAACTAGGTTCGCACATTTGAAATGATGAGGTCAGTTTTAGTAGAATATAAGAAAAAGTTAATGGCAGGAAACATCATACACTGAAGAGAAAGCAGGTCTTAGCCCCCCTGCCCCTTGCCACTTCCAGAAATACTTTATTTTAAAATTGCCCCTCTTGAGAATGAACGAGTTATTTTTCCGTTGTCTTCTGGGGAGGACAGTCTAAATTTAAACTGAAGACAGAAGGGGCAGAGTCAGGCAGCACCGGCTCAGCCCCAGACAGGGAGGAAGCTCCCATAATGAGGGGGGTGAGACCCCAGAGGGCACATCTCCGAAGACCAGCCCCCCCCAACCCTCAAAGACGCAGACTCAGTCCTGCTTAATGAAGCAGCTCGCAACTAGCAGACAGTGGGTGGTTTAGGAAAAAAACATTTCCAAAGGTCTAGACACACTCAATGCTCTGTGTCTGTAGAGACTTTCTGGTCTTGGGAAGAACAGACAATCCACAAAAACTAGACGATGGCTAGTGATCTTATTTTAATCTCTCATGATGCCAAGGAGCTTTCTGTTAGGATGAGCTTATAGGTGTATCTCATTGGACCAAAAAAACTTTTAGGAAGAATATGTTTGGGTGTGTGTTTATAGTGTGGAGATGGAAATTCATGCCTATCAAGAGTCAACAGATGAGTACAAGACAGCTGGGCGGGGTTATTTTTGTTGTAAAAAGTTTTAGGTGGGAGCAGTTGGGGTGGGAGACTTTTTTTTATCTGAAGCATGTGTTTTGACATTGCCAACTTCTAAGGTATTTTTAAACTAAATGGAAGGATTTTGTTTTAATCACTTTACTGCCAAGCTGAGTTTTACCTCCACAGTCCCTAGAACCTTCTGAGTGCTTCCCAGTCAAGTTGAAAGATCAAATTTATTCTCTTTGTAGGTGGGTGAACATTCGCACGCCCAGACGCAGCTATATATATTTTATATACCTAAATATGAAATATACATTTTACAGATGCTTCACTCGCTTGCTTTCTGTTCACGGAAGCCCTAAAATGTATGTGCCAGAGGGACATTTACAATGGCCTTCAACCAAGCTGGGTGAGGATGGGCTTCATGATGAGGCACCTGGCTCGGCATGAAGGCCCAGCTACCACACCCACCTTTGTGTGCCAGGCACTGGCTGGTACGCCAGCAAGAACTGCCCACATCAAAGATGCCAATTAGGGCACTGCATCTTTCAGGCAAAACAGAATCAAAAGTTGTGTCCAGCATTCACTTTATTCTCTTTACCATTCATAGGATTCACGCACATAATACACTCTTGAAGGCAGTAACCTACTTGATAATCAGTAATGCAGTCAACTGAGTTTTTGTTTTGCTTTGTCCTGTGAATGAAAGGTAAATTTGGGCAAACAGGTGGTGCTGATGGATGTGACATCTAGAACCTGGCATGACTAGTTGAGTTTTCTAAGTTCACCAGTTAGTTATTTTGGCGTGGTAGAAGCCTGGCCTTACTTAGCACTTTTTCTCTTTCAAAGATCACCAGACCATAAAAATATCGAAACATCATGTCCATCAAGGCAGCAGTTCAGGGCGGAGGTGAGCTCACATGACCCACAGTGTTCCGTGTGTTGTTTTATTTAAACCTCACAGCGGCCTAGCAGTACAGGTACTCGAGACGTCCTCCTTCTCCAGGGGGGAAAACCCAGGCTGGGGAGGATCTGCCAGGTTGCAGAATGACTGACTGTGAAGCCAGGACTCAGGTCCAAGCCTGTCGGACTCTGGGCCCCGCCTCTCACCCACCATCTCAGGAGGGCTCCTCAAGCCCCAGCCAGCCTTCCAGGCTGGTCTCGAGCCACAGAAAAGGCTTAGGGAGAGGAACTAGGGCCGCCAGCCACAGGGCGGATGTTTACAGAATGGCTTGTTTCCGAGAGAGCAGAGGAAGGTTCTCTTGCTCTGGGGAAGAGTCCTGCAGGAGGCGCCCTGTGCCCGTCCACAGCCTCCCCCGAGATACTCGGAGACACGACCATCAGCACCCGGGACAGAACTGGGCTGTGCTTAGGGGATAAATACTGAAACCAAAGCCAGTCCTGGCAACAGTGTAAGTGAAGACAAGGTTATTGAAACCTTCACTATCTCCTTGTGTAATTTTGCTGCTTGCTCTTAATTCCGGAGAACGGTCAAAGTGAAAGTCGCTCAGTCATGTCTGACTCTTTATGACCCCATGGACTATAGCCTGCCAGTTTTCTCTGTTCATGGAATTCTCCAGGTAAGAATACTGGAATGGGTAGCCATTCCCTTCTCCAGGGAATCGTCCCCAAACAGGGATAGAACCCAGGTCTCCCACATTGCAGGCAGATTCTTTACCGTCTGAGCCACCAGGGAAGCCAAGTGCTAATTTTCCATTTAGTGTGAAACTGCAAAAAAAAAAAAGGCACTGGGCTTCGTGTCAATGAGTCTGAGCTTCAATTCCATATATGCTTGTGCTGCTAACTGATGTGATATAATAATAATAATAAATACATTTCAGTCCCTGTGTTGGAACTCTTGGGTTATTTTTCGCTCAATTCTTCAATCTCCTTCTGAGAAGAAAACTAAAATTATCTCAGTTGTACACAGGAAGAAATTGACCCTAAAGTCTAGTCCTGGCCCAAAGCCACACAGCTGGTGAGAAGAGGATTCAGGCCCAAAGGCCGTGCTCCTGACCACTGGGCTATCCCATCCTCAGACAGCTCCCCGGGTGTCCCTGCTCAGCCCACAGAGCTGTCCTGGGGCTGTAATTACACAGCTGTGGGAACATCTGGAAAAACAGAAAACAAACCCTGCCCCCTAACTAGAATTTGCAGTAGTTTCTGAAGAACAGAGAAGTGTGCCAAGACCCATGAGTCTCTATAGTTTCCAGCCAGTTCCCACAACAACAGTCTATTATTATGGGATGGCCTGAAGGCCTGGGGGGGCCAGACCCTCTGTAGTGAAATATCACTTAATATAACAGGTTGACTGATCAAGTCCTTAATAGCTTTTCTTGTTCATGGGGATTGTTGCTGTGGTACCATTTACTGACCAAATTTCACCTCTATGAACACAGCTGCTTAGTTGCTCAGTCATGTCCAACTCTTTGTGACCCCATGGACAGTAGCCTACCAGGTTCCTCTGTCTATGGAATTCTCCAGGCAAGAATACTGGAATGGGTTGCCACTGCCTTCTCAGGTGCGCTTCCCAACCCAGGGATTGAATCTGCGTCTCCTGCATTCGCAGGCGGATTCTTTACCCACTGAACCACCAGGGAAGCCATGAAAACAGCTAACGTTACCCAATCTAGAAAGCATTTTAGTTTCATTACTTGCCTAATTAATACTGAATGGAGGCTTGCTGGTATCCCGTGAAGGACAGGTGGCCTACTTTCACACCAGAAGGACCCACAATTATCAGTGCACCCTCACGGATGTTCCTTCAGCTCTCTAAGCCTCAGTTTTCTCATCTATGAAGTGGGAGAGTAACATCCGCCTTGTGGGCTGCTGAGAGGCTAAGACGGGGCCAAGTGTGGGAAGAGCTCATCAGCACACAGCCAGGCCCAGAACACATGCTGGGCAACAGACGTCTGCTCCTCTCCTCTCCTTAGTGCATTTCTGCATGTTCTCTCGAACAGGACAACTTAAATCGGGGTCAGGCAAACAGACTCCTTGCCTCGGAGAGAATACTGATCCAAATAAAGACATGTACTAACGCACAAAAGAGACTCTTAAACTTCACCTATTTGGCTCCGATTTTCCAGTCTATCCACAGGCATCAGGATAGAGATGCAAAAATATCCAAATATTAAAATTTCATGGACAAAATTATACAGAGCAACACTACACACACACAGATACACACACACAAGTCTAGGTGGTAGACCTAGTAACACAGTACAGTGGGAGTGGAAGTGCTTCCGAGCAGGGGGAGGCCTCGGAAAGAAGCAGGAAAGGCTGTCCGGGGAGGCCTGCGCTGCTCAGGATCTCCATATGGAAGTGCTCAGATGATAAAAATTCTTCTTGCTAATGACCTCAACTTTACTCTTCCTCTGCGTATAGCACACGTTAGAAAATGGATGAACTAAGTGTGTCTGAAAGGAGGTTCTGAGACATTTACTTTTCCACGTGGTCCTGGGTGGATGGGTCAGGCCAGGTGTCCATGTGGGTAAGCTGGAGGGGGACCACCAGGGCTGAGCATGGAGCGCTGCTGCCTCCAGACCCTTTCTGGCCGGGGACGAGCCCTCCTTTTGGGGAGCCTGCTGCCACCTGGCAGAAACCCAGGACGGACGGGGGCCCATTAACTGGATGGGCCAGCAAATGCATCCAGAAGCAAAGAGAGAGAAACGCCAGCAAGATGTGGCCTCGTCTAATGTTCATGGTCCCGAAAACACACACTTTACTCGCCAGTGGTAGGAAGTGCACAGTCCTCAGAGCCGCTGCCTGCCCACACCAGGAGATGAGTCACATCTGTGAGCAGCAAGCACAGCCAACAATGACACTCACCTGGCCTCCCCCTCGTCTCCCCTTAAAACAATCATCCTTTGTCAGAACAGACAAAATGTCTTCCATCTTCACCTCAGAAACGCTGTAAAAAGAAGGACATATAGAGGTAAGCTTTTTATTCTTCCAGAAACATTATTCTATCAACTGTGATGCCTAATATTGGCCTCTCTTCCGGCTAATCAGATATAAAGGGGAAGGGACACTTGGTCACGGGAAAGGGAATGTTTTCCTAACCTTTCAGGAATTCGGAAGGAAGGGGACTCTATGACATTAGAGGGACAGAAGGGTGACATTACCACCAATTCTCATCCTCCCGGATACATGTACATAGGCTATGTTTAGAATCTCCTTTATGGGGATCACATCGTTATTTCTTAATAAATCTGGAAAACTACAGAGGCCTACTTATTGACATATTACCTGGACTTGAGCAGAAGGCAACAAGCCAAAAAAACATTTCCGACAGTCCCTTTAGATAAAGGAGGTGGCTGAAGACCCTTAGTCGGGCAAACAAACGCCTGAAAGTGAACAGGTGGCCAATGTCTCCCGCTGACAGCGCCAGAACTCTGTCCTAATCTACCCCGAGGGACCTTCCTGACTGTCATCCCTGAATTACTCAAGGGTGAGGACCAAATGACCTCTGGCAAATGTATAGAGTTATGGGCTAACAGCTGAAACCAGAACTCAGGCTTCACTGTGAATGGGAGCCACGAGGAGCCAGGATGAGATGCTGCAAGCAGCCTCTTGGGGGAGTCTGGATAGCACACTGTCCCCCCTGGCTCTGGAAGGCCCTGGCCTTTGTCCTGAAGAAGGGCACAGAGCAGAGTCCTGAGGCAGAGACAAGGAGAACAGACTTCCCAGGGAGGAAAGGCGAGGGAAGGAAGAGTTCTAGGGCAGGAAAACAGATTCTAAAAAGATAAATGACTTTCGGGGCTTCTCTGGTGGTCCAGTGGTTAAGAATCCGCCTCCCTCCGATGCAGGGGGCATGGGTTCGATCCCTGGTCAAGGAACTAAGATCCCACATGCCACGGGGCAATTCAGCCCTGGGGCCACAACTAAAGAAGACCCTGTGAGGTGCAGAGAAAAGCCTGTGTGCCACAATGACTCAGTGCAGCCAAAAAAAGGAAACATGTTTTTCTTGTATGTTTTGTTTTTTTCAAAATTTAACAGCAAATTAGAATGTGAATGGCAACCTCTCCTGAGGGAGAAGACAACTCGCACTCCCCCCGAAAGGTGGCCCTGACGCAGATATGGATGGACACGTCCTGAGGGAGAAGACAACCCCACTCCCCCCGAAAGGTGGCCCTGACGCACTATGGATGGACACGCCCATCTCTGACGGCGTGCACCTGCGCTGCGTCAGCGCTTCCCCAAAGCACCGCAGTCCCCAGCCCGCACCACTCCTGCTCGGCTGCCAGATTCAGGAAATCTTTTCACGACAGTTAAGACTCAATCCGAGAAGGCGAGGTACATGCGGAGAGGGTAGGAGCTGGGGAAACTGTTCATAGTTTCCTGGAAAATCTATTTTTTCATGTGGGAGAAAAATGTTATGGCTATTGAATTTGCCTCTTATTCACGCCTGGAAAGCTGGAGGAAAGTAAAAACCGGAGCCCAGTCCTGTCTTTCCCTTTGTCCAGCTGCCTTGCCTCTATTAAAAAAAAATAAAAGGAAGAAAACAAAAGGAAAAGCAATGTAAAAACTTGGGGTCAGATCCTGAAGTGAGGAGAAAGAAGGCAGGTACAGTGTTGCTCACCACCAGGGATACAGAGAACCACAATGCCAGGGAAGGCGCGGCTTCCTCAGGCACACGGGAGTGCTGTCGTGCAGCCGGGCGCCGCTCGTGGGCCGCGGTGGAGCACTGTTTACCCGAGGTGAGCAGGAGCCGGGGTTGGCCCGGAGAGGTTCACGGTGTGAAAGAGCCTCCGCCTTGTCTAAGACGCCACTACTTCTGAGGAACAGAGCAAATCGATTCTGCCTATGTATGGTTCTATCAACAGACCTGAGTCAACCCCACCTCGCTTTGGAGACAGAGCGCGGGATAAATTCAAGGAACTGTCTTTCTTAAGCCTGATCTAAGAGACACGCATTTCGAGGAAGCTTTCCCATTTTAATAAACCTACGGTGACTTTCATTAGAAAAACGTTCAAAGGAGAAGTGGGGAAAAGTGAAGAAGTTGGCAAATACCAAGAAGTCACAAGGGTGCAAAGACGAAGTTCTGAGTATCCACTCAGAGGCAGCATGGCCCGGGTCTCTCGCTCCCTCTGCTGAAGTACGTTGTCAGGGCCGGTTCCGCAGCGCTGGGCGCATGGAGGTGGGTGGCAATTTGCTGTGATGGCCCTTGCTGCCGCCTGCCTTCCTGAATTTTCCCTGTATTTCATCAGCCACCCCAGCATCCCACCGCCTGGCTCTCAGGTCCTCAGGCACCAAATAGGCACATACTCCTTTCTCTTCCTTTTTTTTTTGGTATTTAGATGTGTACCTTTTGGATTTCAAAAATCTTCAAGTCTGCCTTTTCCCACAGCACACTTGGGAATGACTTATTAGATTTAATTTTATTGTATGAAGTCAAAGAAACAGTCTGCATACACTTCCTCCGCAGACAGCCCTGCCTTGAACGGAAACCAGCATGGGTAACAACGCTCAGCAGTACCACAGCAGCAGACCTGATCACACTCAGGGTGACTAGAGCTCACCCACAAAGTAGCCACGGGGAGCCAAAGTAGTAGTCTTTTCTCACAAAGGAAAAGACGCACGCCTTCCTGAAATAAACAAAAACCACTCTTTGACCTGACAGTAAGAGATGAGAGAACCGAGAGAAAAGCTCAAACTTTCACTCCGACTCTCCTGACGTGACCCCCCGGACCCATCGGGGCAGGCCCCGGCCTCCCCAACCCTGAGGCGTGGGGAGCGTGTTTTCTGAGGAAGCTGAACCCCATGAACCATCACACCGGCAACCTCGACAGTGCTGAGAGTGCTGCAGTTGGCTGAGACGCGGGGCGGGGAGTACGGTGCTCCTCGTGGGGACAGCCACACACAGTTCTCCCGTCCAAGCGGGCGGCCAGGGCACATCAGTGCAGATGGCGAGGTGATGGCGTTCCCAGCTCTGCACTTCAAGAGGAAAAGCCTCGCTATGTAAAACACAGGCTGGGCGAGGAAGCCACCCAGAAACGCGACCCTCCAGTGAGCTACGCTGTGCACCGCATCACCGCATGACGTCACGGCAGCCGGCCACTCTCGTGCCCAGCGTGCACTGGGCTGCCAGCCTGTGCTCCGAACATGCTCTTGGCATCACTGTGCTTTGAGCAGAGGAAATGCGTGAACCTATGTAGATGAGTGTGAGTTTTTCACACATGCCTTTTGAAGCCCATTTTGAGGGCCTATTACTCCAGACACTGGAGATTTTACAGAAAACGTGACAAAACCACCTCGTCTCTGGGGCCCAGGTCAACACTTCCTGCTTTCATCAGGATCGCCTGGCCAGCTTGAGCTGCTGCCCTCCCATCTTTGTCCTTGCTCGGGGAGATCGGGGTTGGATGGAAGCCCCCGGCCCAGGTTCCAAGCTGCCGAGCCTTGTGGGGTCCCCAACCCAGGCGGAGGGAGGGGGACTGGGGCTTCACGCTGGGGGATGTGAGACACTGCCATCTGACTGGGCGCCCTTGCCCGCAAATGTGGGGTGTACAATAATTCACCCGCTCGAAACGGTTTCCTCTCTTGGCACACTTTCCAGGAGGAGGGAAAGTGATGAGTCCAAAGCATCATTTTTCCCACAGATAAATCACCTCTAAAGTCCAAAACATCAATGAACTGCAGGAGACAAAACTCAGTGACTATAAGAGACCTTGGGGAGCTGGCTGGGAGGGTGGTGCACACTCACTTCACAGCAAGAGTGATGGAGTGCAGACCTCTCCCTGAAAGAGAGACGGAGTGCAACCGCTCATTCCCTGACTCGGAGAGGCAACGCAGGGAGAGCTGTCATCTGCTGGCGGCATGAAGGGTTTTAGTCTTTGCCACTGGCTATTCTGGGACTCATTGAGGGATCACAAGGGTTAATGGCTCTTTGTCGGCTTACAAGGCCCAGCCACTGTAAGAAGCGACAGAAAGTTAATTAGGAGAGATCAGCGGAAACCCCGTTCAGGTTTCTGACTCACTTGATTTTGTGAGAAGCCAACGAGTTGACATATTCTGCCTCCGAAGGAGCCAAGACGAGCAGGCTGCTCCCATGGCAGCCAATCCGGGCCGTTCTCCCAATCCGGTGGATGTATTCGGCAGGTGAAGACGGAGCGTTGTACTAAAAGAGGGGCACGAAAATGAAGGCATTCACAGATCAAGAGATTGCCATTAATTGGGAGTGCAATACCCCTCACCTGCCTCCAGGTATCCCAAGAATTAAATCCTGGTGCTATGGTTACCCCACCACCATCACAAGGAGAAGTCACTCAACCCTGAAACTCCCGGCTTCATTGGAAATAACAAGGCTCCAACACGCCAACGGGAACAGTGGCCAAGTTTCAGATAAACGAGACATCTTCCCATCCCAATATCTCCTTTTTAATTTCACTTCTCCACAGGTCTCCTCGCTTTCCTATTTGCATCTTTTCACAGAGGTGACTGGGCAAGGTGAGAATGCAGGCAGGATGGCCGCACGACCTTGGCCTACTTCCTCGAGAGACAGAGCAGTGGGGCTGCGGGCACAGAAGATGGTGCACACAGTAGAGAGGGATTGGGTCCCAGCGCCTCGCTGCAGGCCCCCCAGTCCCCGTGAAGTGGGGCTGCAGGCGGATTCAGAGGCACATGAGAGAAATGTGTTCCGAAGGGACACACTCTGCTCCTGTGGACAGCGTTCCTGGCCCGGGAGACAGGCAAATGCTCAAACTCAGCAGAACGGGCATGCTCCCTGGCAGTAACTGGTCATCATTAATGCTAACTGACCCTGCACTCATTCTGCCATCTTGTCCTTTGCTGCTACCCGGCTCAAAGACCACGGGCTGAGATGACCACGGTGGCAGGCCAGGCATATTAAACTAATCCATACCCACAATTACAGGGGGGCACTCAATGATCAATTCTATGTGGCTTGTCTCCCACACATTAAAATCATCCTTCCTATTTCACATCTGCCCTGTGGCCGGCAGGAGAGAAGACACAATGCCTCTGGTTGCAAAGTCATCGTGTGCGGTGAGCAGAGCAGATCTCTAGCCAGTGACAATCCTGCAATTCCACTAAAATCTGAATCAACTATGACTCACGTAAACAGGGCATGTGTCCCCTGGCCCTCTCACAGAAGGGCTTAAAAATACCACTCTGCAGACTAATGAAAAGAAAAAACAAAACTGAAACCACCAGGCTCTAGGGCTAACGCCCGTACCCTCTGGCAAAGCGGCGAAGGCCGGAGGTTTGCGTAAGATACTGTCAGGGCCTTAATTGCCCCCGCAGGTCAGTGTACACCGCAGCTCTCAGGACAGCTGAGCCACTGTCTTCCCGACACAACGAGGCCTCCCGGGGGCCCAGTGGTTCCCGTTATTTTCAGAGTGCTAAAACTCGGGGTGTGACATGCGTTTGGGGGCTGGGGAGCCCGCCCCTCCTTCCTGCAGCTGTGCAGCCTGGAGGCTGAGCTGTGGTGGTCGGGGGGCTGGGGTAAGGAGAGACAGCAGGAGAACGGTGCAGATCAGGCTGGTGGCTGCCTGGGGACCAGGCAACACCCAAGAGGATCTTAATAATTACTTCGAGCCAATGCATCTGCTCATGATCCTACGTTCCGGCCTCAAGCCTGCGCCACAACAACGAGAGATGTTACCTGGACAATCCATGTGACTTGAGGGAGATCCAAGCCCCGAGCTGCAATATCCTTCAAAACAGAAAAGAACAAAAGAACATGGCTTAGGATGGAGTTTCTCCACCTTTTTGGGGTCCTGGGCCCATTTGATGATCCAGTGCAAACACTGAGGGCTCATCCCTGGGAATGTGCACAGGCGTGCATACAACTTCAGGAACCCACTGGTGTCCACCTGTGGGTAAAATTCTGCTTTAGGGATGAGTTCTACTGAACCTGCGGTGAGGCAGCTGCAACCCACTTCACTGCAAAGCCATCACCTGCACGCAGACCGGAGAACTGGAACAAGTCACGGGCTGCTGTGTAGTGTTAAGAATTCAGAGAACTGCTGGCACGTTTTACATTTTATCTGAAACACCCCTTTATGGTGAACACGGTCATGGGTTATTGCCCATGCCCGGTCTTATCAGCAATGCTGAACGATAATGTGCTTTGAGGCAGGACTCTGGAAGGTCACCCCGAGGTACGTCCTCATGTGGGTGAGCCCCAGAGTCACTGACCAAGGACGCTGCTCATGGGCCTTGGAGAGCAGGAAGGACTGAACGATGCTCCCTCTTCTGATAGGTGGTTACAATCAGAACACCAGCCAGAGATTTAACCAGACAGACACAAAGTATAAAAGCAATGGAGACTGCTTTTTTCCTTTGAGCTGGCCACTGTCTCAAGAGCAAAGACTCTGCTCTCTGGTATGTCTGGCCACTCTGGCAGGGAGACTGGAAAATGGGAATCTTTCTGTCTTTGGCAGTAAACACACAGCCAGCATCCACCTCCAAGGGCAAGCCACACCAAAAGCAGCCCCAGGCAGCAGGCTCTGAGCACTCGCCGTACGTGAGAACACTGTACCTGCATCATCTAGACTCATCATCAAAACGACGCCTCAAAACAGAGGGGAACCAAGATTCAGAGAGGTGAAGTAACTTGTCCAGGGACACAAAGCTAACAAGCAGAGGGTAGCCCGCCCACCCAAGTCTGCTCTTTTCCAAGACCAAATTACACTGCACGGTTCCGCCATCAAAGAAGACACTGTGTCCCTTGTACACGGCGGGAATGCAAAATATGGTGAGGAATCTAGGGATATCCAGAAAAATTACACATGCACTTGCCCTCTGACCCAGAGCAATCTCCCCTCTAGAAATCCATCCCAAAGGTACACTGGTGAAAATGTAAATGACCGATGCACAAGGCTATTCATTTCAGCACTGCTTATGACTGCAGGTCTGGTGAACACCCCAGTGTCCAGCAGGAGACAGGCTGAATGAAACATGGCAGTAACCACCACACAGAACAGAGCTACAGAAAGATGGAGGCGCCACCGCACTGATATGGAGAACGTCGGGGCTACATTTTGAGTGCAAATAGTATGCTTTTACATAAGGAGTGGAGCAAATACAAATATACTGGGCTCATATTTCAAAAGGAAATACTGGAGGGAAAAATCCCAAAGCTTATAAAAACAGTGAGCTACAGGGAAAAGAAGAGAACAGGGGGGAGGGGACCAGGATGGGTCCTGTACGCCGTTAAGGCCCTTATAATTCTAACCCTGAGACCATGTTTCAATGCAATTAAAAAGGAAGACAAGCTGCTGTCATGCAACAGAAGGACAGAGCGTCACCCATGACATATTCCTGCCGAAACACAAACAAAATCCTAAGACTGGAATCTAAACGAACGTCCACACCTACTGCGGTGAGGGAAGAACACGGTAAACAGCGCCTTAAGGGCACAACGAGGCAAACGCGGGGTGCAGGGTGTGTATTCTAAAGAACAACAGTCTTTCTTCAGCTAAAAAATCCAGGGAACAAAAAGGAGGGTAATGAAAATAGAAGACTTCCCTGGTGGTCCGGGGGTTAAGAATCTGCCTTACAATGCAGGGGATGCGGGTTCAATCCCTGGTCCAGGAACTAAGATCCCACATCCCATGGGGCAACTAGCCTGCAGGCCATAACTAGAGAGCCCGTGTCCTGCAAAGATTCTACGCGCTGCAACTGTGAGGGGGCTGAAGCACCCAAAGAAATACATAGAAGACGTTAGGCAGATGGATAAATGGAAAGACGGACAGACACGCCAAGAACCAACACCTGGAAGGAGGTTCACCAAACTGTCAGCTGTGGTTATCCCCGGGTCCGGAGGCTTGGGGGCATTATAGGCTACCACTCCAGTATACTTGGGCTTCCCTGTGGCTCAGCTGGTAAAGAATCCACCTGCAGTGCAGGAGACCTAGGTTTGATCCCTGAGTTGAGAAGATCCCCTGGAGAAGGGAACAGCTGCCCACTCCAGCATTCTGGCCTGGAGAGTTCCATGGGCGGTATAGTGCATGGGGTTGCCAAGAGTCAGACACGACCGAGCCACTTTCACTTTCACTCTTTGCAGTTTCCTGTGTTGTTTGCTTCGTTTTTCTTTTGACAATGAATGTATGTATTATTAACCCCATTTTTATTATAGAAAAATTTAAACCTACAAAAAACCCACAAGAATAGTACCACGAACACTTGTCAACCCTTCCCCCCGATGCACCAACTGCTAAACTGTCACATCTGTTTTCCCTCTCTGTACAGTCACGTTTTTCAGAGCCTCCCGAAAGGAAGTTGCAAGCATGATGACATCTTGCCCCTCAAACCTCAGCACAGATCACCTCAGTAAGAGGACATTCTCCTACCAGTCACAACACTGTGGGCACACCCAAGAAACTTGGAATAACTTTATTTTCCAATAATCAGCCCATCTTCAAGTTTCACCAACTGTACCTAAGATGATTTTTATAATAGGTCAGTGAAAAAGTAATTGTGATTTTTAAGTCATTGTAACTAGGCTCAAACACATCTTTATTAATCTAAATAGGAACCACTGAAATCAACAGATTTTTGCCAATGAGAAATAAGTTTGTTTATTCCTGTAGTGTAAAAATTTGTGCTTCGGGATTCAACAAACTCTTGGAAAGCATTCTCTGCCTTTTGTTGGTTGTGGAAGTGTTTTCCCTGCAAAAAGTTGCCGAAATGCTTGAAGAAGCGGTAGTCGGTTGGCAAGAGGTCAGGTGAACATGGTGGATGAGGCAAAACTCCGTAGCCCAATCTGTTCAACTTTTGAAGTGTTGGTTGTGCGATGTGCGAGCGGACATTATTGCAGAGAACTGGGTCCTTTTTGTTGACCAATGCTGACTGCAGGTATGGCAGTTTTCTGGACATCTCATCAATTTGCTGAGCGTACTTCTCAGATGGAATGGTTTCACTGGGATTCAGAAAGTTGTCACTCAGACCAGTAACAGGCCATCAAACAGTGACCAGGACCTTTTTTAGGTGCAAGTTTGGCTTTGGGAAGTGCTTTGGAGCTTTTTCTCTGTCCAGCCACTGAGCTGGTTATCACCAGTTGTCATATAAAACCCACTTTCCGCCATACGTCAGAGTCCAACCGAGAAGCGGCTCACTGCTGTTGCATACAGTAAGAGAAGATGACACTTCGGAACGATTAATTTTTTTGATTTGGGGTTAGCTCACGAGGGACCCACTTATCAAGCGTTTTCACCTTCTAATTTGCGTCAAATACCTGATGACCATAGAATGGTCGGCAGTGAGCTGTCCCACAATTTCTTGTGTAGTTTTAAGAGGATCAGCTTGGAAGATCCTCTCAATTGGTCGTTTTCAACTTCTGATGGCTGGCCACTGTGCTCCTCATCTTCAAGGCTCTCATTTTCTCTGCAGAATCTTGAACCACCACCGCACTATACATGAGTTAGCAGTTACTTGGCCAAATGCATTGTTGACGCTGCAACTTGTCTCTGCTGCTTTACGACCCATTTTGAACTTGAATTAAGAAAACTGCTTGAATTTGCTTTTTGTCTAACAACATCGCCCTAGTCTACAATAAATATAAAATATGCAGCGAGTAGTGTCATTAGCAAAAAAAAACATAAAGTGAGAAATGCACATTAAAATGATGTATTACATTACATTTACTTAAGAATGCATCCCAATATCAAAGAGCGAAGTTCAACAATGCAAAACTGCAATTACTTTTGCACCAACCTTAATCGTTTTCCTTCCCTAACCCTGGACTAAAGCCTAGCTCACTGTGTTCTATTTTTATTACAGCCATCTAGCCTTCCTTATTGTACTGTTCATGGGGTTCTTGCAGCAAGAATAATGGGGTGGTTTCCATTCCCTCCTCCAGTGGACCACATTTTGTAAGAACTCTCCACTACGACCTGTCCATCTTGGGGCACCCTGCATGGCATGGTTCATAGCTTCACTGAGTTATGTAAGCCCCTTCGCCACAACAAGGCTGATCCGTGAGAAGAGGGCAGCAGAGGACAAGACAGTCAGATAGCACCACCGGCTCAATGGACCTGAACGTGAGCAAATTCCAAGAGATGGTGGAAGACAGGGAAGCCTGGCGTGCTGCAGTCCACGGGGTCACAAAGAGTTGTACACGACTTAGCAACTGAACAACAGCCTTCCTTAACCTAGAATGGTGTATCCCTGCCCTTAACATTTACTTTTTTTTTTTTATAACAGTTTTTGAGGAGTCCAGCTGTCTGGAGGCACATCCCAGAATCTGGAGTTTTTCTGACTCCTTGAGGCAAGATTCAGGTAGAGCGTTCTGGCAGAAGGACACCACCAGGGTGGGTTGTGCCACCGAGCACTTGACCTTAGGAGACACAGTCTGTCCTGTGCGAGGAAGCTGGGCTCAGTCGCTGGAGCAGGTGGCGGCCACCCTCCCCCTCCCTCGAGGAGGGCCCTTTCTCCTTGTGATGAGTGAGGGAAACCCTGAGACTGTTTCCCAGAACCTTCTGCCCAGTGGTTTTCGCATCGGTCGAGGCCGCTTGCCTCTATCAGTTGATACCCTGATGGCTACCAGATGAGGGCTTCCTAAGCCTATGACCGCTTCCATTTGATGACTGGCACCCTTCTGTAAAGGACAGCTCTTCTGCCTCTCCCCTCATTTTTCAGTATCACTAAGGATTTACTTGAATATAAAGCAGCTTTTATATTTTTGGCCACACCATATGGCATGTGGGGTCTTGTTCCCCGACCAGGGGCTGAACCTGCACCTCCTGCCCTGGATGGGCAGTCTCAACCACTGGGCCACCAAGGGTGTCCCTATAAAGTTTCTTAAAAACCAACTCAATGCAAAGTTCTGCAAGAACCACATTAAAACATCACTCCCTGATCTTCCAGGGTCAGAGCAGGACCGGAGGAAGACACTCCCCCTGTCACCTCAGCAACCAGAACGATACTGGTGGGCAGGTCAGGGCGGTCTGCCTTCTTGCCGATTGAATCCCACCTGGATTGCGGTCCCCTCTGAACGGTGGAAGAGGCTGCATTTGTGGGTGTTACGTAGACGTTTCATGTAGTAGAAATGTGTCAACCACCCAGGAAGTGTTTCCTGACAGCTCCCAGGTGCCCTGAAAGCTGAAGGCGGATGTTCCGGGGCCAATGCCTCTGAGAACACAACTCAGAGTGTTCTCGACACAAACCAGTCACTGTCTTTAGAGAAACTGTCAGGCTCTTAAATCTGCAAAGCTCTCGTGAAGAAATGATTTATTTCATTTAGGCGCTCTGCAGTGGGAGAGGCATGGTGACAATGGCTGTCTGAGATTTAAAGACAGGCTTTGTAAAAAATTTAATACTCATCGGTTTAGTAAATTCAACTAAGAAACACAGATGGAACTCTCACACAGCATGTGATGTTCAGGAAAATCACTCCGAGCACAAACACACTGAATCAGTGAGTCGGGGGGCTCGGCAGCCACTGCCATCAGACCATTCACGGTTCTCCCACTTGGGCTGGGCAAGCCAGCCCAGGACACCAGGCTGAGAGGCTTCCGCTTCCCACGACTCTGGGTGTTGGGGAGGGGTCACCTCACAGCCAGCCACTGCTTGGACTCAACCCTGCTGTTTCCTTCAGCAATTCTTGGCAGTCTCGGCCGGGGCTACACTGGGGGTGGGAGGGATGAACGGGGAGAACTGGACTCCAGGACCACCGAGGCAGCCATCCAATCTGGGCAAATCAACTCTGCTCTCCAAGCCTCAGTTTACCCACCTATAAAATGGCTGCAATTGATTTATCTCCCCAAGTTGCTGTGACGATCCAGTGAGACAGTGGACGTGAAGTGTCTTGAGAATCATTGATCTGAGTGTTCTGGCTGGTGATGAAGTAGGAACAGGCATGCAGGCAATGAGGTGAGGCTGTCAAAGCTTCTGGGTTCTCTTCCCAGCTCACAGCCCATCACCCGACGCGGGCAGAGGACCATGGAGGAGAGGGAGACGGCTCCATCCTCCCGGATGCTGTAGCAGGACCAGACCAGACCAGAAGACTCCGACCTGCACAAGATGCAGCCGAGACTCCAGTTCTGTGCCCACCCTCAGAACTTAAGATCCAACCCGCCTATATTCCTTTAACCTAATTCAGACGAAAGAATCACTAAAGTCAGTTCTGAAAGACACTCGCGGGCGAGGCCTTGAAGGCCGTGGGCTGACAATTGGCTGCCTCCACGAGACCGAGGGGTACAGATGGAAGGCAGCTTGCTCAGGTGCCAGCCTGTCAGTTGGATTAAAATGACTCATTTATTTACCCAAGAACCTCACAAAGTGCTTTTACTAACAGGGAGAGGGGGCCTGTGGCTCTCTGAGCAAGGGACGCAGCAAATTCGCCTCTGCCGCCTTCCCGGCCTGCCAGAAGTCATTACTGCCGTGTGTGGAAAGCCATCAGCGGGGTCCGGGCCCCCGTCGTCCAGGTGACAGATTGGACTGCGTAATCAGAGGGGGAAGGAGAGCGCGCAGAAGCTGTCAGAGGCGCAAGAGCTTGGCTGGAGCCGCCAGAAATCTGGCAACATGAGTTAGCGTAACTGAGTCAACAGCCAACCGTCTCCAAATGATCTCGCCATGAACAGGGATGAAATACGAGGGGAAAAGATAAACTTCACCTAAGAGGCATAGGCCAGAGAAAACCCAGAAAGTCTCCATTTCTTGGGGACAGCAAAGGGACATTCTTGGGACATGTAGAAGCATCCTTTGTCTCCTGGCCACCTGGCACTGCGGAAATTCCCCAGGAGGAAAGGAAATTAAGAAGTGCAGAGACCTAATGGTGTGATTCAAGCAAAAAGAGGGAGAGAGAGCAGGTGAAGGAGAGAAGCACAGGTGCTTTAGGTCTCTTCTGAAAAATAAGGCACGTGTGGACAACCACACACATTCCAAGAGAGGCTCAGCAGCGACGCGGGTGGAGCCGAAAGGGCCTATCCTTGCCGGGCTGGGGGAGGGGGGGCGGGTGGGGAGAAGGCCACATCACTGGGCACCACCAGGGACAACCAGGGAGGGCCACCCATCAGCCCTAAAACCAGAAGTCACATACTGGGGTTTCTCTTTCCCAACCGCTTGATTTAACAGTGATGTTCAAAACCTCTGGCTTCGGGTGAATGCTTCACTATGAGCCAAAGGAATTAGCATGAAGGTAAGCCCATCTCCTCTGTCTGGTTCTTCTGATTTCTTAATTTCATTGAGGAAAGTGGGCTCTGAACTTTCAAATGACTCCTTCCTGCTAGTACTTTGCTCCCTCCTTTCCTTGGCTTCTTTAGATTCAGTTTTCTAGAAAAAGCTAGAAAATTACACAGAATTACATTTCAAGTATGTAAGAACTCTTCTTTTTCAGATTGGTCTCTCCTGCCCAAGTATCCTTTCACCTCTGCCCAGACTCCACGCCACTGTGGTCACACGTGTACCAAGAACTCATGTTATATAGTCATGTATCAGGTCCCAAAAGACTTCATGAAATTAAGACAGTCCTTGCTTTAAAGATGTTTATAATTGAACACATAGACACACACACCCTTAACTTCCTTCACCACAGAAAAAATACAATGGAGGGGAATGGGGAGCAGGAAGGTACTTTCTAGAAGAAAAGGAAACAGCAGAATTGTGAGCTTTTGTGTGGTTACACCAGAATTCCCAACCTTTCACACAAGACATTCAGCCTTTTGGCCTTGTTAAAAGAATCTTGGGAAAAATCAAAATGGCAAAAGAGACGGTACAAAGGCAGAAAGTCTCCACGCAACAGTTAACTACATGGGTCTCCTTTATGCGAAGACGTGAGTCTCCATCTGCCTTGTCCTGTGGCCCCACTGCTCATTAGCACCCAGGAGGCTCCCGGAGCGGTCAGAGCCTGGTGAGCAAGACTGCTGCCAAAGACGCAGTGACAACACTTCCCCAACCCAGGCACCACCTATCACAGCCAGCGAGCCTCAGACACCCCAAGCTTTGGGCCACAGCGACCACACATGGCAGAAGGAGGAGGAAGACTGAGCAGGAATGAAGAACTTCATATCATCGGGGACCCGGGCTGGCATCCTGGCTTAGAAATGGAGGGAAACGAGCCCCCACCCGGCTCTTTTCCAGTCATTTCTTCAAGCAGAATAAAGAAGAGACTGGTAGAGGCTCAGCATACTGGACACGACCTGGACCAGCAAATGAACACTCAGGGGCTTAGAGAAATCAGATGATGGCAAGAGGGTGCTTTTCACATGGCACTGGGGCCTGGTAGGGGGCAGAGGTGTGGGGCGCCGCATGTTGCCAAGTCAACAGCGCTCATCATCTAGCTGACATCACCTGCTTGCAGGCAGCAGCCAGGTTGAACAAGGAAAGCCATCAAGTGCTTTGACCCCACCGAGAGCTGCATTTCAGAAAATGATCTTTGCTTCCATAGAGCTACTGGAAAAAGACAAAAACCAAAAACTGAACTTAAATACCTGGAGTTTTCTTTGAGACTTGGAGCTCACCCACACCTGTGAAATACACGGTTGCATTTGCTTACCTTGGGAGACTTGACAATTTCCCACCAGGGACATTTCCAGCATCTTAAGGGTCAAAGAAAGCACTTTGTTCCAGTCCTAACCCAAACTCCAACACATGGGGTCTTGCTGCCTTCTGTTTTAACATAGGTGATCTCCAACATTTACTCTTCAGATAACACCATGCATATGAAAAAATACTTATTCCCAATGAGCACTTATAAAAAAAAAGTCACAAACAATCCTTTATAGGAATGTTTACGAGAATCCCATGGGTAAAACTGAATTTTCATTATTTTTTTATTGAGGTACAGTTGACTTACAATGTTGTATTAGTTTCTGGTGTAGAGCAAAGTAATTCAGTTTACATATGTGTGTGTGTGTGTATACACACAAATATATTCTTTTTCATATTATTTTCCACTATGGTTTATTACAGGAAACTGAATATAGTTCCCTATGCTATATAGTAAGAACTTGTTGTTCATCTATTTTACATATACAGTTTGTATTTGCTAATCCCAAACTCCTATTTTATCCCTCCCCCACTCCCTTTTGATAACCGTAAGTTTGTTTTCTATTTCTGTGAGTCTGTTTTGTAAATGAGTTCATTTGTATTGTATTTTAGATCCCACATATAAGTGATATCATACAATATTTGTCTTTCTCGGTCTGCCTATTTCACTTAGAATGATCATCTCTAGGTCCACCCATGTTGCTGCAAATGGATGATTTCATTCTGTTATGGCTGAATAGTATTCCCTAATGAACAAGTATATTAATGTCAGCCTCAGTGTTTAGAAAAAGATATATATCAGTGATTCTCAACACTGATCCCCAAGTATCCACCCATTTAACCCACAAATACCAGTGCCTACTGCACGCTGCTCTGTGCCAGACGCTGG
This sequence comes from Bubalus bubalis, assembly GCF_019923935.1. NCBI lineage: Eukaryota > Metazoa > Chordata > Mammalia > Artiodactyla > Bovidae > Bubalus > Bubalus bubalis. The sequence continues at coordinate 102,108,866 of NC_059168.1, forward strand.
GACAGGACTGCAAACAGCACACAGCCCCCATCTTCACGAGCTTGTGGTTCGGTGGGAAGACACCGAAGCCCGTTGGGAGGAGCATTAAGAATCGCAGGGTGCCCTGGCAGTGTCTCATGGGGAAGCACGGGGGCTTCTGTTTCCAGAAAAAATGACAATGAAGCTGAGACCTAAGAAGGGGTGAGTCTAAGTCAGGGTGGGGTGTCCCAGGAGGAGGGAATTCATGTACTAGAGCCCTGAGGCCAGAAGGAGCCGAGAGAGGGGCCTGTTTGGCTGAAGGATGTGGAGTAAGAGGGAAGTGGGGACACAGGGGAAATGAAGGGGTCAGGCTCCAGAAGTGTCAAGGGACATAGGATTCTTAACAAATTTCTGTGCCAAGTAGACTGTCTGGACTTCTCTTCTCTTTACACCACACCAGGCATGTAAAGATGGTTTAGGATAAACACAAGCATCTGACTTGATGGGGGTCATAAATATAAGGGCTACTTGGCTAGACTCAGACCTCCTTTGGAGGCAAGTGTTCCAGCAGTCGCTGCTCTAAGATCTGAGTCATCAGGGCCAGCGGAGCCAATGCTGCACACACACGTGCGCGCACACACACACACGTGCGCACTTGGGAACCGGCAGCAGGTAACCAGGCAGGCCTGGCTTGTAGATCATATGTACATACACACAAGTAACAAAGTTGTACTCGCCCACAAACTCTCAATTTAGAAAGAAAACCATCTCTATTACCTTCAAAACTAAATAGAAAACAAGGGTTCCTTCAAAAGTAATTGTAGTAAATGAGGCCTACAGAGGCCTTCAAACAGCCAACTGTCTTTGTTTCTACCTCGCACTTGTTCACGGGGTTACTAAATCCACGGTGAGATTTCATTACTGTATAGATACGGATTAAACAACCGCTGGAGATTAAGTTACATCTTCCGAGATGGCACACATGGGGAAGGCATTTTAATCTTGGGAGAGAGCAGCACCTTTGGTGAAGTGAGTCCCTGGAGAAGCGGGGACGTTGAAAGTGTGTTTCCAAGCTTGAAAGAGCACAAGAGATGTGCAGGAAAAAGGTCAGAGCAGTGCTGGAGAGGCCAGCTAACCACAATCGTGAAGACTGAGGCCGAGTGAAATGGCTCTGAAAACTGCAGGGCAAATGGCAGGTTTAAACAAGAGCGCAGAGAATCTGTCCAAGCTCGTCTATTTTCCTTTAAGAAAAGGTGAGCACAGGCAGGCAGAGTGATTTTGTTGTGAAAAGGCTTTCTCAGCTCTAATTACTCCCGATAGCTGTAATTTACAAGTTCTTGGTGGATAGAAATCACCAAGATTCACACATTTTCAGACCAACAGCTGCCACCATTAGTGAGCAAATCGCCGAGTCTTCTGGGCAGTGGCAGCCCGCTACTCATGGCAGTGGGGTGACAAACCAGGAGGGCAAGGAGACCAGCACGCCCAGTGGCCCCCGAGATCCCTGCTCCCCATAGGGCCGCTGACTGCCAGGCAAACCGTCCAGAGACAAAAAACTGCAACCACCACCACCACCACCATCAATTTTCAACCTTCCCACGGAGCACAGAGTGATACATACCGTGCAAAAAAGAATGCCTGTTTTGGAATGCGTGAAATCTTGAAACACTGCTGTTCTTTCCTACAAAAACAAGAAAAAATAGGGTCTTTATAACTCAGCTCAACGCCAGCTAGGCAGTGGGCTTAGATTCTCACAAGTCTCCCGACTTCCTACTATTGTAACCACTTTGAGGCACAGAAAGGTTTAGCCAAGGAAGAGGAAGAAGTGGATTCTTGGTATCATCCAACAAGACCCTGTTCCTACAGCACGAGGCTTCTTCCAGACAGAGACAAATAATGGGGAGCAGCACATTTCATTAAGATAATGCAGGGAGAGGGGCACACCCTCCAGAGATGGCCAACACTAAGAGTAGGGGTGCCAAAGGCAAGTGCCTGCCCTTGGGGGTCCCAACTCAGAATTTATTCTAACACCTTTTCTACAGGTGATCTGGAGGATGAAGAGCAACCAACCTTTCCTATAGAGAGATTTTTTTAATTTATTTTTTAAAAGATTATAAAATTGTTAAGAACCATGTCTTAACTGGAGAAAAATATTTCAAGTCAAAGGAAGAAAATGAAATCATCCCACCTCTCAAAACAAACCATACAGCTGGCAACATCATGAGACTCCCTCTGAGGGCTCCTACTGAGGGCTACCAGGTACCAGAGCTGGCCTGCACTCTGTGTGTCTGACGTACCCGATCTGCACAGGTACTGCCACCACCCCCCGTGACAGGGGGAGAAACTGAGGCATAAGAGGTTAAGGAACTTGCCTCTTAATGTGCATCCACTGTTAGTAAAGGGCTGAACTGGTTTCTGAACCCTGGGAGTTCATGGCTTCTCCGTAGAGTCAAAACCAAAAAAAGTTCCTAAGAACCCATGAAACACCTTAAAGGCAGGACATGCTGTGTGCAGACGTGGAGTAAGGAATACAACGACCAGACCCCTGAGGATTCAGCATGGCCATCAGGAGACAATTCCTTCAACAGCAGCCCCTCTCTGATGCTCGTAAAGTGTTGAGTTGGCCACTCAGGGAGACCACACTGAGATCATGTGGAACAGTGGGCAGGGTAACTAGCCAGGAAGATGTGATGGGCCCGGTTTTAGCTTAGTCCTCAGGACAAGACACTTCACTCGTGTTTAAAAAACGAAATGCAGAGACCCTCCCTTCAACCTCCTACCCATCTCACAGGGAGGGTGTGATGGCTAAACACCTAACAAACAGGACAACACAAATAAAATACTAGGAATTATTAAATGATGAAAAAGTTACTTTTTCTGAAAGAGAATATCAACAAGGATGGCCCCTGACATGTACTGAGCGCTCAGTCTGCGCTAACTCAGTGAACCGCCACAACTCCGCAAGTCTGTACCACTGTTCTCTCCACGTTAGAGGCCTGGGCACCAAGCACAGAGGGTTAGATGTTTCCCTGAGGTCACACAGCCAGTGGATAGCAGTCAGGCCCAGGACACGGGCAGCCTGCCCCAGCGCAGACAGCTGTGAGACGCCCTGTCTGAAACACCCTCACTGCAGGGTCTTCTGCTGACCTCTGCAAGTCCCTAGACCCTCCTGGGACCACATTCAGCTTCTTCTTTACCCTCACACCTCCTCTGCAGAATGGCTCTGGAGAAAAGAGACCTAGAGGACTAGTAAACTGAGTTAAAAAACAAACCATAAATGGCGTTACATTATGAAATCAACAAACTCAACTGAATTGGGAAACCTGGAGGTAAAACTCAAGAGTTTACAAAACTCATTAAGGCTGGAATATTCAGGACATTTGGCAGAGTCTTGTGTTAAGAAGCTGTGTCCTTGAGTGACCTTGAGTAACTTCATTTTTCTAAGCCTCCATTTCCTTAATTATTAAAACAAAAAAGCAATAACAAAAAGAGGGGCTAGACTTGACGGCCTTCTCTGGCTCTAAAAACGCTCTGACTTTGCTAAGGTGGTTCTAGTCAAACCGTCCTCTGCTTTCGGGCTCTCCGTTTCCTCAGCTGCCTGGTAACCTCTCCTCTAGGACAAGCTGGCTCCCTCTTCAAGCCCTGCCTGTCCTCCCTGCCACAGTTCCAGCGAGCTCACCTCCTCCTACATCCTGCTCGACTCCCTGAATGGCTGGCTTGGCGACCAGCAGCGGAATGAGAGTGAACGCAGCTCAGTACCTAAGTACCCAAGATGAAGAGAATGTTCCACTCTCCTTCCTGCTCAAAAATACTCGCCACACGGAGCCCCCGCAGCCCCTGGTGCCCCGTGTCCTCTCCCAGCCCGAGTGCTCCGAGTGAAGGCTCTGCATCTTGTTGACAATGACAGCAGCCTCGCTCAGCAGTACCATATGGGAGCCACGATTTAGCTCCATTAATGCTCTTAATTTGAAGACATCAAGCCCTAATTACACACTGGGTACTAAAAAGGCAAAAGCCTTCCCTGGTGCCAGCTACTTAGTGGTGCTCTGTTGCCTTAACAGCTGGCTGGGGCAGAGTCCGGCCAAGCCGGCCCGCGCGCTCTCTCAGGTGGAAGAGACCTGCTCCCGGACCAGAAGTGAATGGAAACGAGGGGCTCCTCGCGCCCCACCCAGGGACATGGCTGTGTCACCTTCTGTGGCCTCCAGTGGGTCGCACACTTTAGCCACGCTCTTCCCTGGCCCAGCAGGGTCCCGGTCCAGGGAGCCCAGGGCTCACCTCTTGCTCCAGGGCGCTGTGCAGCCGCAGAAATTTTAACGGCGTGGAGGTGGATGGCAAATGCTCTGGGGCCAGGGCCCCAGAGCCGCTCAGCAGGGTCTGGAGGAAGAGGGTGTAGTGGAACTCCACCAGCTCGCAACTTGAGAAGAAGACGATCACCTTCTGGTCTCTCTCAAACTGCACGGACACAAAGCGGGGGAAACACCACCACACATTTTTAAGATCAGGTGACGCTAAAATGAATCTCTCTGTAAAACACGTGGGCAGGCTGGCCCCGAACTGGAAACAGAGGTGACAGATGGCTTTGAATTATTTTTAAAAACAACACTGGTCCGCAAAGAATGCAGGACAGGAAAATGACATAGCTGCCACCTCAAACGGGCCTCCTGCATCTGAGAAAAACAAATATGCTTCAGAGCAAAGCTGCATGTGAGCTCGGCCTCCCTCACTCACTCGGGGCTTGCCACGCACAGCCCTCCCCGTGGGGACCCTGAGATTGAAGGCAGTCTAGAAGCTGCACCCTCAAGCCCTTCCACCTACTATTTTCTCATGTACCAGAGAAAGTTATCATGTGAACCCGGTAAATACACAAATAGGATGAGTCTCTAAAACCACGCACACAGACCCACGTATCTGGCTCACATCCAGCATGCTTCAACCACGTGACATCTCCAGTGTCAGTCTAGGACTGGTCTATGAGGCATATCTCAAGTTGAACACACTGACCCCTGAGTCCTTACTGCAATTCTAGAACCACTGACTGAGAAGATCTCTGCTAAGGCCTGCACTCGCCACCACAGTGAAGCTGGGAAACTTCCATGCGCACCTCGGCCCGCTGCCCTCCATGCCTGACATAAACAGCACTGTGGTCCTTTCAGGATCAGGTCAGGCCCAGCCCTCAGACCTACCTTGCACTTCTGCAGAATGAAGGCCGCCAGGCAGACGAGTCTCAGCTTGCTGGGGACCACCACCACATGCTGCTCGAGACCGGCTGGGATGGCGAAGCCGTCCAGCTCATCAGTCGCCTGTGGAGGAGAAGCTTCGAGAAAGGCTTCGCTCTCCGGGCTAGACACATCATGGCTTTCATCCAGGACAGAGATGCTGACAGGGTCGTGTAAACTGATGTCAGCTAGCCGTGCTACACCTTTGAGAGAAAGCGAGAAAGACAGAACAGCTGACAGGCATGTGCTGTACAACCGTCACGTCCGCACACCCCCACCACCACACATCCAGGCTTACTAAGAAATCTCTGACGGGTACCCCCAAATGCTAACACTGATCTGCCCCACTGTCAGGCTCCTAGGGATCCAATTTCTTCCTAGGGCCTAAAAACCCATATACACCACCAATGTTTCTAAACTCTGACCTGCGGAAGACCACTGCAACAGATGTCTGCCCATCACTTCCCAGAAAGGCTTCGGTGGTCAAACAAATTATGGAAATACTGATAGAAAGGTTTCCTGGGATTCTTTCGTAGGGCTTCCTGTGTTTACAGGCCTTGTCAGAACCTTTACTCGTGTGACTGTGCCAATGAGTCTCCTCGAGGGAGTGGGAATGTGTGGCATTTCCCCCACTCTGAGCACAGAATCCCTTTTTCATGGATTCTCTCTTATGGTCACTGTTAGTTAGAACACACCCTGAGAACTGCTGGTGGGGCAGGTGGATGGCGTCTGGTACACATGCACTGGCTGGTATACCAAGTGAAACAGGAACACAAGCGCTGAAGCACCCTGCAGCGCTCTGCGTGCAGGGAATCCTGGTGGAGCCTCAGTGCTCCCATCTACGACAGAGAGCTAAGAAGCCCCATCTCACGAGGATGGAAAGACAGAAACGAGTTCACGGAATGTATTTTTCAGGTTTAATTAAAAAAGAGCCTTAAAAGCCCCAGCTGGGCTTCCCTGGTGGCTCAGTGGTAATGAAACCGCCTGCCAACGCAGGAGATGTGGGTTCAGTCCCTGGGTCGGGAAGATCTCCTGGAGAAGGAAATGGCAACCCACTCCAGTATTCTTGCCTGGAAAGTCCCAAGGACAGAGGAGCCTGATGGTTGCAAGAGTCAGACACGACTGAGCAACTAAAGAGCAGCATGGTGTCTTCAGGAGAAAGGCAGATGATGATGCTTAGAAACGTGCTGGCAGAGAGGCCACCTCCTTCAGGACAGGAGCCCTACCCTGAGCGGGCAGCACCCACCATCACAACCTCTAGAGACCACCAGCCTCCTCCTACCTCCATACCGACGTGAGTGCCGGCAGCTTCTCCCTCCCGCGAGGGTGCTGGACCTGGGACCTGCCCTTTCTCCTTCTTCTCAGACGCCAGGGGCCAGAGAGTCAGGATGGTGGGGAGAGGAGGCCGGGTATGCAGGACATGCGGTTTGAAGAGCAGTCCTCTCAGGACGCCTTCCTCCTTGCCTCCCCAGCCCCCACCTTGAGGCCGAGAACCAAGGCAGGCAGACAGCCGAGGGGCAGCTCCTGTCCAGGCCCTCCTCTTCACTGAGAACAGAGAGAGTTTCTTTTCAACTCACCTTCCGTGAGCGTCGCCGACAGCAAGACATTCTGTCGTTCCTGGCACTCGGCATTCACAGCGTTGAGGATCACCGTGAGGTCCTTTTCAAAACCCAAATCCAAGATTCTGTGGTTTCAAGGAAGGAGTTTTAATCTCCATGAATACATGGAATGCTACAGGACTCCAGAAGTTTCAGTGAAGATCCAGAAACAGCCCTTTCCCTTCACCTCTCATGCTTCCCAGAAGGGCTCACCTGTCTGCTTCATCCAGAATCAGCCAACGGATCTGACGGAAATGGATGTTCTTGGTGGATTTTATATGATCCACAAGGCGCCCAGGAGTGGAGATAAGGATATTTATTCCTTTTCGGAGCCTGTTTACAAGCATACATCACAACAGAAAGTAAATGTGACGGAGCCGCATCAATGGAAGACACAGCGAAAGGGTTAAGGAAGACAGATTCATGGCCAGAGCCAAGGTGCCACAGTCTGAGTCATGACAAACATAACAACAGGGAGATACAAAGATATATTTAAGTTCTTGTTTTTCTCTGTAGTTTCTCTATCTTGCAGAAAATAACTGTAAGTGCTGAAATTCTATTAAAATCGTAAAACCTTAAATCTCAAACGAATCTTGACTATATAACCCAATGCCCTTTATCTGATCCACAGATGCTTTCTAGAATATTCCAGATCGTCACCTCGCTTATGCCAGGGAATCCCTTACGTGAACAAGTCATCCCATGTCAATGTGCTGTAATGGCTGGAAGGTTTCTTACATTGAATCCTTGTTGTAACTTCCAGGTAATGTGCCCCTCCTTGCCCCATAGACTAGGAGGAACAAATTTAACTTCTTACTCCCCAGACATCCTTTATCCCATTAGCCCACAGTAATAAAAGTGTATAGTTTTCAGCTGAGTACATTTTCCAGCTGCCCTTGTCATTAAGTGGACACATGCCTATGTTCTAGCAATAAGATATGTGGAAAAAAGAAACATGCAAATCCTATCAGTACCTTTAGAAGAAGGAGGTATGGCAGGAGGCTAGATATAATGGCTGGAACTCCAACAACTATCTAACACTATGAGGAAAGCTTGAAAACAAAAGCCTCACTTAATGGCACAAAAAAAACAGGATGAGCCAGGGGTCCTCACGCTGGTGCACGCACCATGCCAGCCAGCTTCTTAAATGTGAAAGAAAGAGGAAAAAAAACTTCCGTATCATTTGTGGCACTGTTGCTGTTATTTACAGTGGAGTAGAATCTCATCCTAGCCAATATTTGAAGGTTTCACGTTTAGAATCTGCTCCTTGGTTACACATTACACACAGGGTTGGACATAACCACTAAGCATGAGGCTACAATAAAATAAAAACGTCTTCAAGAGAATGTGGACAATTTGGGATGTACTTCTTGCAACAATTTTCTATTGACATCCATGACCAATTCTAACACAGAATTACAAATAAATGTATCTGGGTATAAAAAGCAAGACGTAAAGCATCATGTAGGTTTAGAATCTTGTTTTTGTAAAATCAAACAACAAATTCCCAAACTCCCAATGTCACAAATGGGAATCTAAGAGGATATATCCTTAGCAAGGGGGACCATGGATATTGGGGGATGGGAGGGGTTGAGGGTGCGAGTTAAGAAGGTAAGGAGCTGTCACTGATCACATCAAAAGGGAACCACTGGTAGGCTCATCAATATTTAAAACAAATAGCACTGTTTAGAACGACCCCTCACGGGGACTCGAGCTGTCCGTATACCCTGGGACTAGGAACCACCGTCTGGGACAAGGCTCTCTCTCCCCAGGATGAGAAGGGCCAAAGTCTTACAGCAGAGGAAGACAGGGCAGATTGAAAAAGGAATTAACAACAAGCAAAACTCTCCCTACCTGGCCTTTTCTGATTTTCTCTTCTCTCCTCCCATTAACACTCCAGGCACAATCCAGGCAAACGGCTACAGAAAGACATCAGACCAAAGTCAACGTGAAGCCCCGTTTACAGAAACAGAGCCTAACTGCAAATTCCTGTTCCTTTAGGAAGCTGGAAGGGAGAGCTTCTCAGTGCAGGAGGCAATACTACGCAGACGCAGTTCCAAGGCATTGCCAGGCCCGTGGTTACCAGCACTAACTTAAATTACAACTATTCAATTAGCTTCCAACGCTGCAAGAGAGGAATATGAGCTTTTTAAATGATTCAAGGAGCTTCTCTGCCTTTCCCCATAGAGCCTGAACTGAAAACACGTTTCAGTGAGTCTATTGCCTTTTTTTATTTTTTCCTTTTTGGTTAAGATCAAACCCAAATACAATGCTTCCTCATTGCCACCCATGATGAAAGAAAAGGAGAGATCAATTCTCATTATAATTTGGTGGGCTGGCAGGCTTTGACTCGGAAGCTTTCTCTGTCTCCATTCTGAAACAACCCCTGCTTGCAGCCCGTTAAGTTGCTTTCACTGGATCACCTTAAAGTTGTACCTGTGAAGCTCTGTAGGTAGCTTGCTAGTGACTACGATGAATAGATTATAGGAATGGAAGTACCAGGAAACACTAGTAAACTCACTAAGCCAGAAACCAGTGATTCATAGGTTTAGATCAATAAAAACCTACAAACTGTACCTGGGGAGAGCAGAGACAACCAGGGAATGGAGGGACACTGGAGTGATTCCTAGCTCTTTGAAAATAAAGAAAAGACTGTGGGATCTCTTTCCTCAAAAAGTCGGGAAAAAAAGACAAAGCTGAACTCGTGGCTTGCCTTACCTTAAGCAGTTTCTGGACAGTATCAAAGCTTTGCAGAGCCAGCTGTAAACATGAAAAAGTGAGAAATGATGAGCAAGGTCCCGCCCTTCCTTTTCATTTATTTTTAAAAATTTAGACAGTGTGAAGTGATAAGGATGCAACCTAGGACCTCAAGCTAGGATTAAAAAAAGTCCTCTACACAGAATCTCCTTGGGAAACACATCTTGTTCTTAGGCTGATGCTGAAACCTGTCAGTTTGGAGAATCTATTTCTTGGACACACAAACACAGTGTTCTGTGCTCCCTCTGCTGGCTCAAATTCCCAGAGTACCGTGCAGAGAGGTACAGTCTATGGTGCACAAAGATGGAAGAAAATGAAGCAGAGTCGACCTGAATCTGGCTGCCTCTGGAAAGAACAGAATGTAGTATGTGTGAAGGGGTGTGGTGACGCAGCAGGCTAGCCTTGGGGTTGCTGCTGTAGAGGTGACATGACTATTTCCTAAGGCTATGTCGGGGCAGAGCAGCAGCTAAAGACAGAGATGATCATTTCCCAAGTTTATTAAGGGGGGTAGAAATAACACAGAAACTAACAAGCCCAGTGGAAACCAGAGAAAGAGAAAATAAACGTAGGTTATAGCCTTTAACAACCATCAACAAAGCCTCTACGTAATCCCTTTATCCAAGGAAGATACACAGTTTCCATGTGTTTAGTATTCATGAAGCATCCCAGGGAAGTGGCGAGGTTGCTGCTGTAAAAATTTAAATAGCTCTATGCCTGCTCCTTCACTGGATGGAGCTGAGACAGGGCACTGCAGGATGTTCAAAAGGCTGGGCTGAAACCTCCATCACCGAGATCTGTTCTCTGCAAGGAAGTGATTGGCATTTGATACAGGAAACACATATCCTGATCTGCAATTGCCTCCACAGGCAAATAAAATAAATCAGATAGAAGAGATTTCCACCAAGAAAGAAGAAAAATATCAAAAAGCTTAACTTTCAGAAACAAGTACAAAATTTAAAAAAAAAAAAAAAAAGGTTCATTTTTAGGGTCAACTGCTTTTAATTTTTAATTAAGTTGTAAAAGGAAAAAAATGTACAAAAATGCAATTATTTTAATTACTTTTAAAAGAAATCTATAATGTAATTAGTTTTTAGATAACAGAGAAACACTTCTCCAAAACCCAAAACTTCTGGTTTCTAAGACTATTTGAATTTTTCTTCTTGTCAGGAATCAGAGGATGGTTCCCTGCCAAAGGAAAAGAGTGTGGTGATTGGTGCAGTAGGGAGAAAAATAGTCAAAACACCTGAATTTTATTCAACGATATTGCTGAAAGAACCTGCTTATTGTTAGCACACACCCCGAAAGTGGGACTGCTTACCTCTCTTGTTGGCACTAGTATCAGAGCGTAGGGGCCATCACCACGCTGTTGAACAGAAGAAAAGAAATGCCATGAGTTGAATGAACACAGGTCACAGGAATCTGGACAGATATTAAGGGTAGCCACTTGTAAACATGAGAGGCAGTCTTATTAAAGAAAGTGGTAAGATGGCCCACTGTGCTTGAGTGCTCAGTCAGTCATGTCCGACTCTTTGCGACCCCATGGACTGTAGCCCACCAGGCTCCTCTGTCCATGGAATTCTCCAGGCGAGAATAGTGGAGTGGGTTGCCATTTCCTTCTCCAGGGGATTGTCCCAACTCAGGGGTCGAACCCAGGTCTCCCTGGGATTCTATATCGTCTGAGCCCCCAGGGAAGCCCATTATCATGGAACAATGATCTAGAAGTTCTGACCCATGCAATCAGACAAAGAAATATGCATGAATCTGGAAAGTAAGAGGTAAAGTTGTCATTATTAGCAGATGATATTTTATCCTAAAGAAAAAAAAGCTTAAGAAATCACTTGAAAATCTATTACAGAAAGACAATTCAGTCAACTAGCTGAATGTAAAATTAATATATAAAAATCAATAACCTTCCAATTCAGAAAGTTAGATGGAACCATGTTTAGGAATAGCAAAAAAATTAAAAAAAAAACCAACATAAAAAACTACACTTCACAAAAATACAATAAAAACTTTTAAATACCTCTGAGGAACATAAAATAAAATTTAAATAAATGATTCTTGGATAAGAAGACCCAATATTATTAATAAGCTAATCTCCCTAAATCAATCCATAAATGTAATTCTAGTAAAAATGTCATGAACATGCATATTTATGCGTATATAAAATGTCACAAATACACATATACATGCATATAAAAATAACATACAGAACCAGATAAGCCGATTTCAAAGTTCACATGGAAAAACAAATGTGCAGGAATAATCAAGATATTTCTGAACATCAAGTGTTAAAACAACTTAAATCCGTAGTAGCTTTTTCAAAACTGATGCTAGTACTTAAGAAATTATAATAGCAAATACAGTCCAGAATTAAATCAAATACATATAAAAAGCCAGGAAATACAGTAAGGGGTAATTTATATCAACAAGGAAAAGACGGACAATTTAAATGCCCTTTTAAAACTAAGCTAGAAAAAATACAGTTGGAGTTAAGTTGGCCTTTTTACAGATGACATAAAACTCAGAAACTATAAAACATGAAGAATTTTATTACACAAAAAATTTAAAATTTCACAATGAAAAAGTAATACCTAAACAAAATTGAATCAAATAACATGGGGAAAAATATGCCATACATAAGAGAAAAGACCATTTCTTAGTTTATAAAGGTTTGTAATTCAATTAAAAATAAAAAAAACCATCAACTCAAACAGAAAAATGGAGACGGGCATAACAGTTAATTTATGGAAATAATAATTCAATATATGACTTTTAAACATGTGAAAAGATGCTCAACTTTACTCCCAAGAGAAATTCAAATTAAAACTATGAAACAATATTTTTCCCATCAGATGAGCAAAAATAAAACAGCCGACAGTGTTGATACAGGCACAGGGACACAGAAACTCCTGTACACTGTTGGTGGGAATGAAAATTGGTGAAACTCCTTTTAAGATCAATTTTGGCATTATCTACCAAAAAAAAATACAAATTCCATTTATAAGAACTTCTCAAAAAGATTCGTGTGTGTAAAAAAGTTGTTTAATTGCTTTGTAGCAAAATGTTGAATACAACATAAATTCCATCAATGAGGGAATGACTCAATAATTCATGGTACAAACATCCAGTGGAATACTAGGGGGCCATAAAAAAACAAAGGAGGTCAACACAGCAATGATAAGAAAGCATCCCCAAACATATTAAGTGAAGACGAGCAAGGCACAGTGCATAGCAAGCAACCATTTCTGTATCAAACAAACAAAAACTTCAGCCAAAGGGGGGGAACTATGCATACTCAGATTTACTTTACACCCAAAGAATATCCCTGGGAGGATAAACAAGATGCTGGTGATAAGGACCACACTATCCTAAGAGCCGTGCTATTTGGGCCAAGGGGCAGTAGAACGACTCACTGATCACTGTATGTTCTTTGGTACTCTTCAAGAAATTTTTTTAACATATACATTATATTCATAAATCACAGTAACAATGATAGAAGAAAACAAAGTAATCTGAAAAGGGTCCAGTGGTGCCCTGCATCTCCAAGGGCTGGGACACGTAGGGGAGGAACCAAAACTCTGTTAGGGAACTTCCCTGGTGGTCCAGTGGCTAGGACCTCACCTTCCAATGCAGAGGGTGTGGGTTCGATCCCCAGTCAGGGAACTAAGACCCCACATGCCTCGCAGCCGAAGAATCAAAAGAGAAAAGAGAAGCAATATGGTAACAAATTCAATAAAAGCTTTAAAAAAATGGTCTACATCAAAAAAAAAAAAAAAATCTTGGGGGGGAAAAAAAGCCACATTAGTGTAGAAGCTAAGCACAGATTTAGTGGCAAATTAAATTACAAGGATGGTTTTCATGTTTTGCATAGGAAATATTTACCCACAAGGAGAAAAAGATTTGGAATTCAAACTAGAGGTGTCTGTACTCAACATCTTTGCGAGACGGCACTGAAGCCCGGGCGGGGAACGGTAAACATGTTAGTACAAGGGTATCAACACCGCAGCGTTAGAGATTCTGACATTTCAAAAGGTGTTACTACACAGAGAAGAAAAAAGAACAATCAGTTCCTCGCAAGGCAGAAGTGAGTGAGGAAGGATGGATGAGATGTTAAAAAATAAAAATGAGAGCCCAAGTTGCTGAAAGTGTGGAAACACAGAAAATTGGTCCGTTCTCATCCCATCACTACAGTAATTGAAGCCTCTGCCGGGTGCCTTGAATTCACTGCTTCCTCCAGACGGGTTTTTAACAGGCCAGATCCGTTTACTTTGAACCGCAAGGGCCTATACTGAATGTTACTTGAAATAAATTTGGGCTTGGAAAACCATTTCTACAGAATACTTCCATCTTTAATAGAACGAGCTGTTATTGATATTAAAAAAATACTTGAGTAAATAAAAGCAATGACATACACGGCTGGTTAATGCTCTGAATATAAGCAATTCAGAACACTGCCCTTCATACAAGTTCACGTTGCTGACGACGAGGACACTGAGAGGGCAGGTACTGTTGCCAGGATCGGGGAAGCAGGGCTCTACTCTCCAGGTGCAACGCCTTCCTTAATCCCGGCAACCCCAGGACACAGGCTCCCCATGATTCCCCCCTGGAGCATACAGGGATGGAATGATGCGCTCTACGTCTCACTCAGACCCAGGTTCTGAGCAGAGCCCCACCATGCTGTCCACTCTGGGAACACAACTGCATCTCTGCTGTCCTTAGTTCACGGGTCCAGGAAATGAGTCAGCTGCGCTGGAACTGTGGGACCCACGCCAACTCAGATATACGCCCAAACCCTCCAACTTTCCAAGAAGGAAAAAACCTCCACTGTCTACAGACATTCTCCTGGAGTATCTAAAGGGCTGAGACTTTACCACACTGACTTAATAATTCATATTTCTTCTCTAATCTGTACCGGGTACAATGTGAAAGCCCCTTGTATGAACCCCAGCACTCCAAAGTACCCAGTGGAAGAAAACACCAGTCATCGACAGGAAGCAGAATCTCACTCATCCACCTCAGAGAAAACCAGTATTAGTTTGAAAAGTGTCTTTCTCATCTCAGAGTGTGCATGCACATATATATATGCATATACACGACCATCAGTTATGAAACTGGACCATCATTATACACACTGCTTTGTAACCTCCCTTTGTTAACACGGCAAGAGTGCCTATTGAGTTCACAAAGAGGAATTGAAGAAAATATCGCTTTCAATAACTACATAAGGTTCTGTCACTTGAATGATAGTGTAGGATTTGTTTTATTGACTTAAAATCATCTAAATAAAGTTTAAATAAATTTGAACATGTTCATTCTGAAATAATTTCGGGCTTACACAAAACTACACAAATAGTTCAAAGAACTCCCTTACCCCCTCCTCCCAGCTTCCTTATATGACATTGATTCTCAAAATCATTATGTTAAGATCTTATGGAAAAATCTGAACAAACCTTTGGGCCAACCTGATACACTGGAAATTAACACTGATTCAATATTATCAGTTAATCTATAGACCTTATTAAAATTTTGTTAACTGATTTTCTAACATGCCTTTTTCCAGACTCAGATCCAATTCAGGGCCACACACAGCACTCAGCTGTCATGTCTTTCGTCTCCTTTACTCTGGGGTAGAGCTTTAGTATATCTTTGTCTTCTGTGACCTTAATACTTTTAAAGAGTACTTGCCAGTTGCTGTGTAGAATGTCTTTTGACTTGGCTTTATTTGATGTTTGTGATCAAATTAGAATTGTGCATTTGTGGCAAGAAAACCAGAGAAGGACTTCCTTTGTGGCTCAGCGGTAAAGAATCCACCTGCCAATGCAGGAGACACAGGCTCAATCCCTGACCCTGGAAGATCCTACATGCCACGGAGCAACTAAGCCCACACACCACGACCACTGAGCCCGTGCTCTACAGCCTGGGAGCTGCAACTACGGAAGCCCTCACACCACACCTAGAGAGCAGCCCCACCTGCTGCAGCCAGAGAGCAGCCTGTGTAACAGTGAAGACCCAGCACAACCAAAAACAAACAAACAAACAAAAATATATGAAAATTAAAAGAAAAAAATATATATATGAAAGAAAACCAGGGAAGTACAATTTTATCCTTCATCCCCCTAGCAGGAGACCTGTGAGGTCAACACAACCCCGCACTGGTGAGGTCCCGCATGAGCCCGTGGATGCGGTGGTGACAGCCAGGCCCCCCACCATAAAGGTACCATCTTTTCCTCTAGTTCCTGGAAAGATAACTTGAGTGTGTAAATATCCCATTTTCCTCACACTTTAATCCGCTCACTCTCGTATCTCTGATGATTCCTGCCTGAAGCAGTATCACTGTGGCATTTGCTACATGATGATGTCCTATACGAATTCACTGGACTTCTACTGTAAGGAAGGGCTTCCCCTTGCCCCATCTGTTTAGCCAATAACTCACCTGCATGAGTGTGGACCACAGGTGTTTGTCTTAGACTGTGGACCGGAACCCACACTATTGGTATTCCTTCCATCACTGCAGTAACAGGAAGGCTCGGCACACATGCAAGTCTGCGCGCCCAAACCAAGGCAACAGTGACCAACCGGCTCTTCTTATCTGCCGGCGAACTACTCTGCTTCCTATTTCTATTCTCACCGTTTCCTCTCAACTCAGAATAACCAGGGTGGATTCGTGAGATTCACGTTGGGTTCTGAGATGATACTGATGCCCCCGGAACACGGCACTCACGCGGCCTCCTCGGGATCCGTGCCAAGGAACCTAGTTCTGGCCCCTCTGGCCCAGGTGCTAAGTGTGTTTCACAACTAAAGAGAGGTCCGAGAAAACACGAAACACAAGGCGGCCCAACTGTCACATTCACTGATGGGGTGCTTATTTTCACTTCTACTATTCATGCCAAATCCCTGTTTTTAATACAATGCTAATCATTTCTGGTAAGGGGAGCTTGGCCTTTGGAGCCAAAGAGAATGGAGGCGGAGACCCAACTTCAGGCTCACTCCCCGCATGGCCTTAGGATGGTATTTAACTTCAAGTCTCCTTGTTTTTTTTCAAATTGAGGTAACAGTAATTCCTTCCAATTCAGTGGGATTAGGGCAGTTAGCAAGCCAAGAAGATAAGGTGAACAAAGCACACAGCAGCACGTCTGACACACAGGTAGCATCTTACAAACGTTCCTAGGAGGCCTGCTGGAATGACTGTTACAGTTGTCTATTATTTGCTCTGTTTTCCATTCTGTCCCCCACTCGGGGCACACTCTTTAGATGCAACATACTTACACAGTACATGATTAAACAGAGACAGGAAAACAAAGCTAAGTGAAAAGATTTTACCGCTTTGGTTCAGTTTGATGGTTTCATATGCACCATGAACAATAACAGAAAAAATGCAGTTTCTTTTCTTTTTTGGCCTTGTCGAGCAGCTTGCAGGATATCTGTTCTCCAGCTAGGGACTGAACCCAGGCCCCTGGCAGTGAAACTCCAAGTCCTAACCATTGGACCGCCAGGGAACTCCCAGAAAGACAGCCTTCCCACTCACCTGTATTTTGGATTGCATTGCTTGAAGAGACTGGACCACAGGGATGCAATAGGCAAGAGTTTTACCTTTTAAAAGAGGACAAGAGGAATTAAAACCGGAGTCTGAGGACATCAGAAAACCAAAAATAGTAAAGGAAACTGGCACCGCCCTGAAGTCTGGAGATAGAAAAGTGCACTCACATTTAGGGGAAAATGGAAGTCACCTGTCTGTCACAGCTCCTAGTTCTGCACTGTGAATGCAGTGCTTCTAATAAACCTGCAGCTTTGCTCCTTTAATGTCTAGCAAAGGAGACAATGATACGCTTCTCAAGTCTCACAGAGGCTCAGCTCAGTGAATGTCCCTAGGAACTAGAGAAGCTCCCCTCCCCGGGGTCACCTTCAACCTCTCAAAGGCGCTTCTGAAGGCACAAGTGTCGTCTGTGGTGCTTTCACGGTCAGGAGCCAGTTGGAAGCCCAGAGCTGGCCTCCAGAATTCAAGGAGAAACCATGGATGGAAAAACCCTTGGGCTTCCGCCCACCTGGACAGTGGCTGAGCGGGGAAGGAAAGGATAGCTGACTTGCTCTTACAGGCACAAGAGGTCAGAAAAGCCCTTCCAGGCTGTTCTGGAACAAAACCAGTGCTCCGTGATTGAGCACAACAACTGGCACCTGATCAGGGTGTGCTCATGGCAAGAGTGTTTCAACACCAGAAAAAAAAATTCATCGCCACTGGAGTGAAGATGGACGGCTCTAGCCATAGATGGTGGGACCAGGTGGAGCCCTGGGAGGGGCGCTGAGAAATGACTGTGGAACCTGACTCCTTTCTGATCATTCCTGATTGTGGTCCCATTGATCATCCCCTTCCTTTCAGGGCTCTGATCAGAAGCAAGCATGGCCTCCCCTCCCCCCACCAAACAAAGCAGCCACCACCATCAACAGACAGCTCACCACATGACCATGGAGGAAGGGCAGAAATCAAGTGATGACTGACCTGAGCCCGTCTGGGATCGCACGAGGGCATCTCTGCCTTCCAGCAACACGGGGATGCTCTGCTTCTGAACACTTGGGCAACCCGGAAGAAAGAGCACATGCTTACCTATGATGTACTACCTGCCCAGGTTTACAGGCAGAGACACAAGATCCACAGAATGCAACTGACCCAGGCTCTACGTCACCTTGGAGGTCACCTGAACAGTCATGGGAAGGGCTGAGAAGCCTTGGATGGTTAGAAGGGCAAAACCCTAGTTAAATTTTTGAAACTTATGGGGCTGAAAAGTTGAGGCAACCCAGAGATTGGCTAGTATGCTACACTAATTAAAAAGAAAAATGCGACTGGCGTGATGACAAGCTGGAGCCACCACAAAGCACATCACGTACTCTATCTTCTGAACCAGGGAATACGAAGCAATAAGACGTTATGGAAAGATTCCCAAGCAGAAGAGGGAAAGGGGGACTTCGTGAGCCCTGCAGACAGCCAGGAATTGCTGCCGACTCTAGAAAACCAAATATGACAGCCACGGACACGGTAAGATGTGTGTCCAGGTGTGTATTCCAAAACAAACAACTAAAATGACAAGGTCTTACTGCATAGTATAGGGAGCTATATTCAACGTCCTGTGATAAACTACAACGGAAAAGAACACGAACAAGAATATACATTTATATAACTGAATCACTCTGCTGTAACAGCAGAGATCAAAAATTATAAACGAACTATATTTCAATAAAATTTAAAAAAAACTGAAAGGATATGGAAATCACATTTGATTGCTAAAACCGAACAAAACAGTAACAAAGGGGCTCATTTTTTCTTTGATGCTTTTACTAACAGCTCCTTCTAAGTGAAAGGTGACATTAAAACGTACATGAGCACACATACTCAAGGCGGTGGGGTGGGGTGGGGGGGTCATTTTTGCTCCATACCTCTCACTACTCCATTTCCATTTTCCAGGCGTTGTCACTAACATTTAAAATCTTTTTTCAGCATCCCATTACATCTAATCAAGTATTTACTCCTCTCTTGTAGCTGACTCTACCCCTTACTACTAAGAAATGACAAGATAAATTCTGTATTTTAGACAAATTATTTTCGGGCAGCATAGACCACAGTGGTGTCCCACGCAGACCACTTCTGGACAAGAGACCTCTTAAGAGTTTAGAGCTGAGGGTGGCAGGGATGGAGACCCAGTCCCATGTACTACGTGGGGAAACCGAGTGGTTACCAAGCCCTCAGGGGTTAATAACCTGGCATTGCTCTCTAAGCCAAGACATGAGTTTTCTGTCCTCCTGGGACAATTCAGGTTTCATTTGCTTATACCCACTTAAATCCTGAGAAAATCAAGTGACCCAGAACTCTTACCTGGTCATACTAGACATTTTTAAGACTGTATTTATTGTGGAAATCTAAAAGAAAAGACAAAAAATAAATAAATAACATATATATTTTTTGGTATAAATACATTTAATGCAAATAAGGATGCAAAGAAGGGGAAAATATTGGGGTAAAAACTGATGATCACAATCCAATCAAGTTCCTCCAAACCAATGGTTCTCAACTGGAGGTGGTTCTGTGCACTGGCCCCCTGCCAGCCTGTCCCAAACCAGTGGTTCTCAGCTAGGGGTGGTTCTGCACACTGCCTCCCTGCCAGCTTTCCCAGGACGTGTGGCAACATCTGGAGAAACTGTTGGTTGTTACAACTGGGGGCGGGGATGCACCTGGCACTGGCTGAGCACAGGACCTGCCAAACATCCTACAACACTCAGGGCAGCCCCTGAGACACAGAGGCCCCGTCTCCCAGTGTGCACAGTACCCTGGCGTGGAAAGCCGCTGCACTCTGCGCTGAGAACACAAGCACAGATAACCTGCCCGAAAGAAGCAGCAGGTAAAGCCATGACCATTTGAGCCAAGAAAATCTGGACTTCCTAAAAGTGAAAGTATTTCTCTCGCCTTACTCATAAACACAACTGGAACACTCATTCACGGTTGTTTGGTTTCTTTTAAGTGTCCATGTTCAAAAAGACCCTTCTTCTTTCAGTTCTTTATAACTCCCTTAATAGCAAGATGACAGTTCATCTCCCTCTCCATGACACTGGCACCCAAAACAGTCTTGATGCCATATTTATCCAGTAATTATGAGGTGGTCTTCAAGTCAGATATGTGGAGTCCCAGTCCTAAAGTGAGTTAGGTGAGCAAAAACAAAAAAGGTGGGTGGGCTGGGGTCGGGGTGAGGACAGTGAACAGATTCCTAAGCTCATGTGAACTGACCTGGAAAAGCGTCTTATCAATCTGAGTTTAGCTGGGTAACCTGGAGCAGATATAACTTCTTTGATTTTTTTTTTCTTCCTAGAACTGTCACTTCACAGACATTCTGAATGAACAGACCCCCAAAATCGAGACACCCAGAAATCAAGGAGGGATACTTACGAGATGTGGGTGGAGGTCCAGGGCTTGAAAAGCATCTGAAGTAAACACCTTTTCTTGCACCTGCTTTACTACAGGTCTGCAAATAATGAACAAGATGCAGGCAATCAGTTCCAAGAGACAAAGAAAAGGGCAGAAGACACTTAATCCCTTTCATTCTCGCAGGGTGTCTGCCCCTGGACATACCTGGGGAGTTCCGGGATCTCAGGGTTGTTTTTGAACAGTGATGAAGTCTTGGCGCCCGGCTTCCGCTCCTGGTCTCCATCCCTCGCGCCGGCTGAGGGCTTCTTGGGAGAAAACGTCCTCTGTGACTTCCCCTTCAGGGTCCTGCGAGTTTCTTTAGCGGCAGTTTTCTTGGCCGGGAGAAAAGAGGCTTTGCTCCTCCGTTTCGCTGGGGGAGCCTCGCTGGACGCCTGGCATTTTCTTTTGGTGGCCGCTGCTTGCTGCGTTGTTCCCAAAAGGAAAGAGTGACAAGAGATGCGTCAGTCCATGAAGACAGACCTCAGAGTGAAGCCTGACTGCCCACAGAATTGCATCTCTCCCTGCAGAGATCATTACTCCCCATATGTCAAGCAAGTTTAGGGTCTGCAATCAGATTCTTTAACTCAGCCCTTTTCTCCCCAAAAAGGAAAAAAACAAACAAACAAAAAAACCCCACAAATCTCAGCTGATACATCTACCAGACCTTACCAATCGTCTTAACCTCCACTTCCACCAAGATCATCAAGGGAGAGACATTTTTCAGGCTGAATGTTAACAACTGGAGTCTGTTTGCAGGGAAGGGAGGACCCACCTAGTGAAATGTGCAGCTAAGGTGATCCAAATCCCTAGGAATCCATTTACACGGCAAGCACGGGAAAGAGGAGCGATGAATCTTGCCTCTCTCCACCAACAAAGCCCGTCGGTTACTGCACGTGCCCAGGAAGCGGAAACCTTCATTACCGCCTAGCCCGACCGCTTGGATGGCTGTCATTGTCTGCCCTCGTGCTGCTCCCCCAGATTCAGGGGGTTTGGAGACGATTCCTCCTCCCAGCTTTCATTCCAAATGAGAATTATGCTCCATCCATCACCTCCATTGCAATTACTCCCAACGCATCTCACCTTTCCATTCCCCATCTGATCAGCGATTACAGGCTACAACATGAGATATTTTCTTGCCTGTTGCTTCTTATTTCCATAACATGAATGTTGTTAAATGCATGGTGTCCAAACTTCCCCTAGGAGAAGAATATCCAATTCCTCTATTTTCCTTGGCCTTCTCTTCCAATTCACATTACACATGAATATACAAACATCCCCTGAGTAGCTGGGGCTTATTATTCTGGAGTTCTGGTTTCTCTTGGAATACGCTATCTTCCTCTTGGCTTGAGATCATGACTTCTGTGTACAGACATCAGTTTGCTTTAGCTGTGACTGTCAGCTTCTGACTAACCTGGCATTAACAACAGTTCTCTGTTCCTGGCAACCCTAAGGGCACCTATAGCGAGGTAATTCAATATATATAACTTCAAATATTTGGTATTAATATTTAGCATTGGTATTAACATTTAGTATTGATAATCTGCTTCATTTTACAAATGTCACAAGTTTATTTTTACAAAGTCCCAAATTTTCAGACTAAAAAGAGATGAAGTCAAGAATCAGGTCTCATTTGCAAGATGGGATGAAATGTGCAGATCTTGCTTGGTTTATAGAATCACAGGCTCTTGAAGTACAAAAAGGCCTAAAGGCCTCTCCCGCTGCGCATGCGTGGACCTCCCATCGCAGGAGCCCTGCCAGGCGTCCCTGCAGCTCCTGCCTGCACCTCCTCCTACTGCTCTCCACCCCACGAGGCAGCCCATTCTGTTCCCAGCCAAATTCCAGGGGTCCGGAAGTTCTTTCTGACATTCAGGCAAAATATGTTTCCTGGAAAATCCAAGTCCTGGTCTGCAGTTTGTTCTCGGCACCAACTCTTATGCACAACACTCCTTTGTTCACCACAGAATTCCATTTTTTTTCTCCTTCTTTGGACTAAATACCCCAAAGAGGACACAAACTTTAGACCCCTTATCATCCTAGTCATTCTTTATTCCCATGTCAGCATCTCTTTAAGTGTTTCAAGTTAAACACAGTATCAGGCAGGCTTTCCATTGTGCTCAAGCTAAAATCCAGAATGTGTGACCTGAGCTATTAAGAATCTGCCTTTGCCCATCTCACCAGCCTCAGCTTTACTCTCTGCCATCCTGGTCTTCCTTAACTTCCGAGGATATCCTAGGTTCCTTCTCTCTTCAGGGCCTTTGCACGTGCTACTCCCAAACCCAAGTCCCCAACCCGCCCTCTTGTACTCATTCCTCAAATCCAGGCTCACCTGCTGCATCCTCAGAGGAGCCTTTCCAGACTTCCTGCCTCCACCTATCAAAGCAGGGTCCCTGTCCTTGGCTCTCCTGGCACCCTTCTCCTTTGTAGCACTCAGTGGATCAGTAAATACAGGGTGTCATTTGCTGTGTGATGTCTGTCTTTCCCATTAGATTGTTATAAACGGACAAGCCTGTGCTGGATAGCACTGCATCCCCTGCACAGGACTGTGTCTGGCACAAAGTAAGTGCTCAATAAATACTTGCAGGATGAATGAACAACACGTCATTGAATGATCCTTTTCTGTACTCTGGACACTGTTCTACTTGTCAGGCCCCAGGCCGCCAGCATGCACAACATATTCATTAAAAAAAAAACTGACCACTTAGTAGCTGTCAGGTAGCTTGCTTCTAAAGGTACAAAGATCTGACAAGCTCATGAAGAAGTCAGAGACAAGTGGATGAGACAAAAGTGTAAGACTGCAAACCAAACCTGTATTTGTACTACAGAACAGGTGTGGACAAAGCATTCTAAGGGCACAAAACAAGAAGACTACCATGGCCCACGGCGAGGGGGAGGGAGGCAAAGATACAGGAATGCTTCATGGGGTGGCAGCTGAGCACAGAGGAGAAAAGATATACCTGGATCTCTTTAAAAACATGCAAGTCTTTGCGTCCACTCCCCCACCTGCCTAATAAGGGGATATGGCAGACAACCTCCAGGGCCCATCCAGCCCTAACAGTCTTTGATATTAACAAGCACATTAAGTAGTTACTATGCACCAGCCAGTACGCTAAGTACTACATGAGTGATGTCACTGGGCCATACAGTACTGGTATTACCCCATCTTAAGCTAACAACACTGAGGTGGCAATGGGGGGGGTGACCTGTCCCCGCATCACTGAGGGATCAAGGCTTTGCCCAAGCATTAATTCCACAGCCTAGTTTCTAACAGTAATGCTGCAACACCATTTAGAAACTGTATCCTGTTTGGTTAGAAAACATCATGTACAGTTTGATCCCTATTTTGCTCTGCTTCTTTTCTAGAAGGATAAACATCACAATGTTACCCAGAGTTATCTCTGAGTATGGCAATTGTGGGGGTTTTTTTTTTAATCTACTTTCCAAATTTCCTACAATAAATCTGTGTGTGTGTGTGTGTGTGTGTGCATATATATATATATATATATATATTTCCACCCCCCCCAGGAAAAACATTCTGTGTAGTGTTAGAGCATAATTTAAGCTGTCAAGGTCTTTCCAAGTCCAGTATATTAGCAACTCATGCCAAGTTCAGGCTATTAGCAAATTTGGTTAGCATATACAGAATTCTCATTCAAGACATAACAAATATGCAGACAAGGCCAACACAGCTGTTTAACAATATCCTTTTGATATAGTGGTTCAAGCAATCATAAAACCAGATATCTTACATTTATTTATTCAATCCACTCAATGAACTTTCAGTAAGTGTTTTCTATGTCTTGCATGTACTTGGTATAAGCACCTTACTGACCTGATGGAGCAATTCTATCACCCAAAATGGAGTCAATATGACTTATAACCTTATACGAAGTCAAAATCACTGTTCTCATATTATAGGTAGGAAAAGTGAGGATCAGGGAGGTGAAGTAATTTCTTCAAGGTCACAGAGCCAGCATGTTGCAACGCTGGCATCTAATCCCAGGTCTGTGCTATTCCAAAGCCCCTGTGCCCAACCGGCTCTTTTGTACTTCCCTCCCCCTTCAGTATAGATGAAGCCACAAAATCGCCCAGCAGAAAAGTTTTTACTTACAAGAATCTAAACCTAAACTTGATTACCACGAAAAAACTCTAGACAATAATCCAGACAGTTGCTATGAACTGATATAAACTCAAGAAACTTCAGCGGCACTACACTAGTTGAAAGGAACTGAACCGAACTTTGACAAATAATTTTTCAATGGCATTAAATGATGCTTTTTTGAGAAAACACACACATACGCACACTTTCTTTGGCAGCAAACTGTATCCTTCCTGGTCATTTAAGGCAACAAGATTTTTCAACAGATTTTCTGTCCCATAGTCCTCCTCTTAGCTAGGAGCTAAGTCAGCCATCCTAAAAACCAATTTTCTGCTCTGGTTTGGGCTAAATTTCAGGCATCTTTGTCTCTCAAACGAAGATATTACATTGACGAGTTGTATTTTTCTTCCCCGCCCCCCACCCCTTCATGGCGCGTCGATGTATGTCTCGGTTTCGAACACTCTTCAAAGAAATTTCTAGTCTCCAGTCCTCATTCCCGAAACAAACTGACCCATAAGAGTGGCTGAGAGAAGATTAGATGATGGGGCTGCTAAGGGACTCAACGCCCCGACAGTCCGTTTCTAACTTCGGGTGACAAGTCTCTCATCCCCGCCTTCAACTAACAAGCGGCCCCCAGCCAGCTCCGCCCGCCTCCGCCCGCTCCGCTCCCGCTCCGAGCGCGTCTCTGCGGGCCGTGGTCGGCTCTTAAGACACGCGCGGCTCAGCGACTCCTCCGGGAGCTGCCCGATGAGTGACTTTTCCCCACCTCAACTCCGCGGAATTAATTCGAATCCCGACGGAGAAGGCCTGGTCCGCAGCTTCCCTGCGCGTCGAGGCCCCACCTCCCCCCCCCCCCCACCCCCCGGGAGCGAATGCATCCAGAAAACCGGATCAGAACTCACCCGCCTCGCGTGGGCCGGGCGGGGTTTGGAGAAGGTCCTGAAGACCGCGGCCCGGGGCTCGGGGACCTGAGGAAGCACTCCGCTGACTGCTGCCATGTCGACAGAGAGGCGCCTCCGGATCTCGCGAAACCCGGAGCGAGGCGCCGCGAGACCCCACGTGGGACGCGCGCGAGGACCCCGCTGTAGCTGTCCCGCCGAGTCCTGCGCGCCCGCGCGCGCTTTCTGGGGTCCCCCGCCCCCCTCACGAAGGGGCCCGCGCCACTAGCCTGCCGGATCAGCGGCGCCCCGGGCCACAGGGCAGTCCCTCGTGGCGCGGCCTGTGCCGGGGGTGGGGGGGACGCCAAGTCACACCTAACCCCAGAGTTATTGCCCTTGACGTTCTTTTGAAATTCCTCTCAGGAAAGACAGGCGTGTCCCATCGAAACAACGCCTCCTCCTTTGACTCTCCTCAGCACTTTAGTTGTCAGGCGCCGGGGGTGGGGGTGGGGGTGACTCCCTGCCCCTCGCCCACCCGCGATCCGGTCCCACCACAAGGTGAGATTTTTTTTTTTAATTTATTTTTTTTTACAGGCAGTGCCTTGGCCAGCCGGCAGGGGCTGGGTTGCCTAGCAACGGCGGGGTCCTTCGTGGTTCGGCGGCGCTCCGGGCCTGAGGGGGGGAAACCACTGCTGAGGAAAGCTGGGGGCCCGGCGGCCTCGGTGCGGGAGGCGGCAACTGGACAGCGACGCGGGGCGGGGCGGGGCGGAGCGGGGCGGGGAGGGGGAGGAGGAGGGGGAGGTTGGCGCGCGCCCCGGGGCCCGGCCTCTGCCTCCGAGGAGAGATGAATACGGCCCTGACCCGGGTGGGGCCCGCGGCCGAGAGGCCCGCGCCGCCCGAGGAGGTGGAGGGCTCTGAGACCGGCGGGAAGGAGCCGGCGGCGGACGCGGCCCCGGGGCCCAGCACGGCGTTCCGCCTGCTGGTGACGCGGCGGGAGCCGGCGGTGAGGCTGCAGTACGCGGTGAGCGGCCTGGAGCCGCTGGCGTGGTCCGAGGACCACCGCGTGTCGGTGTCCACGGCCCGCAGCATCGCGGTGCTGGAACTCATCTGCGACGTTCACAACCCGGGCCAGGACCTGGTTATCCACCGCACGTCGGTGCCCGCGCCTCTCCACAGCTGCTTCCTCAAAGTAAGTCATGCCCGCCGCCCCGGGCTCTGGGGGTCTCCTGACCGCCTCCCTCCCTTCTCTCCCGCGCCCGCGTCCCCGCGGATCCCCGGGGGAATCCCCGGGCCCACGCCTCGGCCGGGGATTCCCGCCTCCTCGCACCCTGAGTCTTTAGGGTCGCCGCCGTAGCTTAAGGGGTTGGGGGGACGCCGTGTATGCCCAGTTTCCCGGATCGCCCACCCACTCCCGAGACACAGGTACATTTCGGAAGGTCCCTCTCCGGAGCCAAGTTCTCCCCGCGGCCCGGCGTCTGGCTGGCTGTTGGCGCAGATTTCTTCCCTTGGTGCTTTCTTAGGCTCCACCCCCATGTTGACCCAACCCCAGACCTGCCTCTGCCACCCGCTCCTATTGTCTGGGGCCTGCTCCCCGAGGCTCCTGGCTGGCTTTGTTTACTGTGATGTGCCCTCCTCTTCCGCCTCCTTGGCTTTGGAAGACAGAATTTTTTTTTTTTTTGCTTTGTCTTTAACTGTTTCAATGACTTTGTTATATGAATGGTCCTTCTCATCTTGGGCAGATGGATAGATACTGGATGTCAGGGGTTAGTACTCCAGTTTTTCTAAAATAACGAAAAGGCTTTGGGATGTACAATGAAAAATAAAGCTTCTGGAAATAAATGCAACTCTTAAGATCTTCGTATAGATTGAATGCTTCGTGTAGATGTAGTGCTTTTGGCTTCAGATTAACTAAGTTTGCCTTCAGAACTATAAAACTGCTAAAGTTTTATTGTTCGAGCATCACCATTTTCAAAATGTTTTAAAGTAGGAAGTCGTGTTCATTTAATGGTTTAAAAATATTAAAACTTTATTACTATTTCCTTTATAGGTCTGTATGCATATGTGTGATTATCAAAATGTACATTCATTCTTTCAACACACCTTTAAATACCACTATGGAAATCTCATGGACTGAGGAGCCTGGGGCGCTACACAGTCCATGGGGTTGCCAGAGGGTGGGCTAGGACTTGGTAGAACTTAGTGACTGAAACAACAGCAACAATGTATCAGCTAGAGATCAATCTAGGCTCCAGAAGTAAAACATTGTACAAAAACAAAATCCCTGTCCTCTTGGAGCTTACATTCATTCTTTTGACAGGTCAAAAACAACAATGGAATAATAGGTAGCGATAAGTTGTAGTATGTATCTATATACAGAGAAAGTGTTTCTGTGAATGTGAAATTTAAAAAAAACAAACTACTCTGCCAAGCCATTTAAAATATAGATCAGTAACTGAATGGGGTGCAGAGAACCCACACCGCTTTTAGCATACTTAATCCAGGTTTGAAAGTGACAGCTTGATGTTGAATTAGATCATTGATAAGTTTGTATGACTAAGTTTTCAAAGATCTTGGACAGGGTGTGACAAATTGATTCAAGTATAAACCAGTCACCTGGAAGTTGGTGATGGACAGGGAAGCCTGGCGTGCAACGTCCATGGGGTCGCAAAGAGTCGGGCATGCCTGAGCAACTCATCTGATAAACCAGTCATGTGAATAGATGTTGGTGATCCTATGAAACTGAGAAACACTCAAGGAGGGAGGCAGAACAGAGGGGTTTTAAAAGGTGAGACACCTTTCACCTCTGCCGAAAAGGAACTTACTGATGCTAACTATATGCACATCAGCTAGAGAAAATTTTAAGTGTGTGTCTCAGTGTGGTAGACTTAATGCTTCAGCAGAGAGAATTTAAAGAAGTAAAGGAATGCTGAACCGAGATGCTTTTATTAGGGAAGGTTATTTGGTGGTGAATCTGCAGCAGACCCAAAAAAAAAAAAAAAAAAAAAAAAGTAGGGTTTGGGTTGTAAAAAGAAGGGAGAAAGGGGTCATCCAAGTGCCAGGAATAAGGTGCCCATCTTGTGCACAGACACTTAAGTGATGAACACAGCTTCTGGTTGCTTGTGTAAATGATTTTGGGTTCACAGCTGAGGTCAACTAGCTTTCCTAGAGAGTCGGAGACAGTAACGTGAGGTCAGTTTGGGAACTTGGAAGGTTAGTCTGAGATGGTTGACTTCAGTTTAGGAAGCCCTGAGGTGCTATTACAGCATCATAGATGAGGACTGACCTGGTGTGGTACAGGAATGTGACTCCCACTGGACTAGAGGCAAGTAGGTGATGGTTGGAGTCAGCATAAAATAGGGGTTAAGAGAGTACACTTTGGGGACTTCCCTGGTGGTCCGGAGGCTAAGATTCCAAGCTCTGAATGCAGGGGGTCTGAGGTTAAATTCCTGGTCAGGGAACTAGATCCCACATGCCGTGACTAAGACCCAATGCACCCAAATAAATAAGTAAACAAAAACAAATATTTTAAAAAAAGAGAGATTACACTTTGGCACAAGATAGCAAGCCAGGTCTATCTGTAAAAGGATAATAAAGCCTACCTCGTTTAGCATCTTTAGAAGATTAAGTTAAAATATATTATTATATGTGGATATTTATATATATGCTTATATGTCCATATGTACATATGTGATTACTTAGCACAGTTCCTGGCACACTGTAAATGCTCAGGTTAAAAAATAGTCATGCAAGTATGAAGGTAGGTCTCTGGGTTAATGCTTTGGCTATGGATACAAAGTTATCTCTTATCACTGTATTCTGATAAAAATGTGATTCTTGTCATTGGTTCTACAACTGGAAAATGAGTAATAGGAAATCCTTATATATCCCTCTAGTAATCGATTGCTTTCCTGAAATTATTCAGTGGTGTCTTCCCCTTCTGCTTTGGTGTGCACCTCACAGAAAGCACCAGTCAGTTGGCAGTCTTATTCGCAGGCCCTGCCTGGGAAATGAAGGCCGAGATGTCCCTGCAGTTCTGAGAGAGGCCTCTGTGGGGTAAAGCTGGAGTAATGGTGGGAGTGTAAGGAAGTCTCTGTCTGTGCTTTGGTGGCACTGCCCACTCACAGGCCCTGTGGATTGAAATCTCTTTGGTGCTGGCCAGTTTGCTCCAACAAGGAATATGGACTCCTGCAACCTAGATCGCAGTTTCAGTGTGTAGAACTGCTAGACGGCTAGATGCTAAACCTCTTTGAAGCTTTTGCTCTGATTGTTATTTAGATTATGAGTTTTTTCAGGAAAATACACAGTTATAATAATAGTTCACATACTATCTGCTCTTTGCAAGTTACTGCCCTGGGCACTGATACAAAAGTGAATGGTATAAATCTGAGAACCAGTGAAGCACTGACTTAAGAACAAGTTTGCAATTTTTCTTCCCATTGGACTGCTGATTTAGTGAATCATCTAGTTGCAAACACTTCCAAAATCTAATAATATGTGCATGACTACTTTTGTTTGTTTCAGCTGTTAGGAGCTTTAGTAATATCAACGCCATCTACTCCATTAAGTTAAATAACTGTTTCCTGTCTTTGGAATTATATTCCTGCCCTCAAGAAGCTTACTGTCTACGAACTTCAAGTGAGTTTTTGTTAGGTGCTTACAAAGTATGTGCTGATTAGTTGTCATAGTGGCCAACTAGAAACAGGATAGCATATAGTGAAAAGATGCTCTTAACTAACATGCTCCTGGGGCATCTGAGTACTTGTTTTGATTCGTTAACTAGTTTTGTGATGTGAAGAGTTGAGGGGAGGTGCACTAGGTTAATTCAGATTACCTAACATGGAAATTATTGCATAAAATCCTAAGGATTTTCCTTACTGGCTGACATCCAAGCTGCTCTCCATCCTGTCAAGGATTCTTGCTGCTGTGGGTTAGGACCAAGCTTGAGCTTCCTTTATTTCATTCTGTACTGCTATTTGGAGTTATGCATTCTCTAAGTTTATTTTCAGTTCTATAGTAGTTTTTATTGTAGTAAATTATCCTAGTCTGAGAATTACTGCTTAGTTTGTAGTATTATGGGATTTGGTGAATAATTTTATATCCACCCTCCATTTGGCAGACAACTTAATACCTACCTAACCTGCATTTTACTTTTATTAGGTCTCATTAACATTTACTGAATCCTCAGAGACTACTACTACTTGTCATCGTAGATAACATTTATTGAGCATTTATTAATATATGCTTTACATACATTGACTTAATTAACCTTCCTAACTCTATGAGAATGTGTCATTGCACTCTTTATAGATGAGGAAATTAAAGCCAGAAGGTTTAAGCAATTTGCTCAGGGTCACAGAGCTAGTATGTGACAGCCAGGATTTGAATCCAGGCAATCTGCAGATTTTCAATCAAATTTTATCTACCCCATACAAAGCTGTGGGCTTTGATTAGCGTTGTTTTATTAACAGACTAGCCAGTGATACCTCTATTTAATTGGAATTTCTGGTCTGTATTTCTCCAGTATATCCATAGGTGTATCCAAGAGACTACCCTGCAATTAAGATACACTGCCTAAGAGCCCATTTCCAGAGTGTTACTTAGGATGAAGAAAGATGACTGCCCCTGCACCGCCCCGCCCCCCCACCAACGCCATAAGGTTCTGTTGTTAAAAAGTTTAGATAACTCTAGCTCTATAGTAGCTACAGAGCTACTCTATAGTAGCTCCCAGCTATAACTCTTGAAGGGGGAATAATGTGTAATAAACAGCATTTGCAAAACAGTTTTAGTTACAAAACTCTTTTTCAAGGGGCAATTTAGTAGAGTGATGTTCTGTTTAACACACTTTAGAAAAAGTTAGTCTAATTCATTTGTTGGGATTTGTATCTATGTCTGTGTGGACAGTCACGTCCAACTCTTTGTGACCCCATGGACTAGCCTGCCAGGCTCCTCTGTCAGTGGAATTTTCCCAGCAAGAATACTGGAGTGGGTTGCCATTTCCTTCTCTAGGGGATCTTTATCTACCTTTCACTTTATAAGCTTATTTGTTAATGTGATCTAGCAGTTAACTATTCATTGCAGTATGGTTTTCTGACACATTTCCAGTTGTCCGAGCTTTATTGAGGAATGTTATAGTTCTGAATTCATCTTCTATGTTCTGGAGTGTTATTCTTCTGGGCTTGGGGGCTTAAACTCATTTAAAGTGAGTTTTTGTGTGTGTGTTTTTGTTATATCCATGTATATTTAGGCTAGAATTCTTTATTGATCATGTTTAATGTACCCTTTCCAGTTTGAAGATAAGCATCTATGGAAAAGAAGAAAAGACAGTGGATCAAGTCCTTCTTCCTACTTCTGACATAACAGAAATCATTTCTAATTGACCTCTGCTCTCTTTGGCTTTAGTCTTCCTGGCTATCTTCTTATGACTCTGGATCACCTTCTTTTGGTCATTTCTCTCTCCTCTATCTTTAATGTTCCTTTAAAGTGTTTCTAAAGAGCTTACCATTGTACACCTAGACATTAAATAAATAGAACTGCTCGTGTATGTTGCAAACTCGGAGGAGAGAGAGATAAGTGAAAGCTAGAATGTTCTCAGAAAGTCTCATAGAGCTTGACCTGGTAGGATAGATGGGTTCAGATAGGAGGAAAGATTATTCTACACAAGGGGGAGCCAGGGAAGGCAGGGTGAATATTATTCTGTAGAAACAGTGGAAAGAGCTATTGGAGCTGGTTCTCAGAGTAATCTGTCAGTGAAATTTCAGATGGAAGACTTATATTGCAAAGATATTGTTAAAAATCCAAACATCTAATTGTATCAAAGATATATATATATTTATATATAGATATAGATACATATCTTTTCATGACTTTTGAACTCCTTTATTGTTTGTGACTAGTTTAGCAGAATGCTTAGTTGACTCTTTAGAATCAACTACACTTCTGTCATTGCTACTGCGTTTGTTAATTCTGAGAAGAAGGTGGGAACCAGGCTGTGAGGAACCACAGCACTTTCTCTGACCCTTAAAAATATTGCCATTTCCTATAAACAAACTAAAATTTTAAAAATTGCCATTTCCTGAGTAAATGCTTGTTTAGTTTTAGACATGAAATTGATCTTTTAAATCCATGTCACGTCAAAATCAATAGAATTGATGTCAAATTACTGTACGTATTTATGTGGATCAATTAATCCACCCTATGCAATGTAAGTCTGTTCCTCTTAGAGTGAAATATTTATCTGATAGTTTTTATATCTTATTTTCAGGTTGGCTCAAAAAGGGAAGTTGCCGAGTGTAAACAGAGATTTGCCACCTCTGAAGACCCCACAGTCAGTCAGACTTTCATGTTGGACAGGGTGTTCAACCCTGAGGGGAAGGCTCTGCCACCACTGAGAGGGTTCAAGTACACTAGCTGGTCCCCCGTGGGCTGTGACGCTAATGGCAGGTGCCTGCTGGCCGCACTGACCATGGACAATCGCCTGACCATCCAGGCTAACCTCAACAGACTGCAGTGGGTCCAGCTGGTGGACCTGACGGAGATTTACGGAGAGCGTCTCTATGAGACCAGCTACAGGTTCTCCAGAAACGAGGCCCCAGAGGGCAGTCTCAGGGATTTCGCCGAGTTTCAGAGGCGACACAGCATGCAGGCGCCAGTGCGCATGGAGTGGTCGGGCATCTGCACCACCCAGCAGGTCAAGCACAACAACGAGTGCCGCGACGTGGGGAGCGTGCTCCTGGCGGTCCTCTTCGAGAACGGGAACATCGCCGTGTGGCAGTTCCAGCTCCCATTCGCAGGGAAGGAGTCCATCTCTTCATGCAACACCATCGAGTCAGGAATCAGCTCTCCTAGCGTTTTGTTTTGGTGGGAATATGAGCACAACAATCGGAAAATGAGCGGCCTTATAGTGGGGAGTGCTTTTGGGCCTGTGAAAATCCTGCCTGTCAACCTTAAAGCAGTCAAAGGCTATTTCACCTTGAGGCAGCCTGTCGTCTTGTGGAAAGAAATGGACCAGCTGCCAGTCCACAGCATCAAGTGCGTGCCGCTGTATCACCCTTACCAGAAGTGCAGCTGCAGCTTAGTGGTGGCTGCACGAGGGTCCTATGTGTTTTGGTGTCTTCTCCTGATCTCCAAAGCAGGTCTGAATGTTCACAACTCTCACGTCACAGGCCTGCACTCCCTGCCCATCGTCTCCATGACTGCCGACAAGCAGAATGGGACAGTGTATACTTGCTCCAGTGACGGCAAGGTGAGGCAGCTGATCCCCATTTTCACAGATGTGGCGTTGAAGTTTGAGCACCAGTTGATTAAACTTTCTGATGTGTTTGGCTCCGTGAGGACACACGGGATAGCCGTGAGCCCCTGCGGTGCATACCTGGCCGTCATCACCACTGAGGGCATGGTCAACGGCCTCCATCCTGTTAACAAAAACTACCAGGTTCAGTTTGTTACTCTCAAAACCTTTGAAGAGGCAGCTGCTCAGCTTCTGGAGTCTTCTGTCCAGAATCTCTTTAAGCAGGTAGATTTAATAGACCTAGTACGCTGGAAGATTTTAAAGGATAAGCATATCCCTCAATTTTTACATGAAGCTTTGGAAAAAAAGATCGAAAGCAGTGGGGCCACCTATTACTGGCGTTTCAAACTCTTCCTCCTGAGGATTTTATACCAGTCGATGCAGAAAACCCCTTCAGAAGCTTTATGCAAACCTACCCACGAGGACTCAAAAATCCTACTAGTTGACTCACCTGGGATGGGCAATGCTGAGGATGAACAGCAGGAGGAAGGCACCTCTTCCAAACAGATTAGTAAGCAAAGCAAAGACGGTGATCCAGAGGACCCCACAGAGGACTCAGTCCCTCAATCTGGGGATACTGGAGGCCGAGAGCCAATGGAAGAGAAACTCCTTGAAATCCAGGGAAAAATTGAAGCAGTGGAAATGCACTTGACGAGGGAGCACATGAAGCGAGTCCTGGGCGAAGTGTACCTGCACACCTGGATCACAGAGAACACTAGCATCCCCACCAGGGGACTCTGTAACTTCCTGATGTCTGATGAGGAGTATGATGACAGAACCGCACGGGTAGGTGTTTGTCAGCAAAAACACTGAAAACCGAAAAATCTGCTTGCTTCACGAGAAAGAAATGACTTAAACTTAATTCGTAAAACTCAACCTCTGCTTTGACATTTTTAGGTAATTGATGAGCATGAGGTGCAGGAAAATAAATAGGAAGCAGATTAATGCAGAGGACATATTCATGTCCCACTAAGAGTTATGTCAGTTCTTACTCTTACTGGTATCTTGATTGATGTCCAAGGTTTGGGCGATTTCGGGCTGTGGATGAGCTCCAGGAGCAGACTTGGGCAGACACTGCAGGGCTGCGATTGGGCAGACGCTGCAGGGGAAGGATGGCAGGCCCGCCCTCCCCTTCCTGTCTGCAGAAAGATGGGAGCGGGAGGCCTGTGGCAGGGATTCTTTGCATTTGATAGGACTTCAGGAGGTTTTCTCATTTAGCCTACAAGGGCATAGGAAGTAAAACGATTATCCATTGGGTGTTTTTCCCCCCCACCCCACCTGCAAAAACTGAGTATAATCTTTATTTTGGTGGTAGAACAACCTTACAGTGTTATCTAAAATGTATTTCACAGAATTAAAGTTCTCTGACAGAACAGTAGGGTTCCAAGCCATACTCCTCTTAGAGGTTTCCAGTGTACATCATCCTTCTAAGGGTTCTGAGAATTCCTAGAAGAAAGAGGCCTTTAATTTTGTGCAGTTCAGTGTCATGTAGACTTTTTAATCAGGAATCCTGAGCTAACAGCTTCTAAAATCCTGAAAAACTGTTTTAAGGAATATACTGTATACTAAAATATTCAAGAAGACAAGACTATCGTCCTTTTTACTCTGAAGTTTGATGTTTATTCTCACTGCCTGAAGTCTTATCTAAAATCTAAAATGTTAATTGAAGGTAATAAATTCAGGTATCTTCATGCGTAATGTTAAACCATTCACAAGTCACTTGTTGCATTTTCTTGTTGGAAAGTTGTGTGTGTGAATCCATATACCCCTAAAATTATTTCTTAAGGATGTTTGCGACAATCTGATGTTGACTGGGAAAAAAAAGCATAACCTAAAAGTTATGTTTTATTCGGCAGGCAAAACTGAGGACTTAAGCCTGGGACGCAGCGTCTAAGATAACTCAGAGAGACTGCACCAGAAGGGCAAGGGTGTGGAGCTAGGATATATAAGCATTTTTATAACAAAGACTGTAGTCAGTCTGTGTTGCAAATAAGGAAACCAAGACATATCAGGTTAAGGAATTTAGGGCTTCTCTCTGTCTGGGAAGATAACAGGGTCTGGGCTCACTGCAGTCGTTACTTTGACGTGTACCTCAGCTGTCTGGGGCCACATATCCTGTGATTCTCAGCCTGGGTCTCCTTAGGATGCCCCACTGGGGGCACCGCAGCCGCTGACAGCTAGATGGGGGCCATCCTGAGCTCCCTCAGGGCTCACCCTTGGGCCGTGGTAATGTGCAGCTCCTGGCTGCAGCACCTTTTCTTTACTGATGTTCAGCAGCAGCATGTTCATTCACACTCAGGAGCAGTTAAGATGCACTCTTCACGTAACTGACTTTTCATCTTCGAGAGTCAACTTTTGAAGATCGTTTCATTGTGATCTCAATGGTGTGAAGGAGTTTTCTGGTTACCGCTGGTTCATAGGACCAAGTAAGGATATTATAAGTGTAAAATATTAACAAAAACGTATTAGTAAATCTATAATGAAAGTTGGTTTGCAGTGGTTTAGAATAATTATTGCACATGCTGTATGAGCATGGAAAGCTAC